>NC_137930.1:59116463-59448963 GCF_963969265.1 Rhamphochromis sp. 'chilingali' | reverse complement strand
TATATATATATGTTAAAAAATAATGTGGTACACAAATACAAGTGGAAGGGTTTAGTTTTTGAGGAATGACTTAAAAGACACAAAAAGAAGGGTCCAGCGCTCTCCAGCTGCAAATACTGAGGGGTTGATTTTGATCGTTAAGCTAAGGAAAACACTTAAATTTCACCTAACTGAAGACATAATATTAATATGATTCTCCATTCACACATACATACATCTGATCCAACTTATCCCCTATCCAATTCATGGTCTTGGGAGTGTTGGAGCCTATCCCAGTTGACATAGGGCGAGAGGCAGGGTATTCTGGAAAGATCTCCAATCACAGGGGTTAAAATTAACACTTAACCTAAACCCATGCGTGTCTTTGGACTGTGGGAGAAAACTAGAGAATGCAGAGAGAACCCACGCAGAGAACATGCTAACTCCACACAGAAAGGCCACAGACTTAGGTGGAAGGCACACCAGCACATTGCCACTAATGTTATATTTAAAAAAATAGCATTTCTAAAATAGACCTTTTTTTATTTACTGAGATTATTTTCTTAAGAAGTCTGTTTGTGGTTGCATCCTCAGTTGGGCTACATTGAGTGCAGCATTGAAGAGTGTTTACCTGCCATTTGTCTGGAAGGACAAAAGCAAGTGAAACTTCCTGGGAGATGCTGCTATGAATGTCAAGGTATCACAAAATAAAAACAGCTGCTGGCTTTTCACCTCTGGGTATTCGACACTGGAATGATGTGACAGATGGATGGGGTGTATTCTTTACAAAGATTAAACTTTGTTGTGCATATGTGTTGTAGACTCGGAGGTGTCGTGTTTGTACCAGGGGACAGTGTTTCACTCCAATGAACACTGGGAGGTGGATGAATGCACCAGCTGCACGTGTTTGTCTGGAGACGTACACTGTCGCAGTGAACGCTGCCCTCCCCTCACCTGTGCAAATGTGAGTGTTATTGAAAAACACACGCACAAAAAATTTTTAATGGCGTTTCATGATTATCTGAAATGTTCCCATGATGCTCACCCATCAATTTGCAGAGAATCAGTTATTATCTGACGTTTCTCATCTGTGTTCACACGCTGGCTATTTTCACAGAGCACATTTTGTCACTGCAGACTTTTTGTTTTTTAAATCATTTTAGGTTCATCATATTCTCACACAGCCAGTGTTAACACAGTCTGTTTGTGTGTTTTACTGCCAGGATGAGATGCCTGCAGTTATCCCAGGTTTGTGTTGTCCTCATTGCCTTCCTCGTCCAGCTACTTGCAGTGCCTTTGGCGATCCTCATTACCGGACCTTCGATGGCCGCATGCTGCACTTCCAGGGAACGTGCACATATGTCCTGACACAGGATTGTGAGAGTGGAGATTTCAGGTGAAATTCATCCCAAACAATATCTATAATAATTAATTGTATAAAAAGTAGTGCTGTCAATAGATTAAAAGAAATTAACAAATTAATCTCACAATTATCTATAATTAATCGCGATTAATCGCAATTACTTGATCCTGATAACTTGATTTTTTTCAACTTTATATTTAAGCTTCTAACTGACATTTATGCAATATAATAAAGTAAATGTAGAATAAACAAGAAATTCAAATTCAAATAGAATTTGAATAGTTTTCTTCAATCTTCTCCCGGATGCATTAATTGCGTTAAAAGTTTTAATCGCAATGGGGATTAATTCGCGTTAACTCGTTAATTTTCGGTGGCGCTAATATATATATATATATATATATATATATATATATATATATATATATATATATATATATATATATATATAGACATAGACAGAATCGTTTCGAGTATTTTGAGTCATTGTGTGCTCCAGATGTGTTCATCGAGTTAAAATTTATAAACGCGTTAAGCATGATGGTGGATTATTTTGCGTTAATTTTGACAGCACTAATGAAAAAGAGATTCTTTTTCTGTTCAAACAAACCAGAACAGTACTGGTTCTGTGTTGAGGTTGATGATATGGAGTACCTCCCCAAGAGGTGCAGTTGCCATCATTGCCTCACAGAAAAAATAGTCTTGGACATCCTAGCTGGCTGGAACTGGAGGTGTTTCAGAAAATAGATTCATTGTTATTGTATTTAAAGCACAAAATTTTGCTAAAAGGTAACAAGTAACAAAACAAGAAAGCACATTTTTGTTTTTACAGTGTTCATGCTACAAATGATGATCGTGGACGTAAAGGAGTGTCCTGGACTAAAGAGGTTACTGTGTTTTTGGGTGATGTCACAGTGCAGCTACTGCAGGACTGGATTGTGAAGGTTTGTATGTAAATAGACCATAAAGGGTTTTACCCAGTGAATTTTATGCTTAGTGCATTCACTCATCCATCTCCTCTTTTATCCAGGTGAATGATGAGGCTGTAACTTTGCCATTTCTCAGGGAACCATACATCTATATCGAACGGCAAACCAACACAATTTTACTCAACACTAACATTGGTCTGAAGGTGCAGTACTCTTTGTTTTTCTGTCTCTTTACCTTCTCACAAATTTGGTCACTCCCAGTTTTGTAACAAACTGGTACATCCACTCGCCCACCTTAGGTGCTGTGGAGTCCTCGTTCACATGTAGAAGTAAGTGTGCCAGGCTCCTATAAGGGCCACACCTGTGGTCTTTGTGGAAACTTCAACAACTACTACCAGGATGACCTCCGGATGCCAAATGGACGAATCACCCTATCTGAGTCTGAATTTGGAAACAGCTGGAGGGTAAAATCAATACACAGCAGTAATACAGAGACTCTATAAAATACATAGCTTATCACTAATTTTGACTGCATGCAAATGAAATAACTTTTTGTCATTTAAGGTCACAAATGGTACCCATTTCCGCTCCTCCTGTCGTCCTGGCGAGAATGTTGACCCTTGTAAGGATGCAGGCTACCAGGCCAAAAAGGGGGCCAACACTCGCTGTAAAATCCTGAAGTCTGCCATCTTTAAGCCCTGTCATCCCGTGGTGCCTCCTGAACAGTGGTACGGAGCTTGTGTTTACGACCTCTGTGCTTGCGGTGCCAATACTGATGACTGTCTTTGTGACACGTTGGAGGCCTACGCGAGCCAGTGCAGAGCAGCAGGAGTCATCGTGCAGTGGAGGAGCGCGTCTCTGTGTGGTGAGTAAATCACCAGAAAGTGGCAAATATACTCTAGGATGTATATTATCATTTCACATCGAGCGTGCATGCCGGCAACCAGCTGTCAGCTTCATAACCAACTTTAAACTGTCACGGGCCCAGCTTTTTAAATTTTGGGTCTTGTCTAGTTTTCAGTTGGTTTCAGTTTATGTTTTATATCCTGAGTTTCTGTGTATTCCTGTCTTCTTAATGTTCCCATGTGTGTCCTAACCTCATCCCTGTGTTTTGTCCTTGGTGTTTCCTTCTTTGTGTTTGTTTCCTTTTCTGTCTTTGTTTCAGGTCTGTGTTTCTGTTCTCATGTTCTGCTACTTCCTGTTTTATTTTGATAGTCTCTCATCTTGTTTGCTCTAATCTCCTCTTGGCTATTTTGACTAAAATGTGTTCTTTGTCACGTCCTCCCTTTTGCTGTGCGCTCTCTTGTCCGTGTGTTCTCCTAGAGTCCTATTTTTCGGTTTGGTTTGTGTAATTTCTGTAATTTGCCAGCAAGCAAAGCTGAGTTTTTGAGTTTATTTCTCTTCCTGTGTCCTGCCTCTGGGTCCACAGTCTGCTTGCCACACGGCGTTCCATGACATAAACTGCTTAATGTTATAAGGAAGTAATGCAATATGATTCATTCTGAATTAAAAATAAACAGCCATTGGCCTCACTGCTGTCAGCCACCCGGAAATTTCTGCTGAGGATCAGTAAAGGTCAAAATAAGACATATGCTTGAAGCTATAGTGCTCACAGTGTTTTCTTTGCTCCTGTCTTCCACAGCTGTGGGCTGCCCAGTGGAGAGGGGCTTTGTGTTTGATGAGTGCGGCCCCCCTTGTCCTGTAACCTGCTTTAATGTCGATGTACCTCTGGGAGTGATAGAAAGCCACTGTTTCAAGCCCTGTGTTCCAGGATGTCAGTGTCCTGCTGGTCTGGTCCTACACAACAACTACTGCATACCACAAGAGAAGTGTCCAAAGATCATTCATGGCAGCTCCTCAAATGCCACAGTTACTGAATAAGTGGACACTCACTTATAATTTCACACGCATGCACTGTCACTGCATCAGCCCCATGTTACTGTATACAATGGAAAGATTTCCAGATGAACCTCCATGACCTGTGGACTCCACATACTGTGTTTGTTGGTTTTTATAAATATTGTAACACTGAATATTTATACTACTTAAAGATTTGTCATTTAATTCCATACCTAGTTTGTTTCACACATTTACTTTAACAGTATTAGCAATTATTTAAAGTTGTTTATCATGCAGGTTACATTTTTAGCACTGTGCAATGTCTGACTGTTCATACAGGAAGCCATATAATCTCAGGTAATCTTTTCCTTCTCCATTTTATAAATAAAAGTTTCACTAATATTTCTGTTGTTTCTTTTTCTGTGTTCAGAGACAAACTTCATGTTGATATTTAATCACCCATTTGGCAACACTGTCCTTTCTGCACACATTGTATTTATTTGAGTAGAGTGTATTTTAGTGAGTACACATCAGGTCAGCTACACATATGAAAATGTGTGAAATAGCTTTACAATTCAACAAATATGGTAAGCAGTTTTCAATAATAAATCAGCTTATTTCAGGGTGATTCTCAATGATCAACTGCTTATAGACCTAACCACCTCATTATTATTACCTTTATTTGACCAAGAAATCCCACTGAGGTCTCTCTTTTTTTTTTAGGGAGAGCTGGCCAGACATGTTTACATTCACTTCTTTCTCTAAATTGTCCATGGTCCAGGGTGCTTTGTAAGAAAACACTGGTGTCCCTAGATATGTCATAACTTTAAGCAAATCAAAAAAAGAAACCGGCTCATATCCCTTTGTTTTCCTCTTAACAGTGATGTTTTTCTACAATAAGACAAAGAAACACAGCCACTTTACAACACTATAGTCTGTATATAAAAGTTGTATGTAGCCACCATGATATCATCTATTATTTTCTGGACTCTGGACAATTTGAAGTTTCAACAGGTGAAATGGTTAAGTGCTAAGCTATCAGATAACTAGTAAGCTTGTTAAACAAGATATATAAGGTATATGGGTTCATCACATGGAAGCAGATTCCTTTTAATTATTGATAATCATGCAAATAGTATAGCAGTATCATACAGATAAAATACTAGAATTCTACACAACAAAACTGGAGCATAAACTTCTGCAAACAGAGGTGAGACCCAGGCAACGCATACCTGTCAATCACAGCACCCACACCCCTACATTTAAGGCTTAATAAAACTCAAAATGGTTAATTTTTTTTTTTTTTAAGTTGATCCACCATACAGCTTTTGAAGAGAACAGAAGCCTAAATCACATACTAGGACTTTGTATGCCTTAAAAATAAAGTAAATAAATCATTTGACACCACAGACTTTAAAATAAAGACAACACAACACTAAAAGGCATGGAGCCACTGACTTTCACTACGTGTTAAATGTTACAGAGCACTACACTCAGGTGTAAAGCATCACGTGGTCATGTATCACCTTTCACTCTCTGACAGATACACTGTCACTTTTTGTTGCTGGTAAGCTGATCCAGCTGTTTCCCAGAGGACTGCCGTAACCATAGTAATATGCTGCATAATTTATCAACCTGAAAACATGGAGCAGGTAGGATACTTTGCTGTGGCTGTGTGAGAAATGCATTTGTTTTCCTTTTGTATGTACAAGGTTGAATTGAATGAACTGAAAATAAATGTAATTACAACCATGTGCTTTGCTTCAGGATTACATTGCTGGTCTTTACCAGTCTCTAGGTATGTCTGTTGGCGCAGAGTTTACCCCTGAGGATGTGAGTCTCCTTTACAGCAAAGTGTTTCATTTTTCTTCCAACATCACTGAAGCACATACAGCTATGAGGAAGGTACCAGCTCACACATAATTAGACACAAACACAAACAAACAAATAGTAACAGAATACTACAATGGGGCTGTTTGTGCTTCAGATTGCAGGAGGAGACAGTAGCTGGACCTGTATTGGTGAAAATGTTTTGGATGTTCTCTTAGAAATGGAAAGGGAAAGGGAAAAGAAGGAAATGGTACAATTTTTCTTCTTTAATATGATAATATCGTAGCTTAACTCCATAATCAAAATATTATTACTACTGCTCTTATAAATACTCTTATCTTCAGCTATACTGGGACCTCCTGCTACTAAATACTGGAAATCCCAATGCTTTTCATCACACGATGGATTCCCTGCTCCAGAATACAGACTTTAATACTTTCGAAAAGGCATACACCTCAGATTTAGGATCCCTACAGCAGGTTGGTACAGGTATGTACTTGCAGAACTGTACACTTTCTCCTGCATTAATGCAGTTCATTATTTGCCCTCTTTTGCTTTCCGCAGATCGGAAGATGGGGAGGGGGGAAAGAGTTCTCTGGGAAAAAGACATGTGTGAAAAGGCTCAAAAAAGCAGCCAGGCAGTACTGGGCTAGGTGAGCATCTTTTATTGAGGGTGAGAAGTTACTCAGTTTATAGCAAAATGTGTTATTTTAATATTAAATTTGTACATGTATTGATTTTTATTGTGTGTATGTATGAACCACATAGTACACCGTTGTTAGACTTACAGCCACATCACCCAGATTACTGTGTTGCATGTGTGAAAAGCCAAAGATTAAAGAACCTAAAAGGAGCAAAATTCGTAACTGCTTTTTCTTTAATACCCTAGTCCTTGTGGCAAATCTGTGCATTATTCAATAATATTAAATTGTGGTTTGCATGTAGCACATCAAATCGCTAAAGCAAGTAGAAAACAACTCGGTGACTGCAGCTTAACTGGGTGTACTGATGTGAGCAACAATTGTATTGCCAGTTAACACAGCTTTTTACTAAGGAGGATGTTTTATCTTTCAGAGGTTATTCAATATTACTTAACCTGAGTATTAAGGAGCAACTGAGCATTTCAGAGATATACAGTTTTCTAATATTACAAACCACCCCTTTATAGTGAAGTGCTTACTTGCAATAGCTATGTTGTTAATGTGTCTGCTTCTACTAAGATTGGCATCACAGGGTGTGTGGAGCATACTGCCCTCTACATGGCAGAACCAAAGTCAAAGGATTACAGGCCAGGCGTGGGGCCATGTCTCCTTGTCAGACGTCCTCCTCTTGGTGGATGTCAAGTATGATGTGGTCACTCAATTGCTGTATACAGAAATGCTTCAGGAGCACCATAGTAAGGAAATGTTCCTCTACACTGTCACCTAAGTACACCTTAATCACAATGAAGGAGTCTGCTTTGGATGCTTCATGTTTCTGTCACTACTTCTTTGTTGATCCACAGCTAAGAGCGTCTGGGAGATGATGCCGACATGGCAACAGCATCAGGAAGTAGAACAGTTGGAGGATCGTGCAGATGAAGCTTTGGCATCTGTTGATATGCTCAGCTTAGCTGAGCTGCCAGGAGCTTTCAGGATGTACAAGTAACACACATAGATCATGTTTTTGCTACTTTGCTTGAGTGTTTGAACTTGGCTACACTGCCACTGGTCGGGGATATAAGGAGTCAGTGTGTTATCCAAAAACTAAAAAAGGATGTGCATAAACAACTTTGTTAAATAGCACACGTAACGGCAAAGAAAATGGTTTATCAAAACAGATGGGTTAATTTGTAGATCCATCAATTTTCCTGACTGCTTATTTAACTAAAGGGTTGAAAAGGGATAGATCCCATCTCAGGTGGCATAGGCCAACAGGCAGGATACACTTTGGACAAGTTCAGCACAGGGAGAACAAAAAGCAACAGACGATTCACACTCACATTCATACGTACTGGCACTTTAGGGTCTACTATTAAGATGGCATTCATATATTTGTATTATGTCTGTATTATGGATGGAAAGCATTTAGTTTGATTCATGTTAAGCCAAAGCACCATGGTAAAGCTTATTTCCCTTCAGGGCCTGTATGAGTGCATCTTTTAGAAGTTGTCCTGAGCAGTCCTGGTCTGCCGTTTCTCTTCTGAATGAGTTGCACAAATTTTGTCAACAAGAACATGATGCACTTACAGTCCTGCATGAGAGGTAAATTATTTCAAGTAGTTTCATACATTTGACTTAAGAGAGTTTTTTGGGGGGAAATACCACCATGAAACCCTGAGAGGGAAAGGGTTGATTCATCAATCTTTTATCTTCCAGGCTCCATGGGGAGAGCCTGAAACTGTTGTGTCTGTACGTCAGGTTGGCAACTATTAGAGCTCAGAGAGAGAAACTTTCCTATACAGCTCTTCTGGCTGCTCACCAGTCCTGGGAGACATGGTGAGCCAAAACAACACTCAGAGTATACAACAGTTTGTATTCACAATCATCAAGTTTTCATATCCTTTGTGTACTGTCTGTCCATTCAGGCCACATGTTAACGGTCCACGTAGAGCAGAGCAGGCCTCCTTGTGGCTACATGGAAAAGCACAAGAGAAAGAGTATGACTTTGAGACAATAGAGCAGGTATTACAAATCAGACTGTGGACAGCAAACTCCTGTTATAATATTGCTCTCAGATTATATACATGATCTTTTTTAGTGGGTTAACATTACTTTTATAAGTAATAGAGCTACATTTTTGGTCCACTTATAGCAGTCAGTGCTGCAGCTGCTGGTGCTGACTCAAGAGGAGGAGAGGAAGCAACTTATCACATTAATACATGGAATCTCCATAAAGGATGTGCAGGCACCAGCATTCACAGTGCCTCCAAAATATGGTAATAAATAGTTTTATTTTTCCCAGCAGAATTTATTTAGAATTTACTTCTTTTTGATTTCCATCATTTCTCCACTTCATTATCTTCTTTCCTGTTTCCTCGACAGACAATCATCATCAAGTTCCTTTGAGGAATGGCTGTATTAAAAGGCTGCATCAAATTCATGCTTGGTTGCAGGCACACAGTGGTACTCAGAGCCCTCTACAGCAAACTAACCCTGAACCACAACCGATGGCCCAGCTCAAAGTGCAGGCCTACAGAGAATGGTCCCAACTTCTCCTGGAAGACTGTGCCCTGCTTCTTCTAACCCATCTAACAGAACTTCAGGAAGTCCAAGCTTCTGCTTTACTGCAAGCGATGATGGATGGGGTGAGTCGAGGCAATCACAACATACAAGTCAAAGCAAGAAAACCTACAAAAGGCTGTAATGTTAATAGTGGTGCATCTTGTCTCTTTGTTTAGAATGCACAGCTTCTCCAGGCTTTGCAGGATAAATATAAATCTGAATTTCAAGCTCAGTGCTTTAGCAACCTGCTCCACCTCCTGATCTCAGATGCTCCCCTTAGTTCAGGCTCTATGTTAAATCCTTATCCAAACTTTACTGAAACCAGCAGCAGCAAGCAAATCATAGTTCAGTCCTCTTACACTGGACAGGCAGAAGTCCAAAACATGAGTGGGGGATCAGCTGAAGCTGAGACGGTTGATTCAAGCAAAAGCAGCAACGGTGTAGTGAATGAAGTCCAAAATGCGGATGGGACTTACAAACACGATTTCTGTTCAGGTATTAAAAACATTTAATAACTAATTATCCTAATAAAATAACATTTTCCTAAAACTGTGGGAATAATATGCTTTGAACTCCAACAGGTTGTGGAGCAGTCATGGAGGACCTGCCCTACTTGGAGATCCTGTGTGTGTCAGATGCTCGTGAGGGTCTTGCTGCAGATGGAGGAGCCAAAGAGGAAGCAGAGGGCAGTGAATTAAAGAGCCCCCAGAGCTGTGAGAAACAGGGCTCTTTAATCACCCTCGCCTGGAGCAAACCACCAGAGGATGACATAGACAGCGCAGCAGAGCCTGCAGATGGGTGTACAGGACAGATTCAGGATGGTGCAAGAAGTCTGAAGACGCAAGCACGGCCTACACAATGTGATGTGTCAGATCAAGAGAGAGGTGGAGAAGAGCTGAAACCTACTGGGTTGAAGTCTGGTACTCCAGATCCCTGTGACACACAGTCTGCAAACCAGCAGTGCAGCACAGTAGAAGAGGTACTTCATAAGAGTGTAGCAGAACGTAATTCACTGTGACTGTCACTGAACTCATGTGTTCACTTTCTGAATTCTTATTAGCTGGCCTTCAGTAACAGACAAACAGCCGATCAACCAAATGAAGGAGAAGCTGTATTTGAATGTGGCTTACAAACACATGCTTTGGTGGCAGAGAGCAAGGAAGCCGCACAGCCACACCCTATGGCTGATTCCTCTGAAGCTAACCCACATGCAGACGACTTCTGCTATGGGACATGCAAGGACATAACTAATGCTGACAGGGTTGTGACTGAGGTGGAAACAGAGTCCAAGCAGTGGGACATGACAGACCCTGAACTTGATTGCTATAAGGAGCAGAAATACTGTCCAGAAGAAACAGTAAGAGTACTCTTGACATATTCTGGTTAGATCGGTTCTCATTTAAAACATACAACCAGCTATTTTCCCACCATGTTCCAGGTAGACTATAGCCTGTCAGAGTGTAAGGCAAAGAAGGAAGCTTCTCTGATGGAGAGAGAACGAGTGAGCGAACCGGTGTCTGCAATGGAGAGAGAGAGGACAATGCGCAACCTAGTGGACATGCAAAGAAAAGTTGAACAAAGGCAACAGAGAGACAGAGAGAGGCAACTGCTCAGGGTGAGACAAGATGTAGAGAGGGACACTGCATGCTCATGACTCAGAAATGAAAGCAGAATTGATGTTACATTGTTAGCATGTCTTTCAGGTTCAGGAGCGCCTGTCAATCATCCAGAACAGAAAGGCAGAGGAAGACCTGCTTGGCCTGAAACACACAGACAGGATAAAGCACCTTACTCAAGATCTACCACTGGTAACTACATATTGAGGAACTGTATACTTAAAAAAACCCTCAAAAACAATGAATTAGCATGCTATCTTATCATCATATTGTCTACTTTTTAGGAAGATAAGAACAAGCAGAAGACTGTTGTGAAAGAGCGTCTGGAGCAACTCAGAAGAGAGCGCTCTTATGTCATGCAGTCTAAAAGAGATAGGTAAATGACACCCTCTTGAATCTGCCAGTCAACACCAAATTAATATTGACCGCATTTATTTCAACACTATTTTTTAATCCTTTAGAAATACCACAGGGTTTAAAGAACTCCTGGGTCCAGTTGCCCTCCAGAGCAGAGACACGGAGGATGCAGAAGACTGAGTCACAACACAGTCACAAAAATACCAACAAATGTACGCTTTTCTTATTTTGAATATATTGAGGCACCAATTGTCTAATGTGTTTAGGTTTAATGGTGCAGATTTTCTATCAGCAGTATTTCCTTTTGTTCGGGGTTGTAACAAAACTTATACAGAATGCTCAGAAACCAGTACAGGTTGTACATATGAAAACAGAACAGCTCAATGAACTTGCAGTCATTTATTGTACAGTTTAATCATAATCTCGACAACCATAAGCATCAACAATAATGTAATTTACCAATGACCCTTGTGTACAGACTATCCTGTGGGCTAAATTAAATACACAATGAGTCACAGAGGTGCGTGATAACAGTCTACAGTGGCTCCATTAACTTCTCTTCATCTGAACATAACATTTATTACCATTATGTAAGAAAAAAAGTTGTGGCTAAAGAAAGACACTGCTGTTGACTCTGAATGCACCTGTGGAGTAGGACTGTATTTATTTACAGGTATATGGGGGTGGGACTCTTATAACATGTTGAGGGACAAAGGTTTGGCTAACAAGAATAGGGAGATATGTATAACATAGAGGGTTTGGTGCAGGCTCAGTGGTTTTCCTGCAAGCCAGGAGAACTTCTCAGTCCTGGTGAGAATAAAACTGTCCATGTGGGGAAGATTCTCAGCAAATAAACATTTTTTCTCCTTCCCTAACTTTATATAATATCCACTCGCACTGCAGTCCAATATAAAGCAGGAATACCTACCACCCTAATAAGCCGGAACATTCCACAGCAGCTCCCACACACTGAGCCACTGCATAACACACATACAAGTAGTATACAAGTTTGACCTCCACTCAAATGAACACAAAACTTCAAGTTCAGAGGTCTCAAACACACTAACCCCCCGCTTCAGACATGCAATTGTTTCCATTAATCAACTGAACTTGTCGGCTTCATGTCTGAACATTGATCGTCTCTCTTCAATAATGGCAAGACTGTGAATGTGCATGTGTCTTGAATCAGTAACGACTATAATTTGAAGAGTTGTATATGATGCTTTTTTCCTGATCCAGAAGAGAAATGTTTGTCCCTGGGTGGATGTGTTAGGGGAAGGGTACAGCTCTCCAAGGAGCACCATGCAGTACAAATACAGAACCTGCCCCTTTTTACACTATTGGAGAGAACTAAACATTCGAAAATTTACTTGTCTTCAATTAAAGAACCTTAACTAAAGTGCTATACATCTGCACAGCATAATTTTCTCACTTTAAAGATTAATGAATGTTATCTCTGTCTGAATGTCTGAAAAGGGGCTTATCATTCACACCTACATAGACAAAAACAGCTTACATATGAGAAAAAAACAAAACAAAAAACAAATGTGCCTGGCAGGCAGGTAACTTTAGTCAGGCCTTTAATATGTGTGTGTGGCAACTAGGAACTGAACAGAACCAGCAAATCCCATTTTCAAAATATGACACGTATAATCAGGTTAGCGCTGATGGGAGCAGGGCACTTTAATAGTGGTGACACACTGAAATCGAAACACCTGTGGTGCCAGATGTTTATGTAATGTCTGGACCCTAGTTTTACACGGGCAAGCTCTTTAGCAAACGGCAGCATGCGCTTGTGTGTAAAAGATTTTAAACTATATTTTTTACAAGACAGTCAACAAAAATTGAATTTTATACATTACCTTTCATTATAGGAAAGACGAGTCTAAACATTTAGGATGAAAACAAAGGGATCTAAATCATGTTAATTCAATAAACCTCTGAAAATGGGGCCACCTTCCTGCTGCTGGCTTTGAAGAGCACTACTGTTCATAAACATAAAATGATCATAACACATCCAGGATCACTGTCTTATGGGCACCATGGAGCTGAACGAAGGGGGGGGAATTTTGTGTGAGACTAAAAAACAAAAAAGAAATTATATATATATATATATATTCTCTTTTTCATGTGAGTCTTGAGAGGAGGAAAATGTATGAGTCGCAAATCTTGAATGGTGTTAGCAATGGGACTTTTGTGTTTTTATGCTTCTATGTGTGTGCAAGTCTGTAGTCTTTCTATTGGTGTGCGCACTGCACTCCTGGGCCATGATGACCGCCTTCCTCATCAGAACTATCATTGTAGGCCTCTCTCCTGGCTCCGCTTCCTGAACCTTGACTTCTGTCAAAATCTGTTAGGTCAACTTCCTCGGCATCTGCTGCAATAACGGGAGTCTCCGCACGGGCAGGCAGCAAGCACTCGAGTTCCTGAAAGAAGACAAACATCCATCACGACATTGTATTCACTCTAACATTTTGCGAGTTGTGATTTTTGTTTTCTCTATTGCAACTCACATTCAGCTTTTCAGGGTTAATCCAATTGTTTTCAGGGAACTGGACCTCAAACTTAATGTAAAGATCTCCCTTCTCAAATGGATTTCTGTACTGAGGCATCCCCTCTCCTTTCACCACTCGAATGCAGCCTGCCACAAACACACAAAGGAGAAACGGCACACAGATTCAACAACAATTGTACACTAGAGTGCGAGGTCTATGTGCTCTCCAACAGAGTCTAAATATAAGATGGATCTAGCCACAGTGATATCATCCACTGACATCATCTCTCGCACTGAGCATTATCACAGTTGCTGTGTTAGTGAGGTATTGATCCGACAGTGAAACCAGGGGACACAGTAAACCCTAGGGACTTGTCAACCACAAGGTAGGCTTGCCCTAAACCATACTGTGATTTATGGTCCTTTCAAATCTGATAGGTAGGGGTGCAACGATACACAAAATTCACGGTTCGGTTCGATACTTTGGTGTCACGGTTCGATATTTTTTCGATACAAAAAAATGTTCATGCTTTTTTAATTTGTCATTTATTAAAATTATAAATATATATTTGAACTCAAACGTACAGTTTTTTAATTTAATGTTGCTGAAACAACAAAGGGATAAAATAATAAATCTGATCGAGAAATCACTCATCTTTGGAAAAGAGAGTTTATTACAGAGAAATGGCTCTTTCCAAAATAAAAGCTATACTATACGCTTCTTCTGGGCTATATTCTCAGCAGCATATTAAACATATCAGGTCCCCATAAGGAGAATCACGTGCTAACGGCTGTCTAAATGACTCGGGTAAAGTTTGTAGCATGTGTGCTTGTTGTTTTTGTCTGCTTCCACTTGTCTTTGCACTATGGTGATGTCGGCGTAAATGTGCAGTCATATTCATTTTGTTCCCACTAGTGCTGTCAGCGTTAATCTGAAATGACGTTAACGCCACAACACGGCAAATCTCCGTTAATGAGCAAACTGCGCTAACGCAGTAGTTCCCACCCATGTAATTGAGCATTGCGTGGCACATCCGACATACTGTTTTACTTTTGTCCATGACGCGCTTGCCTTCAGGGTCATACTTCACATGAAGACCAAAATAGTTCCAAAGGCCAGATCTGAATGAGGGTGGGGGAGGTTCAATTTGCCATGTTGTAACGAGCTTAGCTTCTGTCTTGCTAGCTTGCGCTGCACTCAGTGGATCTGCGCTCGACAGTGCAGCCTAGGCGGAGTAGTCGAACGCAGATCCACTGAGCTGTCAACACAGACAGCATCGTCAGAAGAAAAGTTGATAAAATAAATTAAAAATTTTGCATTGTTCGATACATATGCGTACCAAACGGAAAGCACTGTATCGAACAGTTCAATATCGATACGAGTATCGTTGCACCCCTACTGATAGGGTCTAATATTTTCACATTTAAAATTTTTTAAAAATAATGAATGGTTAAAAGTAAGATTTGATACTAGAGACACCAAAAGAAAACCCAAAACAAAACAACTTTATCACAAATTTCATAGCTCAACTTCGCTAATTGGTTGATTTCCTAATATAAACAGGCATCTTTTTGGGAACAAGTGACGTCGCCCCCTGCTGCCCATTAGACAAAATTAGTTATACTATACATCAGCATTCCGACTTTTCTGACATGGAAGCTACATCTATCTTTTATATACAGCCTGTGGTTTCCATATTTATTCTGAACCTGGAATTTATAATATAATATAATATAAACTATGGTGCAAGTTGTCAAAATTGTCATGCAAACGATATTTTAAGACTTAGATTATACATGTGTCTGTGCTTATCATACATGCTAATGCCACAGTTTTAACTCAAATGCAGTTTTATAGTTACATGTTTATTTAGAAAACTAGTGTTAGATTTTACATTGTTAAGTTTGAAATGTCCCAAAAAAGTATATGTATTCTCAACAACTTGAAACAATGACAGCTTTTTCACAAGACAGTTAATTATATAGCACAACCTTGAGAAATTACCAGAAAATTCTACAACACCAAGGTGACTTGTTAAAACAATCTAATTTTGTTTTCAATTTGGTTCACATTAGATGTTTATATTCTCTCTTTTATGCTGTCCTAAAAATAAATGCTGGCACCAACACTTGCAGTAAAACATAAGTATTCATCCAATAAATTTCCTTCTGTCCAACCAAAAAAGAAAGAATGTCATAACAGAAAAAATAAATTAAAGTAAAGGGAAGATGTTTACCTGGCTCAATGACCTTTCCAGGTGGGTATTTAACAAGCAACTGACGTCCGTCGAGGTGTGTGACTGTGAACTGGAAGCCGCACAGAGCCTCAACCAGGCCGATACGATGAACCATGTGAAGATCGCTGCCATCACGGCGGAAATCCTATTTGAGATATAAAACCCATATTTGTTGCTTAGGTTCATTACATCAAATCGCTTGGATAAATGTAGACTTTATTCATTATCCAAGTTATTCTATTATTAAAAACAGTTTTGTAATCAATAGGAGCTGTCTGTTTTGGGGTACCTCATGTTCTTTCTCTTGCAGCACCAGAACTATATCTCCTGGTTCCATGCCTGGTGCTTGGTCAGCTTCTCCAGTGAATGTGATCTTCTGTCCATGTCTCATGCCTTTGTCCACGTGAACTTCAAGAACCTTAGTCTCCTTACAGACTTTATGACCCTCACACTTTCTGCAGCGGTCCTTTTCATTTATCACTTCACCTGGACAACAACCACACACACAGAATAGAAGACCTCAGAGAGCTGTTTTGCTGCGGTTTGTACATTAACTTTGTTTTTAATGTCAGTTTGCAGGTGTGTGGGGATACATTACCCTCCCCATTGCAATCTGTGCAGACTGACTGCATCTGCTGAACCATTCCTGGGGCCAGCTGTCTAATCATGATTCTCATGCCCCGTCCTCTGCATGCTACACACTTCTGCACAGCTCCTGCCTTACCACCCTGACTAAAAGCCAACAGTAAAGTATCAGCATTATTATCCATTTAGAGCAACTGCAAATCATTCATCAGACAGCCTTAAAACTACAAATCAATATAATTTTAACAAAAAGGAAACTCACCCATTACAGGCACTACACAGCACATTCTTACTGAGCTGCAGTTTTGTGGTTTTACCATTGTACAAGTCTTCAAGAGAAACCCTGTAACAACACGATTTGTAAGTACACATACTGCATTACATATGCACCATCCACTGAAGCATCCATCAAACAACAACACTTACTTCAGCGGGTGTACCATATCATCTCCTCTCCTCCTGCCTCCATTGCGTCCTCTTCCTTGTCCCCCCATGAACCCAAACAGTCCTCCACCAAAAATGTGAGAGAAGATATCCTCCATGCCAGGTCCTCCTCCTCCTCCCTCCCGTAAGCCTTGCTCTCCATAGCGGTCATAAAGCTCCTTTTTTTCTGGGTTTGTCAATACCTCATATGCAAAACTTATCTCTTTAAACTGGAAAATGAACAAAGCACAATCAGACAGGTTGAACTGGTGCATGAAGAAAATAAATTCAGTGCACCTCAACAACAGTTCCCTTTTACAAAGCACAAAGGACTTAAAAGAGGCTTTAAGATTTGAGTCATAGAGAAATAAATATATTTTTAAAAAGCATTCTTCTCTAGTGGAAAGCCTGTGTCACATTTTGTACTCTAATCTGTGCCTAGGAGTAATCCTCAAAGCACTGGGCTATGTGATCATTATAAATGGAGGCGACATCATTTCTGCATGCCCAATTGTTGATCAACTGAGCATCCTTTGGTGCTGTTGCTAACACTACTGTTTTGGTGCATCATACCTTGTCTCCAGCTTCAGGGTTCTTGTCAGGGTGGTACTCTTTGGCCAATTTGCGGTAGGCCTGTAATAAACCAAAAAAAATAAAAAATATCAGCGTGAAGAAAGCTGGGTCACAGACCTAAGCTCATGTGCCTGTAGCAAGACGCTTCAATTAGCTTGCTGTCTAAAACAACAGGATATAGTCAAGATCATGGTTGCATGTAACATGTCAGAAACTCAACAACACTGCTTCCAAATAGTCAGCTTTTGACTTGCCAGCGTTATTTTGAATCCCGATAGACGGAAATACAAGGTCTTTATTACGAGACAAAAATAAGATGAATACACAAGCTGTATAAGTTGTGTTATGTCGGGTTTTGCAGAGGACGCAGCAGTTGTCAAATATGAGCCATTAGCATCTGCTTGATGTTTGAATGGATTTTAAAGGGAATAACGCCTGGACGTTGGCTAATGTAGCTGCACGAATGGTGGCATGAACGTTAGCTTGTGACCATCACACACGTTGTTTATAGCGTTGCCTAACATCAATACTGATAAGCATGATCAAGTATTACACTGGGGTTGGCAGTTTATTAAGCTAAGTGTCTCGTTTAGCGAGTGTTGTTTCGTTACTGAGTTGGTGGGGACTATTTGCTGGAATCTAGCATTAGTAGCCGGCAAGCTATCACACTCGTGTTTACCAGTGTTATCTCTGTCTTCAAAGAGACTAACTTCATCCTTATCACGTATTTAGAAACACTTATAAGCAATCATTTAATGCCAATGTGTCGCTTAAATTATGTTTAAAAGTCCGGTGATGTATCCCGCTGTTATCCAGCTCATTTTACTGGCTAAGCTAGCTAAACATCCATTAGCTTGTTTGTAGGCCACATTTGCTCTGGTGACCTCTCTTCCTCTTTTTTCAATTTTGTTTGAACTCCAAGACATTCATTTCACTGTAGCATTTACGTACCTTTTTAAGTTCATTTTCAGACGCAGACGGCGAAACTCCGAGGATGTCGTACAATTTAGTATCCACAACGCCCGACATGACGCTAACCGGCAACTACAGAGAGACCTTCTCCGGAGGAGGTTCAGCTGTGCGACGATACGCGGATCTACCGGCTGGGACTGTCCGGACTTTTGCCAGAAGCAGCACAGACAAACACCCCATGACAAAAAGATGCTGAAACATGGCACATACTTATTATTCCAAAACAAATACATTTTCGTTTAATTTGTATGATATACGTGTAATTAATGACCGATTTTGTGTGTGTTTACAAAAAAAAAAAAAAAAAAACATTAGGGACTGTGTTAATCTGTTACAAAACATTGTTTAAAGCATGAAAGTCACACTTTCCACATTGGTAATCTGGTTAAAAATATGTCCCAGAAGATACATTTTCCGGACTTATTATATGTTATGGTTATTTTCTTTTAGAACTTTGAGTGTACCATAATACCACCACGCTCAACAGCTCTAAGCCTTGCAGTCTTTATTTAAGCTGAGCCTATCCTTAATAGCTGTTAGGCTGACACAACATAAATGTAATTTTAACAAGATCACTGATCAAATATCAGTCAGTGTGAAGATTTTCCATCCTTTCATGCATTTTCTTCTGCTTTTACTAGACTTAAATCTTAATAACTACAAGTGGCTCTAAGCCTGATAACGTTTTCTTCTTCTTCTTTTAAAAAAGAAGCCAGTAAACAAACAACGAAAGTCCAGACTATATATACAAGAAACCACGAGCAAAAAGAACTTATGGAGCATACTGCACAAAGGAACCGAAAACATGAGCTTTGGCACAGGAATGACTACCTGCACAACACAAGAAGGAAACCATAACACATGCTGACCAAGTACTCTTGCATTTGACACAATGCAGACTATCCCTCTCCTTTCTTCTGTATATTTATCTCATTCTATATGCACACATAAACCAGTCCATGCAATGGTATGATAAATATAAAAGAAACTGAGTTACTAGACAGATTGGTGTGCAGCATATTTCCTCAACCGTGGCTTTTAAATTGCCTTAAGAGCAGAATAAAGAAAGCTTGTATGAGAGTAACTCGTTCATTCATAATAAACTAAAGCAAAACTAAAAAATTTTCAGCAATAAAACCTAAACTGAAACAAGCATACTGAAACAAGTGACTCCACCCTGTGATACAGCTCCACGGTGCAGCTTAAGACAAAATATAATTAATGAATATTCAGACCCGTAACCCTACACAGTGGGAATTCATGTGCAGGTAGAACAGGGACATGTTCAGGTGTGAGTTTTCGTAAAAAAATCAAGCCGGAAAAGACAGTCCCTGCACTTGTCGCTTACTTTACGTGCACAACTAAATAATTTTCCTGCAATATTAAATAAATGCTCATGTATGCATTATTGCATTCTTCACCCCAGTTTTAAACTTAAAGTGTTTATTTTCATAAAGAAAAAAAAATGTTTGAGAGCATGGATGTGAATGTTAAATGTTGCTGCAGTGCTTGATGACAGCAGATAAATATGGACTTACTGGATGTTTACACAGTTGATGGACAGCCGAACTTTTTGATTACGTTTAGGTTTTAGGTAGTCGCCATTTTGATTTCCAAACCTGACTATTTTTATGTATTTTTTTTCCCCATTTGGTCCTTTGGACTCCTGAATAATAATTTACACCGTGTCAACACAGCCCTCCCAGCAGCAGCAGAGCTAGCCGCTGAGTAACACGGCTGTGTAAATGACATTGCAGCCGGTGGAAAGGGTAGTATCGTTAAGCTAACAGCGCAGCCCTGAATAGGCTGCGATGGGCCTCCGAGTGACCTGACAACCAAAGTCGCCGAGTTGCAGTTCAGCTTCCAGATGTCCACAGATTAAACAATGGCTCAAAGGTAACGGTGGTATGTCTTTTTGGGAGGTAAACATGTGTAGCCCAACGTAAAGCCTGTGCAAGCGATCAGAAGACGGTGACTTCAAGCTAGGTCTGAATCAGGAGCACGTCGTCCGACCACCTAGCTCACCAGCGGCGATAAATACTGACCTATATTAGCTTTAATCTGAATGTGGTTTGTCTCCAGTAAGAAATAATAATAAATTTATTTATTTTTTTTGGGGGGGGGTTGTTAGCAACTCGACTGTGGCACTGCTTGCTTTGCTAGCGGGATGCTTTACGATCTGCAGTCAAGGTACGGTAAGTGAAAGTGGTTAAGGGAGACAGTGATAAAGGAGATAAGTTAACGTGGAGTTAAATGCACGGATTCGCTATCTAACACGGCTCCACGCTGACTTGACTGTTACCCTGTTATAACTAAAATCCGCTAACAGCTCAGAGTAACCGTTTACAGCTGCTCTTAGGACGCCTTGGCAGGCCTGTCACGGTTATGCTGTTGTATTAAATTTTAAAATCCACAGATGGCAATGACGAATCTGTAAACCCAGATTCCCGAGACACCTGTTTATCCCCTGCGTGTTTGTTCAAGGGATGTGTGCACAAGGGTGGCGTACTCCGACACCGTTCAATGTTATGCAACTACTTTTAATGGTCTCTAGATATGTGTAAGTTATTTCCAGCCATATTTTGTGCTGTAAAACGATACGCTACCCTCTTGTTTTCTCGCGTTGACGAGAGTTTGTTTGTAAACATGTGTTTGCATCTAAGAGATAATGGACTCATGATGGATGCTTCGTACAAAGTGTGGTCTGATTTGGTTTAGTTTGCGGGGTGGGGTGGCTTTAGGTGAATATTTAAAGCCTTAACAAAGCAAGCAACATTTCCTGCCTCTTACAATATTCAGCTGTCATCACCACCACACCTAGACTCAAGTTTGTTAGCTCCCAGAAACCTCCCATACTCAGGCATTTCTGTCACCGAAGGGTCAGTGTGTGCATCTTTCTTATCTCCAGTCATTCTTTGCTGATGCAAGTGCATGTGTGAGTCCCTTCCCTAAGCAAAGTGGTTAATGTTAATACACGAATGAGCAGCAGTAACTCAATTACAGATGCATTGCTTCCTGTTCTTTCCAGAGAGGAGTCCAAGCCTCTTAGCCTGAGTTCAGCCCTTCATCTAGCTCTGAAGAAGGCAGAGGCAATATTACTGTAAATGATTCTCCAACATTTGTTGTTCATTTTGCTGCTTCCCTTTTTTGGGTTGAAGGCAACTCTGCTGGGTTGGTGTGTCTGGTGTTTAGAATGAGTAAAGTGGGTGTGTTTCCACCTTCGCTATACTCAAATGAATATTGTCTCTGATGTACAGGTTGCACAGTGTCTGTGAGGCAAATGGCTCTTTAGCAAGATCCAACTGAGTATACTTCTCCTTGTCCAAATGTAAGCATTCATAAATAAATTAAACTAAATCAAAAATTAACTTTTGCATGCATTCTACACCATCCTGTTGCTTATCTCCGCACCACATCCTCTTTTGCTCAACAGCAGAGTGTATGCTACGGTGACGTCAGTCATGTTTTGGAAGTTTGATTTACACACATCTTCTCATCTGGAGGCTTTACTGGACAAGGAGGATGTCACTCTCGCTGAGCTCATGGATGAGGAGGATGTGCTGCAGGAGTGCAAGGCCCAAAACAGGAGGTCTGTTTAATGTCTACTTTGGTGTAGCTGCAAATTATTACCACATTTCGCATAATCAATCACCTTTGCTGTAATGCTTACTAAATTAATAAGTTGTGCATCTTATGTCACCGTTGTGGTTTTGCAGGCTTCTTGTGCTCTTGTGCCAAGACCAGAGCATGCAGGAGCTGGTTCGACTGATTACTACAGAGCCTCCTACTGGTGTAGAGGAGACAAAGCGCTTCAAGTAGGTGCTGTTGTGTAGAATATTCTAATGTAGTTTATTATATTCAGGGTAAAAATATATTCCTGGTGCTGCACTACATTATATCTGTTACCAGCCACTTTGTAGATGAGCCTGGATTTTAAGAGGATTCAGATTTGCTTAAACAATGTTTTTAATCCGACTAAAAGAACAGAAATGATTCCCCTAAATTAGCAAAACTATTTAATTGCCCGGTTGCCAGCAAACCAATGAAAGTCCTGTCCAGATAATTTTATCTTGTTTTGTTTTTCTTTGAAGTGGAAAATATAGCAATAATTTTGTTCCTCCATCATTTTACTGCAATATATGTCCATGCCATTTACAACAGGTATCCAAATATAGCATGTGAGCTGCTGACAAGTGATGTGGGAGTGATCAATGATAAGCTGGGTAATGAGGAGCCACTCCTGGAAAGCCTGTATGCCTTCCTGGAGCAGCCATCCCCACTTAACCCCCTCCTGGCATCCTTCTTTAGCAAAACTATTGGGAACCTCATCACACGGAAGACTGAGCAGGTAACACACACGTACACCGCTACATCAAAAGGGCATGCTTAATAAAGATGACGGTTACATTTTTGTGATGTTGTTTTCAGTTAATAAGTCTGAGGCAAGTTAATGGAAAATACTCACAAAAAATGTACTTTCACCCAAAATTGTTTTAAAATTCTGTTTCTTTTGAGGTGCCAACATGCATGGTTTATTTTACCCTTTTAGTGTCCGAGTTGATGATTTTAGTGTAAGATTGCTTGTTTATGAAACAACACATAATCAAAACTGTCCCGTATCAGAAGGGAATTATTTTAGTGAACCATTATTGTCCAAAACAACTTAACTCAAAAATGAATGGCTGGACTGCAGCTTATATAGTCTTCCATTTAAGGCTAACATTCCTGCTTGTATTAAGCCAACTAAAACGTAAAGAAAGCTTATTACCTCTACATTTCATTTGCTCTGAACTTTGTATATATTTGTGTGTGTGAATAGAAGCTCATTTGATTCTGATGTGGGGTTTCAGATTTTTTAGAGTAGCTTTTTAAGACTTTAAGTAAGGCAACTATCTCACCTATATCATGACCATAAGGGACAGTCACTGGGGCAGCTGTCACCGGGTGAAACAGAGTACAACCCGAACAGTTGCTCATGATGAATTGAATCATAATTGAACTGAATCTGAATCTGAATACTTGAAATTATGTGGTTATAGTTGCTCCAACGAAGTTAAACAAATATTGCACAGGGAAGATGGCGTAATAGAAGCATTTGTTATGTAATCGTGTGTGTGTGTGTGTGTGTGTGTGTGTGTGTGTGTGTGTGTGTGTGTGTGTGTGTGTGTGTGTGTATAATGGTTTATCTGTCTTTGTACTACGGTGTCACCCACAGTGTTAGATTTTATTGCATTTCAAGTTGTATTGCTCAAATAGCAGTATATCGTTTGGGAAATAGTGTCACATTTATGCAGCGCGAGTCAGTCTTGAGAAATAATACCACTTGTTTGACAGCAAGCTCCTTATCCCATTCTTCAGTTTCCTGTTTTGTATAATCATTATTTTCTCTGCTTTCTGTACTGTTTAGGTGATTAGTTTCCTGCAGAAGAAGGATGGATTTCTTTCCTTGGTCCTGAAGCATATTGACACGTCAGCCATGATGGATGTGCTCCTACGCCTTATCAGCTGTGTGGAGCCACCGCCTCTACGACTGGAGACACTTACTGTACGAGACAAATAGACCCACATTCAGAATTTCACATAAATCTGATTTTTTTTTTTTTTTTTTAATTATTATTATTTTTGTCTAGTTGTAAAGCAATATTTTTCTCAACAGTGGCTGAATGAACAAAAACTGGCCCAGAGACTCATAGAGCTCATTCACCCTGAGAGGGATGAAGAGGTAGTGGAGAATTTCATAATTTTTAAATTTAACAAATATTTTATTTTGGTCTTTAAAAGTGTGCCATTGCTTTTATTCACAACGAAACCATTCATAAGACTGAGTGTCCAGATGTGATTGTTGTTTGTTTGATTTTTGCCCAACACAGAGGCAGTCAAATGCATCGCAGACTTTGTGTGATATCATTCGTCTGAGCAGAGACCAGGCCAGCCAGCTCCAAGAGATTTCACAGCCTGACCCACTGCTGACTGTGCTTGAATCGTAAGTTGGAAAGACTCACATGCACGCAGGTTTATGCTCTCTAAACAGGATGCAGCGATACTAACGTACTCCGTTTTGTTTATACAGGCAGGAGTGCGTGGAGCAGTTATTGCAGAATATGTTCTCAGGAGAGAGAACTGAGAGCTGTATCGTCAACGGGATTCAGGTTCTTCTGACCTTACTGGAGATCAGGAGGCCTGTGTAAGTGAGAAACCTCGAACAATTTCTAACAGTGTGAAGCTATTTCAGCTAAGTTTCTCTTTACAAAGCTCTCTGACAAGCCTTCTCATTTAAAATTTGGGCATTTTAATCTCTTTTTAAACATTTGTTAAAGTTTATTTTATATCCCTATTTATTAAGCCTTCCCAACATTGAGTTTTCTGTTTTTGTTCCTCTGTCTTTATGGCAGGGTGGATGGTGTAATGGATGCTCAGGGATTTGAGAGAAGCTACACTGTTAACAGCAGTATTTTGTTGGCCATCCAGCCACACTTGATACACTTCCACCAGCTACTTCTGGAGCCACCCAAGGTACATAAACAAGTCTTTCTATGATGAATGATAATGTAGCCGCTTGAGGGTATTTAAGATTGTTGTGTGAGCGTTTCCCTAGGTGAGAACGGGCTTTTAGGAAATCAGGTATCAATAAATTCAGTCTGTCCACATACATTCCATTTTGTATGGAAAATCAGGAATCCCCTGTGTATTTCA
The DNA here is from genome assembly GCF_963969265.1 of Rhamphochromis sp. 'chilingali'. Classification (NCBI taxonomy): domain Eukaryota; kingdom Metazoa; phylum Chordata; class Actinopteri; order Cichliformes; family Cichlidae; genus Rhamphochromis; species Rhamphochromis sp. 'chilingali'. Next base: position 59,423,873 of record NC_137930.1, on the reverse strand, counting down.
TCAAGGTGTTAGTGCTCAGTTTCAAAAATGATGAAATTGCCCAGTATAAAAGTGCAAGCTCTTTTAGCTCAAGTCATGCTGCATGACGCAGGCTTTCTTTTGCTTGCTCCACCAGCCTCTTTCTTTATCAGGTATGTTTGAGTCTCTGCTGTTTACATGCCGTTGTTGTACAGTAGTCAGACCTGTATAACAAAACAAAAACCTCTAGATCGTGTTTCCCCAAATTCCTCTGCCTTTTATCCATGTAGCGAGAGCCTATGCTGACGACTTTGGGTGTGCTGGAGGAACCGCTGGGGAACACGCGTCTGCACGTAGCCAGACTAGTGGCTTCTCTGCTTTATACCAGCTCTGCTAGCCACGCAGTCGTAGCACAGGAACTCTGCAGACTCAATACACTGAACCTCCTTCTGGTGAGAAAATCTGCTGCACTTTTGACAATTTATTTATGTTGAGAAAACATTACGTGTTAAATACCCCTTTGAAAAATACAGGACCTGTTCTTCAAGTACACCTGGAACAACTTTCTGCATCTCCAAGTGGAGCTTTGTGTTGCTGCTATCGTCCGGCCCTGTGCCCACGAAATGAGACTTCAGCCTGGCTTGGTTACCCAGGAAAAAGTCAAGCCTCATCCAGATGCAGCACCAGAACAGGAGTTGAACGAGACCCCGACTTCTGAACTATCAGACAGATCTGAAAACTCTGCTCATAACCTAATGGTGACTCATGTGAGTGTCTCTGCTTGTATTTGTGAAGTAGAAGGGTTGATCTACAAGAATGGGCAATGTGGCATCTCTTTCGGAATAAATAAATAACTGATTGACTCAATGTTTTTGTTTCCCAAGTTGTTTCAGCACTGCCACCTCGTCCAAAGGATTCTAGAGGCTTGGGAAGGAAATGATAAAATTCAGTAAGTAACTTTGAGATCTTTACATGAATTTGTGGCAATTGGCGGTAATCTCTGGGTTTCTCCAAGTGTCATATCTATTTGTTCAGGTCAGATCGTGGTATGCGACGAGGCTACATGGGGCATCTGACCAGGATCGCCAACACAGTGGTGCACAATCTGGAGAAAGGCCCGGTTCACACCCAGATCAGTAGCCTCATTGCAGGTGTGTATGTGTTTGTGGACACATGGACTCATTTCTGTGTGGAAGAAAGCAGTAACTACCACGAATCACACCAAACTGGCTTATGGCTTTCATAATGCTGCTGTTGTGTGTTTGCATGTAGAGCTGCCAGAGGACTACAGAGGGCGCTGGGAAACCTTTGTAGATCAAACGCTGTCTGAGACCAACAGAAAGAACACCATAGACCTGGTAAATCCTAATTCGTGCACATCTGTAGAATTAAGAACCTGTTTTTCATTACACACACATTCAGAGTTTTAAGCACTGCACAAGTGTTGATCTTTCCATGTTAAGGTTGGCACTGGCAACCCTCGTCCTTCCTCAGAGGATGATATGGAGAGCCCCTTCCCCAAAGAACTGACAATACAGCAGGTATGCGTACACACACACATAAGCACATATTTAAAATATTTCTTGCTTCTCTTATGGGCTTTTGTGCTGTAATTATATTTGTTATGATCTGTTTTTAGGCCTTTTCAGACTACCAGATCCAGCAGATGACAGCTAACTTTGTGGATCAGTTTGGCTTTAATGATGAGGAGTTCACTGATCATGATGACAGCATTGGGTAAATTAGCTGACATTTTTCTCAAGTGATGGTTTATTCTTATTTCACTCGTGTGTGCGGAGGGTGTGAATCCTGGTTCTTTTTGCAGGGCAACTTTTGATCGGATTGCAGAGATTAATATCAATATTGATGCTGGCCATGACAGTGTAAGTTGATTTTAAAGGGGTTTTCTTTCTTTCCTTAGGCTGTAAATATTTTTGTTCATTCTTAACTATACATTGTTTTTTGTTTTTAGGCACTGAAGCTCAGAAAACAAACCTGACAGCTAATTATTTTGTTTGTTTTTTGTGCAGGCTAACACAGCTGTATTTGAGGCTTGTTCCAAAGAGAGGATTCAGCCCTTTGATGATGAGGAGGAGGACATCTGGGAGGAGAAGGAGATTAACTATGCAACACAAGCCAAGTCCCGGAACAGGTAACTACATGGCTTTAAATAAAGATGCTCTCAACATCTTTATTATTATCATTATTTTTGCTTCAAAATGATGGTTTTGTATTCCGTGCAAATTTCATATGTTTCAAGGTTTGGTGGGTCACAGTCCTCCCAAAGCCAAGCAACCAGTAAGACCTGTGACATGACAGAAACTTGTGAGAGCTCCAGCAGAGCAGCAGACTCAGACTCTGACGAGGGAGAAGACCCTAAATATGATCTGGACCCTTTTGCAAGTCCGGACCAGACCGAGGCAACAACGAGTGAGATATGATATATCGTGTAATCGTGTATAATTGTTTTGCCGTAGTTGTATTTTAGGTCTAAAGCAGGTTTTAAGTGTCACATGTCATGTATGTATGCTCTTGTTTGTTTGTTTTTTCAGGCACTGGATGGGTAGCAGACTTTGGAGAAGTGAATTCAAAGGCTCCTGCAGCAGGAGCGGGCTTCTCAGCCTGGGACGCTCCAGTGTCTCAGCCAGCTGCAACAGAGGCCGAGGAGAAGGGATGGGCCAAGTTCACAGACTTTCAGCCTTTTTGCTGGTGAGTTTGGGTGCATTATATGTAAGGAGAGTTCATTGTCTAAAAAGCATCTAATTAAAATTATAAGACTATATATCTCGTGATGATTAATATTTTATTTAAAGGAAATGCTCATTTGGCATAATTTTTTCTATGATAGAAAGACGTACTTTTCAGAGGAAACTCGAAGTAAAACTAAAAAAAAAGGTGCAAAAATGTCTAAAAACCATGAGTTTTTCTTTTTTAAAAACATTACAAAATTTCCTCCCTGCCCAGTGACACGTTTTTTGAAGTGGTAGTGCAAAGGAGAACATTTGTGTTCAAAACTAACGACAAACCATTTTAGTCACATGACCAGTATTGTTAGGATATGTTCACCAACACTGAACACTGTGCATAATTTTTCTATTTGAAACTATTGAGATCGGCTCTTAAAAAAAAACAAAGATATGGACTTCTCCATATCTTTTCCATATCAAGGTTTTTTCCATACAGTGCACATTCTGTTGTAGGCTATTCCAATCACTATAAACAGCAAGTCCAAGGCAGAGCTTTGCTTTACAGATGTTATATCTTCTTGAGACTTTATTACTTTTCTCTGGATTTTTGATCTGGATTGGTGGATTCTTTAAGAGGTGAAGTAGACAAGGTATTCATTATCAAAGGTGATAGCTAATAAGCCTTTCAACATTGATGCATCTGTCATTAGTGGCAGGGTCACTGTTTACAGCATAGTGGGGCAGTACAGATTAATAACATTAAAACTTTTGTTAGATTAACATTAGGGCTGTGCAATATGACCAAAATCTCATATCCCAATATAAAACATCTATTGTCCCGATAATGATATAACTCACAAAAAATTTAATATTTTCTGTAAATTCTGTGAATCTCGTGTAGGTGAAGTGTCTCCAGCTGGGCGTCATGTACCTGGAGTCGAGTGCTTTAACCGATGCATGAAGCTATACATTTTTAGACATAAGTTGTAACGGCCGCCGTTTTCTTTGTGAGTATTTATTGCACGGCGTGCTGCAGGGAAAGCCTGTTCTAACATTTGAGTCTAAGGTTTATTTTTTAGCACCTGACGACTCTTTTTTTTTTTTTTTTTTTTTTTGCTTCTCATCCGTCAATACTCTGCATACTTTTTCACGTGATTCAGTTTCTTTTGAAAATTCTCAACAGGATCTTGAGCTTTATTGTGAAAGGTTTATGTGGAAAATAAACAAGCGGACATGCGATGGCATTACCGTCGTTGTTGCTAAGGACAACCCATAAAAACAGGCGCTTGTCTGTCTGTAGTGTGGTTATATTAAATATAAGAGAAAGAGAGAACTTTAAGAAATTAATATAGCCACTACAGTGACCATCAAAACGATGAAAAAATATTGCCCTAAACAGTTTATTTTGCGACACCACGTAAAATTAAACGATAGACGTTTTTATATCGTCATCCGATATATATCGTTATATCGAACAGCCCTAATTAACATGTTAACTTGTGTTAGTTTAAATCATTGAAAGCTTGAGCTGTTGTGGGGAACACAAATCGTTTATGCGATTTGGCTTCTACTCTACATTCGCATGCAGTGCCATACTGTGTTCTTTGCTAGCTGTTGTGAACAAACTGAGTGCCTTTTCCTAGTCATTGATTTTGCATCTGATTTTACAAGTATCACAGGTAAACAAATACAACCTCCACATACAAAGGGTGTGTGTAGTTTATTAGATGCAGTGCATTTTCTCTCTGTTTTATTATTTGTGTGACTTATGTCCAGCAGCTCTGAAACAGGCCCGAGATGCAGCTCACCTGTGGACTCAGAGCTCAGTGGATCAGACATCCCCAAACCAAACCAAAACCGTAAGTAGCCTCAGAATGACTGACTGTGAATATTTTGTAACACTTCACTCAAACATAAAAAAACTACAGAAATGGTAAAAAGTCTCCACTGTATTTCTATTCAACTCCATATATCATGGTCCACAGGAAGGATATCTAAATGACAAGGCCTCTAACATCTCTATCAGTCAGTTGGTTAACTTTATGGCAGGTAGGGCTGCTCGATTATGGCAAAAATGATAATCACGATTATTTTCACTGAAATTGAGATCGCGATTATTTGATGATATTTATTTAACCCTTTAAGACCTACCATAGAACCAAGTCTGCCAGAGCTTATATTATTTTTTTACATGTTGTAGTGCCATTTGTGGGAGCATTTCAAGTTGCTAAATAACTGTTATAGCCCATATTTTAATAATATGTATGCATTAAGTCCATAGTAACTACATTAATTGCAAAAAAGTGCAATAAACTACAAAAAAATTTATATCGTTTTTGTTTTGTTTTTTTACATATATTTCTACTTGGAGAAATTTAAGAGGTTTATCCCTCAAAACTTTAAATACAAAAAAGTTGCAAAAAATAGTTTACAACAACAGGAAATTTATTTTGAGTGTCTTCATAGTTTTATTTTGGAGATACACCAATTTTTATATACTGCAGGAAAAACAAAAAAAACAATCCTATGATGCAAATTTGCAAAGAAAACAGCATGTGCATCAAAATAAACTATTTCCAGCAGTGCAAGCATCCCAGAAACTATTCAGAAAAGTCAAACATGACCAGTAGATGTTTTTAAGGCCTACAAGTAAAAAAACTACATTTCTGTGAAAATGACGTCACTTCCGGTTTCGGCCAGGAAATGGCGGACATGCGACAGTTCGCGCTGACGTCTGTTTCACTGTGGGAAGTGTTACGAACAGCTGATCGGATCGGCAAAGCGTGTTTCTGGAATATTATGTTTTTGTTCCTGCAAGCGCTTTTTATGCAATTATTGCAAAGCTTTATGTGGAAGGAAACCGTGACCGAGGACAAGCTGATGGCATAAGATGTAAGTACAACTCCTCCGGTTTCATATGCAAAACAAATTATTGCGCTAGCTTACGTGGTTCAGGTTCTACAGGGATTTAAAAATAGTTACACAAAACGGAGCATGCTGCTCTGACCGGATTTAAAGGGTTAACAATGACTTTAAAAAATAATATAAAATAGTGTGCAACACCACTGAAGTTTTTTTGTTTTTTTTACCTCTCTTTTCAACCAACAGCAGTCACTCTCCTCTCCAAATAACTTCTGCTTAGCTTTCCGAGCTTTCCGAGCTTCCCTCGGGTCCTCTTAATCAGCGGTCTCCAACCTTTTTTGCGCCACAGACCGGTTTATGCCCGACAATATTTTCACGGACCGGCCTTTAAGGTGTCGCGGATAAATGAGGGAGGGGCTAATAATCGGCTCCGTCATTTTTAATGATCGTTGAAAGCCCAGATCGTAATCGTGATTAAAATTCGATTAATTGAGCAGCCCTAATGGCAGGTAAGCTTTTCAGATAACCATGCATCAATTTTACAAACTGTTTCTTTCCTGTTAATCTCAACAGCGTGTGTGTGGAGTGTTTGCGTGGCAAGGAAAGCACCACTAGTGGCATCAGACAGCTCCTCCTCCAGCAGCTCCGACAGCGATGAGGAAGAAAGAAAGACAGAATCCACATCCAGTGAGACGGTCACCACAGAGACCATCACCACAGGTGCTGGCAAGGAGACCATCCGGCTCACCGTTGACGCCAAAAATGAGAGGGCAGTCTTCAGCAGGTGCACATTCTCTCACACAAATAGGGAGCTCCTGTTCTGTCTGGTCCAGTGTGCCAGGCTTTGATAAAGCCCTCCTTTCCCTTTGCTCTCCTGTACAATTTTGCTTCCCCTTCTCTGCTTTTTTTCTGATTATCCTCCTCCCCCTGTTTGTTCCCTCCTTTCTCATCTCCCCTTGACTCCAGAGTATTCAGACCTGCAGTCAGACGGTATGTTGTGCTTGAGGTCCTGTGCTCTGAAGTGTGGAATGCTTCCTGGAGTTGTGTTAAGGATTTAAGATGCGTTTTGCTTGTTGCCTTTAACAGGATGAGGAGTAATGATTCCTTATGGCATAATTCAGGCCAAGCCTAATTCATAAAAAAGAAAATCCACTAACTCCAACCTGGTGACTTGTAGAGTCTCTGTATTCTCTGTGATTCTCAAAAATAACAGAAATTCACTGTGCATTTATGAAAGAAAAGATGGTTGACTATTTGTTACCTTACTTGTTTTATACAGTATAATGATGAGAGAAGAGTAGCATATTAGTGCTGATTGTAATGATGTGATATTTTGGTTTTATTTTTAATCATAACATTAGGGCTCGATATGATTTTTCATTCAGAGAACCCTCACCACTAACGGTCTGTTGGATAGCATGCTATGAATAAAGGTTGCCACCTATCCAATTTATCAACATCCTAACAAACCAGTACATTAGCAAATTACTAACAGTGCACCAACGAGCATGCTGGAGTTAAAGTCCAATCTGAACTCAGTGGACAGCGGGGACAGAGGCCACAGATCAGAGCAGATGGAGACAATTTAGCAAGCAGCAGAAAGGAGCATCTACAGTACTCAGTTCAGCTGTCACTTGTTTTCGTAGCTAAAGCTGTAATTCTTGTTTTGTTTTTTTCAGCGACGTGCCAGTGGAAGGGCTCGCTAACGATAAAGAAAGTGGCAAAGGTGAAAAAGGAAAGCAACATGAGAACAGTTCCAGCCCAGTTACTGCTGATTCGGCTAACCAGGCAGCTGCTGTTACACAGTAAGTTTGCATTTGTGTGTTTTGTATAGAGATGAATAGAGGGATGAGATCACCAAACATTGCATCAGTGATTCATCCCTGTCAAAGCACCTCTTTATGTGAGAGCTCTTTGACGAGTCACCGCACAACCTACGCACATTTCTGACCTCAAGAACAGAGGTGTAACCTGTCATATCTAATTGGCTGCATTTCTTAGAAGCTTTAAGGAGTATTAAATCATGAATGTTTTATCTACGTCCAGGGCAGCCAAAAATAAACAATTTTACATCACTTACAGGACTGTTGTGGTGATTTACAATTCCAGAAATGGGAGATTTTTGGCCTCTTTGTTGAATAATTTAGTTTCTGTCATACAACAACATACAGCATCATTGCATAGGCTGTAGATGGATACTCTGCTGTAGTTGAGCAGTTTTTCTTTCTTTAGTAAAAGTTACTGAACCCCAAATTACAGTTGGAACAAATGAAAGTTTATGAAGTATGTAAATGGTACAAATTTTTCTTTTTAAAGATCTATTCTTTAGAGACACGTGTCACATGTGACACAAGTGCAATATAGATTACATGCTGAAGGAATATGTTGTACACATGCAACCTGCTGAGCACTGAATAAATCCCAGTTGCAAAGTTATTACATGTATTCACCATGCGATGCAGAAAATATATAAATTAATTTAAATTTTTTAATTAAAGATTTGTAAAATATATAAGCATAAGTTAAATTATACTTGGTTCTAATCTTTTGTAATGACCCCTTTGCACAGCTGGAAAATCAATTAATAGAATACAGGTTAGTTAAGAATACGTATTCAACAAATCAAATTTATTTCACTTTGATCTCGCAAAAAAACTACAGGGAGGCCATAAGAGGATGTGTGGAACAATGTAAGAACTGTTTGTAAGGTTATATTTGTAAAGGTTTATAATGTTCAGCTGCCATGTTAGAAACAAACAGCAGCACATATTGTAGAGTCCAAGGAATGGTGCATTTGTGATGGTCATGAATTCACAAGATTAAGATTTTTCTGCAGCTTTACAATTGAATTTTCTTTGCAGCCACAGTGCATATTATAGTCCATTTTCCTACTCTCTTGTCAGTTTTTAAAAAAATATTTTTTATTAGATCATCTCTCCTTCCTTTAGGTGAAAATATGGGCTAGTGAACAAATAGACTGTACATAAAAGATGTACACACCCATCATGATATTACCTGTTGGTTTTGGATCTAAAGCCTTGGTGTTGTGCTAAGGTAATGATAACAAGCTGGATTTCCAAACTTGAATGGGCCAGTGTCGTTTGACATGCATAGCAACAGTAGCCACAAGGAAACCAACTCGTCTGAATTCTCTCTTTTTTTTCTTTCTTTTTTTTAACTGACAGAGAGATGCAGTCCCCCGCTAATGGACCGGCCTAACGAAGTGGTGCAGGAACACACTTCATACCTGATCATTCAACACACAGCCACGCCACCTTTGCTTCCTGTTAGCAGTCCATCAATACCCTCGTTTGTGTCTAAAAGACGTGTAAGTGAATGGAAGATCCTTAGTGCAGAGCTCGAGCAGTATTTATAATGGATACCAGAAATCAACACATGGGTACTAGTGATGTCTCTAATGCGCCTTCATGACATCATTATAAATGAACCGCTTCAAAAAGAATTGTGTGTTTTATAAAAAACATTTCATTGTGCCAGGCACACCAAAGGCAAACTCTGTTACATACGAACTTTTTCAAGATGAATTTCTTTCCCGTTAAACTTGGAAATGTAAACACCTTTATCTGTCAGGATCTACTGATGTGCCAGCTGCACTTTTAATGTTAAGAAAACACCCTATTCTGAAATTTGACATTTTATTAAATTAAGCACCGGGATTTCAGATTATTTGGGTCTGTCTGCTCTCCAGGTATAAATATGGTCCAGTGGATTTTTTTCTGTTTTCTAGGAGAGCATTTGACTGTTTACACTTTAGTAACAAAAAGCATTCAAATAATCAGCCAAGATTACAGACGCCAAGATGCTTGCAAAGCGCTAGCTAGCTGCCATTTTGTGTACAACATTTCAGTCTTCGTGCCGGGCAGACAGGTCATTATAGCAAATATGCGACTTATCTGATCATTTCTCAGTCAAGTAAGTTTTTATCTCCTTTGATCACATGACGCGCAAGTGCTCTCTATTTGTTAGTTTGGAGCATTGGATTTGGGGGCCTCGCGTGTGTCACTTCCTCCTCCTGAAAGATTCAAGTAGTTTAGGGGTACGTGTGTGCGCGCGTGTGTGTACTGTTGTGTCCATGTGTATAGACGTGTGTGCCGGCGTGTGTGTTTGAGCTCTGTCTGAGGTACAGAGTATGTTTCTCAGGTCAAAGGAGAGGTATGCAGATAGAAAGAAAGCACACCTGTGTAACACACACACAGACACACAGTGCCATACACACACAAGTGTACACAACCATATCTAGATGCAAAAAAAAAGGAAAAAAATGGCAGCCCACGTATAAGTTCATACCACCCTCAGAGCTGTTTAAATGTAATATTGTGAAATTTGAACCTGTATTAGGTTGTGGCTCTTCTTGGTAATCTGTAAACGTAATATAAATGTAAACAGTATATATATAAACATCATATCTATTTTTGGAATAAATCCAGTGTACGGCAAGGCGGTTGTTTTGCAGGTTGCGATGTGTGTATCGTATGTGTGTCGTACTGTCGAAATGAGGCAATAATGATGTCTGTGTTTCGGTTAATAGGCCAGCATCAGTTCATGTTTCTTTGCTACATGCTTCCTACATGGCAGTTTAGGAGTGTGCATGCTGTGAATACGAGTTGGTCGTCTACGGTACGTCTTCCATTTTGTTTATTTTGAGGATGATTCTTGTTAATGACAACTTGGGTCTTTTTTTTTTTTTCTTTATTTCCACCCTGTATCAATTTTAAACCCATTTTGCATAATTTAAATAGTCAAATTCAGGGGGAAAATTATGATAAACAATAAAATAGTCCATGTACTGCTTTTTGATCATATCGTTTGTGTACGCATGTGTTTCCACTGTAACAACGGTGACTAATTTAAACTGGATCTGAACAAATGTGTTTGTTAGAGCAATAATAAATCAACAGAAGCACATTAGGCACAGGTTTTTATAATCGGTAAATTAATGTTGCCTAATTTAGCTGCTCCATTTCCTGCTTTAACTTCATTTTGGATTTTCAAAAGACCGGTCAGATCAAAACGCTTAAATTTACTTGGCAGATTAGAGGTGCCCAGTGGAGTTTACTTACAAAGGAAATATTGTGACCTCAGGTGTCATTCACCAAAACCCATTGTTCTCTAAGAAACGTCTGGAGTGCATTTCCTTTTGCAATGCTAATTCATTGGTAGATATTTCAAATCCAGCATTGTTTACGTTCTTGCTTACTTGGTAGCAGTCTTGTTCTTCCTGTCGATCAGTGTAGTGTCTGCAGCCACTTGCAGGAATGTGTAACATTACTCACATTCTTGCACAAGTGGAGCAATGGCAAGACGCAGAAAAAGGTGCGATAGAACTGCTAGAGGCCGAGAATTCCGGGGGGGGGGGGTAACTTGAGTCGGTAATGAAAGTCAACATTAGTTGCAGCAACACCATCAGTGCTCACTGAGGTGGCACGCCATTAAGTTAGCTGTCTGATCTTTCCTGCTTCATCAAATCTATGCTTGTTATAAACAGTTAACCGGTTTAATCCAGTCTGGTCATAATCAGATTACATTAAACAACACAATACGTAAGAAAACGTGACCCAAGTTGTACTGAATTATCCTTTAAAATCTGTGTGTGCCAGACAGTCATCCTTTACGTCATCTTTCTCCTTGTCTCTCTCTTTCTCAGGGTAGGAGTCGAATTAAATTGCATTTACCTATGGAACGATTCTCTGAGATTGTTGTATTTATTTTAAAAGCACTTTTTCAAGAAGCACTTTTTGGTTTTTGGTTTTTTAATTTGGTGGCGCTAAGCGCCCCTACGTAATTCCCTCCCTCAGAGCGATGGGAATGTTTGACTTGACGAGTGAATCACGTAGACACTTTAGAATATCTTTTTGTTGTTGTTTTTTCTTCAATGCTTTCTGCCAAAGTGTGTCTTCCCACCAGTGTACAACTGGGTTTCATATCTGTGAAGTAGCCTCTTTTCTTGCAGTGGTCTTAGAGGTGTAGATTTATCTGAAGCAGCCTTTGTTTGATCCATTGCTCATGTTTTTTTTTTCTTTGTGAATCATGTGATGGAGTTATTAGCTGGAGAAGAGAATGCCACAAGTCAAAGAAAGACTTTGAAGATTCGTCTTAGATCACAGCTCTTTCTTCCTCCTCTGCTTTCATCTGTTCACCGCTTTGAGCCGTTTGAAGTGAAACTGCACAGAGCTAGCACCGCTTCGTTGTCAGGGTTAAAAGAGGAAAAATAGGGCTGCGTTTGTCAGGGTTGTTCACATGGTCAGAATATGGCATCCCACCCGTCACTAAGCCTAAGCAGTGCTTCTGGCCTATACCATTTGTGTGTATGTGTATTTAATGCGTGTTTGTGTGCCCCCTTCAGTTTGAGTGTTTTAGCTACGGGTATGTTGTCACATTATGCATAATGGTACGTTGCATTCATCTCTAAGTGCCATTAAGTTTGCACATTAGCCTCGTTCACCTCTTTTTGGGCATTCGCTGTATTGCACAGTGTGTGCCCCGAACTTTATTGAGAAACAATGGGTGTGAAGTTGTTACTTACCAATTACTTATTATTTACACTGAGACCATTTCAAAGTTTTTTCTCACATTATAGCTTATTATTATATTAGGGCATGTGTGTGCAGATGTGTGGGGGAGTGGTGGGAAAAACAGCCGTGTGGTTAAATGCCTTTTTTTGTAAAGCGGACTGATGCTGGTGTCTTTGTTTTTGGGTTCTTTTTTTCATTTAGAGTAATGTGTCTGTTACCTGTTGTCAATTTAGCTTGTACATTCAGATATGAACCTAATAAATATGTCAAAGATAAATACGCCTCTGTTTGTGTGACGCTTACTGTAAAACACACACACACCACACAGTACACAGAGAGAGAAAGAGTCAACAGGACATGGTCTTTGGAATATGTTTACCTTAAGGGAAGTTGAACAGGTGGATTATGTTGGGTCCCCGTCTCCCACACATACAATCAGTGCTACACCCTCACAGTGTCTCCCCTGCTGCAAACATAAACCTGCCTGTCAGTTAGATGTCAGTGTGCTGCAGGCATCAAGTAAAGTTGGTTCACATAACAGCTGAGAAGGACCTGAAGAGCCTTCATTTGTGCTCATTCGCTTCACTTACATTTCAGTTTTTCAGCCTGTGGTCCTCTCTATATGTAGCTACCGTTTTACCCGTGGGTGTATGGCTTCTTTCCTGAGCTTAGATGTTTGTCATACTAATCCTGGAGCACAGATACTGTTAAGTCTTAAGAGGTAAGACTCTTTTCTACCATTCTCCCTGCCTTCTTCCCTTCTTACTTACTTTTGCACCAGGGAAAAAAAAACAAACACCTTTTTAGGTTTTGATCCACACCTGCCTGCTCTCTCTGCGCAGAGTGCATGAAGGAGAGTCTGTTTGCAGTGGGTGGAAAAGGGAAGAAGGCGGAGTTGTGTTTTTGTACTTTTAATGGGTTGTGGAGAAACCTGCCTGTCTGCTTGGAGCTGGGAGAGGAGGAGCCTGTGGGGTGTGGGACTTCAGACAAAGGAGACATAAACACACTGACACTGGATCACTGGAGCAAAAAAAGAGTAGGAGACGACTAAGGGAGACGATTCCCAACTCTTGGACTACTTTTTCGCTATATTTTGGAGAAAACAAACTTTATGTAGAGGAGATTTTTGAGGGGGGGTGTGATACCTTGGATCGGTTTGTGAGCTGAGACATGTTTGTGTTGGAGCAGTGGTGGCCATATGTTGCCCAGACTGTGTAGAAGTGTGTGTGTGTTTGGGATGGAAAAGTGGAGCTGGCACGATCAACATTTCTGCTCTTAGCTTCACGCCATGGGGGGGTGCCATAGTTACCCCTCGGCTAAAGAAGCAGACGGGAAGACCCTTCAGCCCTCTGACATCAGCAGTGACAAATTGTAAGTTATATCTCTTTTTCTCCTTGTTTTTTTTTTTTTATTGCATTTCTTTGTTTGTCCTGTCAATCTTTTACTACTTCTGTATTTTTGATAGAACAAACACTCATGTTAAAAAGAGGACAATACTTATATCTGTTAATGGTGTGTAAGAAATGTGACTAGAAAGCTGGTTGCACATGGTTTACTCAGGAATGTTCTCCAGATAAGACTGTGTGTGTGCGTGTGTGTGCGTGTGTGTGCGCGTGTGCGTGTGTGTGTGTGTGTGTGTGTGCGTGTGCGTGTGTGTTACATATTTGCCTGATGCCATCAGTGACGGTGGATTCCTCTAACAGCGGGAACACATTATGAGCAGCAGTTAAAACTAATATGAGGAAAGGCACTGGGAAAATGTGTTTTATCTGAGTTACTAGGCAAATGTTTTGCTCCAGGTTGAATCTTTTACAGCCAGCTCGCTGTAGCGAAGAGAAACCCGCTCATGGACAAAGTAAAAGTGGACAGATGGCCGAGTGCAGGAGAGCAGGGTCACAGAGGAGAGTGTTTACACAAAAAACACAACATGACAACTAGCTTTGGGTTCTTTGTTTTTGTGTGCTGACAACCTGTAGCCAAGAGAGGAGGTGACTGAGTTAATGTCAGTGAGCTGTAACAGAGCAGGATGTGAGCAGCTGATGTTCCTGTGGACATTAGGAAAGTTTGTCATGGCTTGGCAAAGCTTTGCTCTACTGTACCTTTGCACAGCTAATGTTTACATTGATTTCTGACACTCTTCCTCCCTTTCTGACTGCTCTGACCTTTCACGTTTGACAAAAGACCTCCTGTTTAAACCTTTACACAAATGATCCCTGGCAGCCACTCTCTCTCACACACACTAACACATTTATACAGGGGGGAGTGAAACCCCATGGAGAGTACTGTGTTTTCCTTATCACAGCAGGCAAGGTCATACTAAGTAAACCCTCAGCTGTTGCGTGTGTGTGTGTGTGTGTGTGTGTGTGTAAGAAAGCTGAGCGTGACAGCTGCCTGATCCACTACACTTTTAATATTGCAAAGTCTTGACTAAAAGTCTGAGTTAGCCTGCTCTGATCAGGAGCAACTATCCTGCATCCCTGCTTTGAATAAAGTCAAATTCTGCTGCCAGGTTTGACTCTCCATCACACTGTAAACATCATACATTCCCAGTATTCTCTATCTATATTGTCACACCTTCCTGATTAATAAGCCCTGTCTGTAGCTTATCAGTAGGTGCAGTATATAAACCGATGTAGGAAAAAGAGATGTTTTCCCAAAGAGGGTTGGCCTCAGCACTCGGCTCTACATTATCCTGCACAATCTTGCTCAGTTATTTGCTTTCCAGCATTGACCGCTGCAGCAGTCTGCTTCATTAACAGTAATTACGCTGGATCTGAATTGACTGCCTTCATTACATTAACTGCTGCTGTATTGGATGTTTAGGTCTGCAGTCACAGCAGTGCTCGTATGTTTCAATGTGTGTGTGTCAGCCAACACAGAGCAAGATAGATGAAAGAACTTAAAACATCATATCTACTGAGTGCAGCAGCAGTCATTAATCCACTGACCCGTTGGTCGTTAGACACAGCGATATTTTTCGGTCTCCCACTCTTTCTCTTTCTGTGTCGGCTTCATTAACTCTGAACTGTCTTCTCAAGGGGGATTAATAACAATAACCAGGAAGCGCGTCCATATCTGCAGCAGCAGTATGTGTGTCAGCGGATCACACATGCAGACATGTATGCCCTCATAGCTCTGCCGCCTGGCGTCGACAAGGCAGAGTGGCTTGCCAGCAACAGTAAGTAGTAACAGATTTGTGTTTGGACTCATTTCTCTGTAGCTCTTTAACTCCCAACACTTTTCTTCTTTCTGCAAAAACAAAGAAGAAGAGAGAACAGCAACGTGCGCAAGATATAATGTTGCTGTGCTTATTTATTTTCTTTCCAGCTGTGGCATTTTTCAAGCATATAAACCTGTTCTCCAGTGCCCTATCAGAGTTCTGCACTCCCAGCACATGCCCAACTGCCTGTGGACCAGGCAACGCGTAAGTTACTCAGTATTATACTGCAAATTGTGGCACCGTATGCAGATACAAAAGCTGTTCTTGATGTATAATATAATATTATATTCATATTATATATGGGTAACCTTGCACACTATATCTGTTGCAGTCATTGGGGTAAAGTGCAAGCAATCAGCATGTGCTGAAGTAAAATGTCCAAGCTCCTAAATTATGTTTATGTGAATTGTTTTAAAAGTTCGTTTTTCCCTTTTTCCCAACACTACTGCCAGCAAACGGCCTTTTTGCTAACAGCATTAGGAGAGCTTGCATGAGGTTGACCTAAATGTACTATAATCAGTCTTTAAGCTGAGCTCTGAGCAGCTTCTCAGTCTTTATCAGCCCAGGAGTGCCATCACAATATTTACCCTTTAAAAAACATCAAGTACGGATTCTGTTGTTTCCATGTTGTGTAAACTTTTAGTACGCTTTCGTCCTCAGGGTTTATGTTTGGACTGATGACCATGGCAGGAAGCTTAAGTGCTCTGCTCCACTTTACTTTGACTACGCCATGTCATACATTCAGGACCTACTGACTGATGAAGACGTGTTCCCTACAAAAGCAGGTAGAGTGCATTTACATCGTGTGTTACCTAATTGCACGGCACGTTTCAGTTTTAGTTTTAAACTGTCATCTCTTCCTTGTTTCTCCAGGTGCAAAATTTCCGACAGGCTTCGTGTTTATGGTCCAGAAGGTGTTTCTGTTGTTGTTCAGGACAATGGCTCACATTTATTGGTCTCACTACACACAGGCCCAGCAGGTGGGTCTGCACCCGCACCTCAACACGCTTTTCATGCACCTGACGCTCTTCTGCCGGCACCATGAGCTGCTGGATCCAGAAGACACTGAGCCACTGCAGGACCTCATCACAGCTTTGGGACAACAAGGGTGAACTTAAAGGGCAGCCGCAGATATTGTACAATCACATCATTGCACGCTTATTTATTTCTTAAAGCTGATTGTCTCTCACCACTCTGGGCCAAATTTAAACGTATTCCCCAGTATAGATTTTTAAAGAAAGCTCTATAAGGAGAGCAATGCAAAGAAACAATGCTCCTGTTCTGTAGAATTGGACTGAAGTGTATGACTATTGCATGCTTTGTTTTGTTGTTGTTGGGGTTTTTTTTGCTTTTTTAACATAATGGTGCACTATTTTACTTTGATAAGGTCAAGATCTTCAAGGTCACTTAACCAAACAAACCCAGTTTGTGCCATTTTTGTATTTTGTGCACCGTGCAAAAATGCTGCATCTGCATCTTCATGTATTTTAGAGTACTTTGTAATAAATATTTGTGAGCCATTATCTGTACAGTGGAACTGAAAAGCATGCATACTTTATTTTGGAGAAATTAGTGAATGCAAAAAAGTGGGAAGAATTGGTTAAAGACAGGGAGGGACTTTGTGTTTGATCCTGAAGTGGGTGCTGGTGCTGTTTTATTTAGCATATTTTCAGGTCTTTGGTTTATAATCAGCGCCACCTGCTGCTAGTAAAGGAATCCAGCACGTATCACATTTTCCCTGCACCATCTGTAAATATTTGTTTACATACTGGATTTATGATTAAACTGACTTATGAGAGTTAAATGGTGGTTTTTCTGTTTTAATGTAAGGATGTTGACAAAACATCTGGCTGCACTGGTTCTCTCATTTCAGATGTGAACGCCGTTTGAGGCCCACAAAGCCAAGGGATCACATACTGTAAACACTGAATTGTATGAAAATTTTTGTTTCTTTTCAGAGTCGTCTTTTTTCTTTTTAGTGCTGCAAAACAAATAGAAAATGTGCCTCTTCAACATACAAACTCTACTGTACATTGTTCTTGGTTAACAGCATTGTTTCTGGGAAGTGTCAGGCCACTCGAGCCACACTGCATTAAATGAGCCTAACGGGCCCTGTGCCATATGCAGTCTTGATCAAATGTTTAAGTTTAAAAATATCAAAAATTCATATTTTGCATATTTGTATCTTAACAAGGTTCCAGGTAGAGTTTCAACATGCAACAAGAAGAAATAAGAGTGAGACAAAACATTTTTTTAAGCATGCAATTTATTGAAAACAAAGCTTAAACTGAATCAAGCTGTTTGATTTCTGTTTTGGGGGAGTTTACAGGTTTTTTTTAAGGTGTGGTCTTAAACTTTTGATCAGCCGTAAAAGTTCTAAACATTAACTCAGTAATGAGTAGCTCCACTGTTATTGTTGATCAATTCAAAAAATTGTTGCGGCATGCTTGATGCAAGCGTTTCCATGAGGTAAGTGGGAACATTTCTCCAAGTGGTGAAGAGAGCCGCAAGAAGGGCATCTACTGTCTGGAACTGTTGCCCATTTTTGTAAACTTCCCTAGCCATCCATCCCAAAGGTTCACAGGGAACATGCAGGATGGTCCAAAAGAGTGATGTTATTGTCCTGGAAGAAGTCCCTTGTCCTGCGGGCATTGTGTACTGTAGCGTTGTCCTGTTGAAAAACCTAGTTGTTACCACACAGACCATGGCCCTGTCATGAGGGATGCTTTCTGCAACATGTGGACAAACCCAGCTCCTGTTTGATGCCCCTGCACCACCTGAAGCTCCTACTATTACTAATTATACGTAAGGATAATTAGTAATTTAAAGATTATGTGCTTACCCCTGATGGCATATATGTCAGCTATGCTTCCATTAAACAATAAGCTCTCACCTCACTGCCCCCCCTCTTCTATTTATTAACACTATTTATTTACATATTTCTATTTTTACCCGATTGTATATTTGTACATTTTATTTTTTTTTTCTCAAAATACTGTTCATATGTATATAGTGCTGCAGAAACTCTGCACCCCCCACCACGTTTGCACCGAGTAGGAGGTGCTCTGTAGCTCTGTATGTCTGTATAGTGACAATAAAGGTATTCTATTCTATTCTGTAGCTTCCAGGTCATATGAAAATCTGTTTTCATCTCTTTTTCTCGCATCTCATGCCCCAGATACAAACATAATCAGGATATATTATTGCTTGGCTATTTTTATTTAAAACATTTTTTCTTTGCCCAATATGAGCATGTAGTCCTATATTTCTCCACAAAGAGGCAGCAAAAACCCCTACATTTTACCGACAGACTTAAAAATACAAAGAAATTTGAAAAATGATTAACCTAAAAGAAATGTATTTATTCATTTCATAACTTCATTACTGAACAACACTGTTGCAAAAAATGATTGATCTCTCATTTCAACTGCAAATTCTTTTCAAATTAAAATGAAAACATGCCTCTTTCATTATACAGGGTTGGCCATTTATATAGATACACCGTAATAACACGGGAATGGTTGGTAATATTAAAGTCCTGTTTGTGGAACATTAGTATATGTGAGGGGGAAAACTCCTCAAGATGGGTGGTGACTATGGTGGCCATTTAGAAGTTGGCCATCTTGGATACAACCTTTGTTTTTTCAATAGGAAGAGGGCCATGTGACACATCAAACTTATTGGTAATGTCACAAGAAAAACAATGGTGTGCTCGGTTTCAACGTAACTTTATTCTTTCATGAGTCATTTACCAACATATTACTACAGCACATCTTGTGGTCACACCCACCCTTAAAAATAAACGTTTATTCAGCACATAAGCAAGCCTTATATGGAGTGCTGCAGATGCATTAAAATACTTACGACTGACTTACTTGGGACGTAAACTGAGGAGGAGAGACAGGCCCTTTGGCCTACATACTTCAGACACCCTTAGTACTCGTGTTTCAGACCAAATAAAGGGTTTTTGTCTTTGTTTTTTAATCTTTATCTTGTTTGATTGTAGTGATATATATATGACATTTAGACACATAAAAACCTGCAAATGTAGACACAAAAGCCTTGGTGGAAGTTCCTTCCGTGATTTTTACTGTGATGAACCTACTGTGTGCCATAGTTTTGTGGTAATCATTCCACAGTGAAAAGAGAGCTCAACAGAAAATGGAAGTTCTGTATTGCAAGTGTGTATGCGATGTGAATTCTGATTGATTTGAGTTGGATTACAGCTCATAACTGCAGCCAGATGGCTGATTTCCACTCAGATTTCAACCTGAGGTGTTCAGCAGACACAAAAGACTGAAACTGAAACCCTTCAGAGAGGAGGCAGGATAAGTCTGGATACATGCACACACTCCCTCACACACGCATACACACAAAGGTTTGTTCTTTGGGTAGATAGGAGATGTGTTAATGCACATGTGGGACTGAGGTAAGGCTCACCGTATTGGAAACTGAGCTTACAAGGTAATACTGCAAACTGCTGAGTCACAGACAAGCACAGCCATGGCGCTTTAATTAAGACCTGAAGCCACCTCCACATACAGAGCATTCTTTTAATCAGGTTCAGACTCTGAGCTGCTCATCTGTGTCCTCCTTCACAGTAAAGAAGAGTTGTTCTTTTACAAGGAAACTGAAGGGAACAGTATCTGACAGCCTCTGGCCAACACAGAGACTGATTCTCTCTAGTTTTCCTTACTTTTTTGAACTTTCATAATCAGGGGATGACATAACAGTAGCCAATCTGTCTTAGCTGAACTTGTTACATGATGTTAATTTGAACATAAAAACATTGGGTTTGCATGCGTTTAACTGGCTCGTGCATCATGTCACAGCTGTTCAGATTAACTCCATGCGAGAGTTCTGACCCCCATGTGGGAAACATGTGGGTACAATTTGCACAATGTCATCTCTTTACAGGTCAAAAATATGAGCAGCCATAAAGCCAGGCACTGGGGTGCAATATGAGTTCATATACTGCTGTTGTACTCAGGTTTCTTCAACAAAACACATCTTTAATGGAGATGGTGGAGGTGTCATTTTTCAGGCAATGTTTTTTTTTCTCCTTAGATTGGACCATATTCGGCTGTAAAGACAAATGTCAGTTTTTGTTGATAACTTTATAAATGTCACAACAACCTGCTCTACACTGCAGGGAGAGTGATTTAAATTGGCATGTTGGGATAAAAACACTCACTAACCACTTTATTAGGTATGTCTTGCTAGTATCTGTTTAGACCCCCTTTTGCTTTTAGACCTACCTTTGTTCTTCGTGGCACAAGATTCAAGAAGGTGCTGGAAACATTCCTCTGAGATTTTGGTCCATATTAACACGACAGCATCACACAGTTGCTGCAGACTTGTTGGCTGAGACTCTCCTATTCGACCACAGGTCAAAGGTGCTCTATTAGATTGCAATCTGGTGACTTTGAAGGTCATCTGAGTACAGTCAACTTATTGTCATGTTCAAGAAACCAGTTTGAGATGATGTGAGATTTGTGGCATGGCACGCTATCCTGATGGAAACAGCCAGAAGATGGGTTCCCTCTGTACACGAAGGGATAAACATAATCCACAGCAATACACAGGCAGGCTGTGGGGTTTAAATCATCTTCAGTTGGTGCTAAGAGACCCAAAGTGTACCATTACCATTATGCCATATTCTAATACTACAATCCAAATATTGCAGCAGAAATCAGGTTGCATTTGAAGTATAGTCTCAGATTTCTGTTCTTATTTGACAGAAGTAAGTTGCATCCAGTAGTCTTCTGCTGCTGCAGGCAGTCAGCTTCAAGGTTCAACATGACATATTTTTCTGCAAACTTTGGTAGAAATGAGTGGTTGTTTGAATTACAGCTCAAGCCAGTCTGGCCATTCTCCTCTGACCTCTCCCAGCAGTGAGGCATCTTCACCCAGAGAACTGGGCTCACTGGAGATTTTTTGCTTTTTTGAACCATGCTCTATAAATCAGCATTTTCTGGAATACTCAAAACAACAATGCCACTTTCTAAGTCACTTAAAATCAACTTTCTTCTGCATTCTGATTCTCATTTTGAACTTCAGCAGGTCATCTTGACCACATCTACTTGCCTGTGTATCTAATAAAATGTCCTCCGAGAGCTTACAGTAACAAAGTTTTTATTGTATGTATACCAGAGGTGAGCAGTTAATTTTCCCAAGGGGTCACATCTGCCAGTTTTTCCCATTTCATCCCAAGCGTGTGGTTACCTCCATGAACAAATATTGTTCCTTGCAATCTCAAACACTTTAGTTTTCCCATCCATAAAGATGAGTAACTTGGCTGTGTCACAGACATCACGTCCAGTTCAAAGTGTCCACTTTGTCAGCGTAAGTTGCAGATTTCCCACAGTGTCCTTGATCAGTCTTGTTATGCTTCGCCTGGATAGAGACACATTCTCAAATGCTTCTTTTTTTCTCATGGGCATAATAACAGTTCACCAAATAAACTTCCCATCGGAGAATAGTTTACCTTTGTTACTGCTATTTGTGCAATTTTATGGGAAAAGACAAAGCTGGTCTTGACTGCTTCTTCCTTGGATGTGTAATGCTTGGTAAAAAAAAAAGTTCTTCTGTCTTCACATATTAGTTTGCGCTCTGCATCATTCAAGTTCTTGTATTTTTATGTAGGTGCTTAGTCTCATAATGGCAATTCAAACTGTAATCCTTCAACATAGCAATCTTCTCACCACAAACTAAGCACACTGCTTTATCTCTAACACCATCTCTTGTTCAAAACGCTACATTCTGCATCAATCTGTACTCACATAGCAAGCAGGTCTGGCCCGGATCTGGTATCAAGCCGGCACTGCTGGCGGACTTCTGGCATGATAAGACGTATGTCATCCAGATATGGGCCAGGCCTGACATAGATGGCACTGTCTACGTGATGGCATGCCATATCTGGCTTGATTGTGGTTTGGTTTATGTGGCCCAGGCCCACAGAAAACAGGTCTGGCCCAGATCTGGAATCAAGCTGGCACTTCTGACTGACTGGTGTTTTGGCAGAGTGTATGTCAACCAGATGTGGGCCACGTCTGGCAATGATGGCACTATTTATGTTCCTATTTTCCTATTTTAGTTAGAAGACCCAAATGCCACTCTACTGCTATGGTAGCCAATGTTTCAAATGCAGGTTTGACAGGTTTGTGAGTGTACACTTTATCCAAAACCTAGTGAGGGCTTACTCATCTTTGCCAGTGGGAGGCTGTAGCTCAGGTGGTAGAGCAGGTCACAAACTGATTGGAAGGTTAGTGGTTTGATCCCTGGCTCCTCCAATCTGCATGTCAAGAGTGTGAAAGTAGTTAGGAAGCCCTCAGTTAAGCAAAAGTATGTGATTGGGTGAATGTGGCATGTTGTATTGAGCACTTTGAGTAATCTGGGAGAGTAGAAAAGTGCTATATAAGAATCAGTCCACTCACTGTCTGAACAGAGTTTTGGCATGTTACTTCTGCATGTTCTGGTGTTACGCCCCAGTCTAGGGGTACAGGAACGCAACATAAGTTTGAAAAGATTGCCCCGCCCTGGTCCCCAAAACCATACACAGAGGGAAAACCAATTTCTTAGTGAATGGTGGTTTATTTATCTACACTGCAAAAATGAAGCTCCGGGGTGAACAAAGGCCAAAATAACAAACAAAACAAGCTAAGTCAGGAGGAGGTGTTATCTAAAACCCTATGTGAAATCAAACATCAAACAAAAGACAAGCGCTACACCTAACTCCCTAACTGAAATAAACAAGAGAAAACAGTGCAAGGAAAACGATAAGGCAGCTCACCCCTTCTGTTCCAGTGCTATTTACAAGGTGCTATTTACAATGAAAACTAATGTACACACTATATACAGAACTCAGAAAGTGGCACAAATGTCTCAGGTTTTAGAGGCCAGGGTCAGGTCTGCTGCTGCTGTCAGTGGCTGCCTGGGACAACTCCTGGTGATGGATTTTGAATGCGACCACATGATCAGCGGACCAATCGGCAGCCGTCAGCTCATCCAATCCGGGACCTGCAAAGACTTAAAGGCACAGACAAAGAAAACAACTACTAAAGCAGATTATGGCCAGGGCCATAACATCTGGTACATGTTGTTATTGCATGGCTTGTTTAAAGTATACATTAGGCTGACATCTGGGGCCAGAGCTGAAATTGTTCTGGGCCAGCAGTGTGTCTACAACTGGCCCGTGGCTGCACACCACCTACAGATGGCCCACATACCGCAAAGAATGACTGCCCTTTGGTGGCCCAGATCAGGTTTGCCAGAGGTAATCCACGCATGGGCCAGCACAGGACCACCAGTGTGTATGCAACTGGCCTTGTGCTGGCCCATGTGTGGGCAACCTTGGGCAAACCAGGTCTGGGCCACCAAAGGGCCGTCGTTCTTTGCGGTATGTTAGCCATATGTAAGCACATTGTGTGGGCCTGATCCGGGCCATACCAATTTTGCTATGTGGGTATGTGTATCAACTGAACACACACACGTCTAATAGCAGTCACCTTCAAAATAAAAGCAACAAAGTTGCATTGTGATTTCCCCAACCCACAAAACCCCCAGAAATCTCCGTTTTCAAAGACCTAAAATGGTGCTAATATGTGGGCAAGAGGCAAAAAGGCTATGTTTTCCAAAATACCTGTGTAGGTGCTGACCTGAAGCTATAATGTTAGCTTTTTGGCTTCTGCCATGTTGGTTTTTGAAGCAGATATTATATTATATGAACAAAAGAACAGACTGCTAATTTATTAGCTAATGCTAGCTAGATTCATAGCAAGCTATATTCATAAACTGTATGAGTGCAATGCAGCTAATCAGTGGTGAAAAAACAGAAAACACAAACACAAAAAAGTTACTCACCAAAACCGAAGTACGAACCACACAGCAAGCCATAACAGTAGCCAGTCTATTAAAGATAACACAAAAAGGATCCAGTTTAACAACTTGAGGTAGTGGATGAGGCCTAGCAGAAACTGTAGCTGCCCTTGTCAAGACAGCTATCAGCCAATGCAGACATGTACCTAGTTCAATTATCCAGTTAAGAAAGTCATTTAAAAAAAAATTTCTTAAAAAATTACCCTACTCATAGTTGTTATTAAGGGGGGAATTGTCCATAGACATTCATATTAATGTGTGTTAAGCTTTAAATATGCTTTTTAATGATGGTAAGTCGGACATTCTAACATGGGACTCTAACATGGGATAGCTGGTGAGACAGCTTTGACAGGTTTCGACAGCGAAACCTGGTTTCGACAAAGGATGTTGAAGATGGAGCTGCCAGGCCGGAGGATAAGAGCAAGACTAAAGAGAAGGTTAATGGATGTATTGAAGGAGGACATGGAGCAGGTTGGTATGACGGAGGAGGATACCAGCGATGAGGTGAGATGGAGGCAGATGATCCACTAATGCCAGCAGGTAGAAGAAGAAATAGAAGATTTATGCAAAGTAGAAAGCATTAGACTAATAAAATGCAATACCTTTTCAAAGTAAAATTATTTTTTTTTATAATGACTTTATTTCAGGTTTTATAGGAAGTTATTTGTTAGTTTTCCAGGCATGCATTGAGTAGGCTACTGTATGAAAACCCGTGGTTGTCATATAAGTGAAGTCCTGTTACTAAAAATAACATTTTCTTTGTATTCCAGGGGGTTTAATACGACTTCACTGTGTTAATAATAATCGGTTCAGCAGTTATTTCTAAGTGGGTCAGCCTAGGCTCATTGGCCACAAGGACACTGCTTAATGGGAAATGAAATCCAAAAATATAAGTTACCTTACATAAAGCACAAAACAAATATGGCAGATCCACTTCATACCCAGGATTAGTGAGAGGACTGAAGCTCTTGAGGTTTAATTAGGTTGCGAGGTTCATTGGAGGTGAGGTTGGTGAGCAGGACACGCAATAAAACTTCCTCCTCCCTCCTCCTCCTCCTCCTTCGGACTTTATAAACCAGAACACTCCATTCGCTCCTGCTTTGCGCCCCAGTGAGCATCACATTGGATTACACCGCGGAGGTCAGTGTGCCGAAGATGCAGGAAACAGAGATGATGCTGACCGTGTCGTTCATGAATACGCGACATTTTACATGTTAGAGATAATTTTGTAAAAACAAAACAACAACAAAAAGACAGACCATATTCTCGGATTTTTTTCTAATCGATTCTTTTTAACATTTCCGGTAATATCAATAATATTTTGGTTTACTGCTCCCGGACAGTGTGCCTCCGCTACCCTGTCATGTGCACCCTCCGTCCGGCGTGGCTGTGCGTGCTGCTCGGGCTCTTGCCTTTGGAGATCCAGTCCCAAGCACTGACTCCGCAGAGAACTCACAGACCCAGGTACCCGAACCCCGAAACTTTTAGGGGGATTTAAATATTTGTTTTTAAGTAAATTGTTAAATTCAGAATATCTTCTTAACTAATAACCTTAATGGAAAACAACTTTAATTTTGCTGCTTTACTTTGATGCACATTTTGTATTTTTCCTCTTTTCCCCCCATACAAGATAAAGTATAAAGCAATGTTAAAAGGTTTTGTGAGTAATTGTGAATAAATTTGCACCACATAACACCCTTTAAACTCTCTCTTTAGAAATAAAAAGCCTTTGTAAAAAGGTAACTTTGGCAAAACAATGACTACACATCACAGCATTTGAAGAAAAAAAAGAAAGAAATAAAAACATAAAAGAGAAGAAAAGGGGTCTAGTGACGGAGTAAGGTAATTCCTCTCAGTAGCAGCAGGAGGTGAGACAGAGGTGAAGGTGATTTAGTGGGATTTGGGACAAGGATACATGCGCATACCGAGGGGCCAAGCAGCAAGCAAGCAGTCTGAATAAGACACCAGCAGCTTGTAGGTTCCTTAAGAACATGTTATGATGTGGCTGCTTCAAGGCCAGCAGCACGCCGTTTAAAATTACCGTCACATGCAAACCCACAGGTCGTTACTTTGTTTTCTGCTACCTTGGTAGATCTAATCAGAGAAAACTTCTTACGCTGTTTTGTGCGTGTGAGAAAGAAAGCGTAAGAGAGGGAGAGGGGTTATGCTCCCTGAGTCTAAGTTATATAAGAGGGATTTCTCCCCTTATTTGCAGCTTTTATAAAGCTTTAATCCCACATTAGTGTTAATACACCTTATCTATTGTTCGAGAGCTAAATTAGTGCAATAACAGTGTAAGATAAAAAGGCATCAAGGCAATGCATTTCATACAATTATTTTTATTTTTATTTTTTCAGAACTATTCCTGCTTGTTTATTTGATTGTTTTTCCTCAACAACACCAATAAGAATTATCAATTTGATTAAGTTGTGTAGCATTATATACTAAACATCTCTGGCTAATGGGGGTGGGGGTTGTGGGGAACCCCATCTCAAACGTCTCAGTGTGATTCAGTGCTGTTGGATGTAACGTAATATTGCTGCTGGCTCTCAGCAAAGTGAGCCTAAAGAAATAAAAGAGGAGAGAAAGAAAAATGAAAGCATCCTGCTGTAATTTTAAAAAGACAGAGCCAAAAGGAGGGAGGGGGTCGTGCTGTTAGTGAAGCTGTGGGCAACCCATAGGGACAAAAGGGTGTGTGTGTCTGTGTACACGTATGTGTCTGCATGTGTGTTCAGTCTCTCTGTGAACAGCCCCATGCTGAGCTCTAACTGGGGAAGAATGTTGGAGACGCTCCTTTTGGTCTCTCAGATTCAGGTTCACATCCTGAATCACACATGAGAGGTGAGGGAATGGGGGTTGCAATAGAAAGAAAAACACAAAAGGGGGTTCAGCTTATTACATACTGCTATCATGGAGTGTTAATTGCTGCCAGATATTATAGGCAACAATCATTTCTGTTTTCCTTCCTGTGAGTTATGACCAAATTTCATTTTAAAGCATCTCAGCTGCTCAAAAAATAACTTTTTTACAACTTTACAGTAAGTTTCATTGACGATAAGCAATCCCTCTCTGTTCTCCAGCTAGTACCGCCATTAAACAGACCAGGTGGGCAAAGAAAACTGTGACTGGGAAATGGATATCACTATCATCAGATCTTGTCAACTCATAATAAAGTCGTACTTTTAATGTAACTGGCTGTAACAAAGCCAGGGTGAGATGCTGTCTAAAGCTATCCCTTCTCACATGTAGCACACAGCAGGCGATGTGAGGTGTGTTCTCACTTCTGAAGGAAGAAGGTGAGGTTGGTGCCTAAGAAGGCAGGACACATGAGGTCCTCTCACTCTCTGTTACATATATCTAACTGCGTCTGACATTTTTGTGCTCGCATGCACCTCTGGTGGGCAGTTTCTCATCTACAAGAACTCAGGATGCAGTGAATGCATGTTCACAGCTATAAATCTACAGCCAGTGGAGACTAAGGATGCACTTTAAAGAATGCAAGATGGTTTTTCACTGCACTCTGACCCATCCACTGCTAAACAGAAAAGAAAGAGTGGTATTTATGCAAATGTCTGAATGAGGCAAGGGAATGTGCTATGAAGACGATGAAACATGGAAAGCTGATTTGTCCAGATGGCATACCTGTGGAGGTATCTCCATACCTCCACAGGTCTGGAGTCTAGGAGAGAAGACAGGAGAGTTTGCTTATTTTTGCCAGATTGTTTAACATAATCTTGAAAAATGAGAAGATGGAAAAGTTGTGTACTGAATTTCAAGAACAAGGGTGATGTTCAGAGCTATAATAACTACAGAGCCACTCACAAAGATATGAGAAAGAGCTGTTGAAGCTTGACCGAAGCTAGTAATGATTAATGAGCAGCAGTACAGCTGAAAAGGAGCAATACGGAGAAGGTCAGGAGGAGTTGCACTGTGTCCTTGTAGGTCTATAGAAAGCATGCGGAAGGGTGCCAACAGAGGAACTGTGGTACTGCATGAGGAATTTAGGAGTGACAGAGAAGAGTGTGAGAGTGTTGCAGGAAATGCATGAGGACAACGAGACAGAGGTGAGGTGCGCAGTGGGAGTTCAAGGTGGGGTTGAGCCCCGTCTATTTTGCAAAGGTGATGGAGAGGCTGACAGATGAGGTCAGGCAGGAGTCTCCGTGGACTAGGATGTTCACACATGGCATTGTGATCCATAGTGAGAGTATGGAGCTGGTGGAAAAGAGTCTAGAGTGATGTAGGTATGCTCTGGAGAGAAGAGGGAGGAAAGCCAGAGGAAGCAAGACAGAACATTTGTGTGCATGTAAAGGAGACAGGTGGAAAGGTGAAGAAGAACACCCATCCCCGTATCTTGTAGTACGGTGGATAAGCAAAACCTTTTCACCACAATGAAAATGCAGACACTAAAAATTACTGGAAGTAAAATAAAAAATAGGCATATGTGTTTACTGTATTGGTTCTTTGCTGTATATTAGCTTACCTGTATTAGATGTGTTAGAAACTAGCAAGTAGCTCAGTGGCCCAGATTTCTTGTTACTGGGAGGCAGTTTGGTGCCAAGTGCCTTTCCCTTCAGTGGCAGTTGATTTTAAACCTCACCACAGGGGGCCATTTAACCATGTATGTGTGTGAGTAAATGCACAAATGTGTGTTTTTTTGTGCAGAAAGAAAAAGAGACAGGCAACTACAGATGTCAGCACACGCATGTAAAGATGAATAAAGCCAAGAGTTTTCTTACGCTGTGTACCGCATGCATGCAAAAGTCTGCATCTCAGTTTGACAGTCACGTGTCACAGTCACGTGTTTTGACTAATTCTCCACCATGCAACATTATGCCAGTGTGTGTGTGTCTAAGTGTGCACGCTTCATTCACCATCCATTAAAACCAGTTCAGTTCACCTAGCCTAAAGTCAATGGTATAACACACAATGAATGTGTGTTCTCGTGTGTGTTGGCAGTGAGAGCTAAAGGTGTCCAGCCAGAAGAGTGATCAGAATACCAGTCAGGATTAGTTACAGGATAAAATGGTAATCTGGCCCACTTTTCACAACAAACAAACAAACATTATCTTACTTCATCCATCCCTCTGCCTTTATTCTTTGTTCCTTACATACTGAATATACAATATCATTTTTTGCAGTACAGAATTATAAGTCATGCGTAAGGCAGTGTTGTGTTTGACAAAACTATAAAAGTATTAAAGAGAATTAGGGACGATGAGGGTTTGCAGTCATTTGACTTAACCACTTGCTCCTGTCAGCAGTATAAAAGGGCTGGAATAAACAGACAATTGCTTTATTGCAAACCTTTAATTTACCTGTGCAGTATTATGTCATCGCTGGTTGCTTACATGACAAAACATACCCCCTCTTTGCACTTGAACTTTTGAGCATCTGGGAGAAAGTGGGAATTATTTTTTTCTTTTTTAAATAGAAAAGGTATTGTGATGATGTGAGGGGAAAAAAACGTGTGCAGACAGCAGGAGACTGAGAAATAAAGTACTTAAAACCCACTCAAGGGGAGTGGAGGAGGTGTAGGAGCCCCTCACCACCAATCTACATTGTGCTTTGTCACTTCCCGGAACTGTTGTGAGATTTGCCGACTTGCATACTGTTATTGATTAACCATGTCTTTTTTTTTTTTTTGACTGAGCGGATGTCAGTGTCTTGGTTCTCGACTCTGTTGGTTTAAACCACTTTGGTCCGGTTGGGAGCTGGAAACAGAGCAGCCTTTAGATGTCGCTAGCAGAAATTTTAGACCGACTGGTTGCATTCTTTTTTAATTATTGACTAAAATGAACTTATCACCCTTTTAACTGTGTTTTGAAGATTAATGGGGGAAAGCAGTGCTTTAATGTTTAAGCAATGCACATAGACGGTTAGATAGCTACAGGCAGAACTACTACCTGTGCACCACTCTGTCTTTCTTTATCATCTCTTCTCAAAAATGAGACCTCAGACTGAGCACAGCAGACATTCCTGCAGTGCAACCGTGAATCCTGTAAGGCGTTTATCCAGTTTCACTGTGAAACTCAAGCAGGTGACATGCATGACTGCCAATCATCACATTTGAACAGGTATTGCTAATGTTGCGCGTTTACACAGTCACCCTTTCATATCCACACAGTTGTTCAATTTTAAATTGCTGCGTTAGGCGGGGATGAGGTTAATTGAAGTTATACTAAAGGATTCACTAAGTCTTCAGGAAATGAATCTGCACCAACGTAATGTACCCTAAAGTCATGGGGGCTCCATAGTAGAGTCAGAGATCCTTAGTTTGATCCTGAGAGGCGACATATATCCCTTTGGGGTTGCATCAATAAGGGAACCTGCCAAGTCAAACATGCAACAAACCCACTGTGACAACCCTTTGTGAATAAGGCAGCAGCTGAAAGTAGTATTATTACCCTAAAGTCACGTTTATATGACGTATGTGAATGTGATTCCCTGGAAATATTTTCTGTCTTTCTGTCTGTTTTTCTCAGGCTGAGTTTTCCCAGAACCTCTAAATTCCCAAAGTCCTTTCACCCCAGCATCGTGCCAACTGTGTCTGATCTCTCTGTCGCTGCTCACAACCAAATTACAGAGGAAGACGGACAGATCATCTGGAGGGCCTTGCTCCCACACAAAGATCCCCCGCCAAAGCCCTTTGACCTGTTGGTCGACCAAAGCCACAACGTGCTACCGGAGGTGCCAGTCTGGCAGCACGGGTCACGGGGTCGTCGCCATGCTGGTAGAGGCAGGGGCCACCCCCACCTGATGAGGGTGGGGTGTGTCCTAGGCACCTGTCAGGTTCAGAACCTCAGCCACCGTCTGTACCAGCTGATTGGACAGAGTGGGAGGGAAGACTCCTCCCCAATTAACCCCCGCAGTCCTCACAGCTATGGATAAGGCCACACCCACTCACCCACACTCAAGACAACTTCATCAACACCTGCTGGCAAATTACCCAGGTCCACTGTTACACTAACTATATGTTCAGGCTCAAAAATATCGCTACTGCTGTCATTCCTTAACAGAGCAGTTGTGGGGTTTTTTACAGCTTGGGTCTTATTTTTATAGTTTTGACTAAAACTCTCATCAGTAATAAGAACAAGGTACTCACAGAGTAAACTGTTGAACGCTTTGAATGAGGCAACATCATGAAAAAGACAACAGCAAAGACTAAGAGGCCATTTGGAAAGGTCAGAGTCCCTTGACTGGAAACAGCAGACTGCTTTTTTTTTTATGTCAGAGTGCTTTGGTCACTCAGGAGTCTTTCCCAAGACAACTTCCTGCTTCAACTCATTATCACCAATTTGAGATTGAATCTATCAATTATTCTGACGAGTACATTGCTATTGTAAGCTACAGATACGATTGTCAAATCTGTAAAAATAACACTTTTTAAAGATTATTACCTGTAGTGTGGGCTACAGCATTATACCGAGCTAAAACTAGAGTCCTATATGTTTTGGCATTTACAGCACGACTATCTTTGTAACCAGACAAGCCTCTCTCAACCAATCCCTACCTGACTAATGTCTGCTGATGAATGGTTATCCTCCTCCTCTTAACTTACCTGAGCTCAGTGTTAATCCACAATGTGTCTTGAAAGCACATTTATCCCTCTCTGCTTCAGTGCAGACAGAACCCGAGAATAACCCCCAATCAAACCCAATTAACCCTTCACCCAAAAACCCACAGTGCATATGATCAGCCAAAATAACCACTAACCCTAATCCGTAATCTGTCTGTACACTTAACAGACACCGTAGCAGGTCTCAACTCTATTAAACCAGAGGGAGGACAGCCGCACTCGATATTCTCTGCATCAGTTTGAGCCTTAATTGATCATTTATAAGGCCTTACAGTGTTTTGCCTTTCACCAGCGCAGATTAAGCATGCCAGTGAATTTAGACCATCATTTTTTAAGCTTTATAGTTTGTTTTATTCTTTTCTCTCTGTGTGCACATCAGCTCATTATAACTCCCGTTTTGGTAGTTCACACAGGCTATTATTAGGAATGCATGAAAGCACTTTATTATCCTTTACATTCAATATGACTTGAATTTTAAAGGTGTGTTATTTAACTTTAAATGAATGGGTCAGTTTTGCTGTAAATATCACACTTTAGTAAATCTTTGTTTTCATATACACTCCATTCAAAGACACAAGTGTCCTTTTGTAAACCATTGTGCTGTTTTCTTCTAACACTGATGTTAAATAAAACCTTTATAGTTATTTCACCTGTCAACAGCAAATCGAGGCGTCAGTGTGAAGTTTTTTGTGAACATTTCATGCTGTATTATACTGACAATATTTTACAAATGAAGTAAAGTTACAAACCAGCATCATTTTACCCTTTTCATATCCATGTTGCCTCCTTTATTCTTTCACTATGAAACACTTTTTTGTCCATTCCTAAAAGGTGAGTGTGACTTACATTCACGTTTCATTTCCTGTACATGCACAGAACAAAGCAGGTAGAGTTCAAATGTTCAGAAAAAACACACATTGTAAGTCACGTTCATAAACAAAGAGCAGAGGCAGGGGCTAATGAGGCTACCAGACTTGATCCAGCTCCTTCTACAGCCACAAATAGCTTTAGATATAAAACATATTTTACACAAGTATAATAAACCCCACGGTTTGCAACATTGCAACATCAGATGTGCCATGCTTGATCGCATGCAGGCTGTTGTTTCTCAACAGTTTTGGGAGGCATTTAATGTGGCCAATTAGATTTAAGAGTGGGCCAAGCCTCTACCACCCCCAGATACACCCCTTAAACGCAAATCAGAACTAGAAATATTTAAGCTTTTCTGAGAAGTTATCTTGTTTGTGTCCAAAAAATTATGCCCAAAAATGTTTTTTTATGCCGTACAGTATTATTAACACATAAAACAAAATGTAAAGATCTGTTGTACTCCGTGTCCTCTCCGAGGGAATGTAAAGGTTGCAAATCAAAATTCAAATCCAAATATCTCATCACAGCAAAGCGGAAAAATATGAAGGTTTTCCTGTCGTCTGTTCAGTCTTTACAATGTTCACCTTGTGACCTGGTAAAGAGGCAGGCATTTGGTTTATGTGACAGACAGCAATCAATAAAAAAAATAGAAGTCACGAAGTAACGCTTGTTTGGACATCTTTGTCAACTTTACCTCTGTTAATCTGCGTTTGAACCAGCTGATACTTGAAAGACAGGACCGTTGATACTGAAAAATCCCAAGTCAGAGCCTGCCTTCATGAGGACCAGTACCCATAGATTACAAGAAAGCAGAATTGTTTTGCTATTTAAATAGTTTGTGATATAGTTCGCAGACATGTAAATATGACAAATCTACTGTATGTAATGCATACATAGTATTAAAAACAGATCTACATATGTGTAAAAACTTTTCCCCCCCGATAATTATAAAAAAAATAAAAACAACTTAACTGTGAAAAGAAGTACTGAGTCATTCTACATAAGCCCAAACATGCAATCTGCTGATCACTGAAAAGCTCTTCCTGGAACGGACAGACACTCTGACATACAAAAACACACAAACAAGGCCAACGTGCAACACAGCGTACCCCATTACATAAAATTTGGTTAAAGTGTGACAGGACATTGCTGTAAACCTAGCCCCCAATGCACGTCAAAAAGGTTACAGTTTGAACCAGGAGGATATATATGGGCAGGCGGACAGTGACCACCAGAGCATCGACGCATCACAACCCATCACAACCCAACAGTAACTGTGATTTCACCTATCAGCCATGAGGATCATTAACATTGTAAGTGTAATTTTTGCCCATTCACACCATTCATTTGAAAGCAGAGTTGCTGCATAGCTTTGTAAAATCTGAAAATGTACTTTTTACTGCTCAAAGGGTCCGGACCCGTCTCTGGCATATCGGCCAAATTTGGAGACAAGTAAGGCGAAAGACAAGGAAGACTACAGAAACTTTGAGGTAATTAAACAAACCAGCTTAATTCCACATTAATTTATGAGTTGAAGGAAAAAACTGAGGTTATAATTACAGGCAGACATAACTGCTTTAAGTTAAAAAAAAAAAAAAAAGCTGAGCTTCAGAGTGAGCCAAAACTTAAGCAAAATATCAAAATGTGCCTAACACTAACCCAAGGCTGACCACAAGGGGAGTTCAGGTTCTTATTTTCTACTCAATAGAGTCTGACTTCTGGCTAATTTGATCAGTTCTGTAACAGCAGATCATTCACTCAGTTCATTTAGTCATTCACTGAGTTTAAGCTTCCACAGTGGGGTCAACTCACTGAAAGATAGTTGAGTTTTTATCAGCAGAGGCTGACACAGTTCTGCATATGTCATCAGATTTTTAACTAATCAAACATTACAGTCTAATGCAGATTTTCCGAGAAGCTCATTGATTTGATGGTCTGATCTAACTAAACAACTATGTAACCCAGTGTTAAAAACGGGATTAAAAGTATAAATATTCATACTCTCACAATGGGAATAAATATTGATAAAAACAAAGTTAATTATAATAAATACTGATAAAAAAGCATGTAAATATAAGTTTAATTAATATGTACATATGTATATGTAATATATAAATGGTGTGGGGGCAGAACTTAGTCCTTTAGAGTGTGTTTGTTAGATCCACTGAGCGACCAATCATTGGCCGGTGTTGTGCCAAAAACTGATTGCTTGTATTTAAACTGCTATAAATAACTTGTTGATCTACAATATGTGAAACATATGTCAAATATATCTCTTGTGAATTATATCAAGTCCTCTTAACCAACAAACAACATTCCTGTAACAAGGTAGAAGCCGCAATCACTTTTTGGCAGGGACTTTTATGTATCCTTTATTTATGCAGTTAAAAAAATTATTGTTTATTGTAAGTGGACAAAAGGAAGCTGATTGATTACAATTAAGTACAATAACACAGCTACAAAGATAATTGAGAAACAGGTAATTTTTTTAAATTTTGTATATAACCCCTTTGCAATACCTGTTCACCGAAGTCTATTTAGCAACATACGTAACGATATTACACATAAAAAAACACACGGAAACATTGGAAATCAGTTTTTGCTTTTGAGAATCTGTTGGTGTTGGTCTGTGTTTTCAGAGCGGAAACCTAATTGACCGTGTCTTCAACACGTACAGCCTGATGCACACCTATCAAACAGTGGAGTTTGTAAACCAAAAGGTGAGAAAATTAGAAGGAAAAAAAAAAACAGTGAGTAAAACCTGGTACAAAGAGAACATTTTAAAAAAGAGACCTGGATATTAAAAATAAGGTCTGTCACTATGTGAAATGATCAGTTACAGATTCATGAATGGCAGCTTTTAGTCAATCACACTGAACTTGTGCGACCTCTGGATTTGCCTCTGGATGAGCAAACTTGACTCAGACTGAGCAAACAAAAAAGAAAGAGGTCTGAATCACAGACCAGTCTCTGGCCTTAACATTGTTTACTTAACCTAATTCTCCTCACAAAGTTATACATTGAATATATTGTCATATATTTGACAACATGATGTGCTTTTGCTTTATTATAAACGGCAGAATATTAGTGTTAACTGCTGAATAGCATCGTGTCTGTGAAGGTTCTCAGTCATCCAGGTCATCGTAGTCAAAGGAGCTTGCAAAGAAAAGCGTCTGGACTTCTTTAAGTTGCTTGAAGACGTTTCACCTCTCATCCAAGAAGCTTCTTCAGTTCTAAGGTCAAATGGTGGAGAGTCCCAGATTTAAACCTAGTGGGAGTATCCCCCCACAGAGGGAAAAAAGGACCCCCTGATGATCCTCTAATCGCCTGAGCCAAGGTGTGGAACTGGGTGTGGGTCCCAATCAGCCAGGGTTTCGGGTGAGCTCATTGTGAAACCTGGCCCCACCTTATCATGAGAATTCCTGAGGTCAGATGGCCCAGGATGTGCGTGGTCGTTAAGGCGTCTAGGGGAGGGAACTCAAAACTGGATTATAGATGGCAGACAGTTGGTGTCGTAAACCACCGCCTCTGTTCAAAGATGATCGCTCACAGTGGACATAGATGGCTTCTTTCAAACCATCTGTCCTCTCTGTCCAAAATGTGAACATTGGCATCCTCGAAAGAGTGACCTTTGTCCTTTAGATGCAGATGGACTGCTGAGTCTTGTCCTGTGGAGGTGGCTCTTCTGTGTTGTGCCATGCGCTTGTGAAGTGGCTGTTTGGTCTCTCCAATGTAGAGGTCTGAGCATTCCTCGCTGCACTGTACAGCATACACCACATTGTTAAGTCTGTGTTTTGGAGTTTTGTCTTTTGGGTGAACCAGTTTCTGTCTGAGCGTGTTGCTGGGTCTGAAATGCACCGGGATGTCATGCTTGGAGAAAACTCTCCTGAGTTTTTCTGATACACCGGCAACCTTTACATGCGTGTGTTCCTTCACACGCATGTGCAAGGAACACACGCATGTAAAGGAAGCACTCAAAACGTGCAGCTATCCTAAATGGGCGTTCTTAAAGTCAGCAAAGAGGCACAGAAAAGAAGATCAGACACCAGCGAGGGAGGATAAGAAAGACAGACGCAACAACATTGTCATCCCCTATGTAGCCGGTGTATCAGAAAAACTCAGGAGAGTTTTCTCCAAGCATGACATCCCAGTGTATTTCAGACCCAGCAACATGCTGTGGGGAGACACTCCCACTAGGTTTAAATCTGGGACTCCCCACCATTTGACCTTAGAACTGAAGAAGCTTCTCGGATGAGAGGTGAAACGTCTTCAAGCAACTTAAAGAAGTCCAGACGCTTTTCTTTGCAAGCTCCTTTGACCGCTGAATAGCATCACTTCTATCTGTTCACCAGAGCATTTTTCACACACCGCTTGGAGTTATTTAACTGTCTAATATTGATGCAGCACACTGAATGGAACGGTTGTAACCACACCCGGATGGGGATGATGGATGCCATCATGTCTCTAGACCAGCTTGTGGATGAGTCTGATCCCGATGTGGACTTCCCCAACTCCTTCCACGCTTTCCAGACTGCTGAAGGCATCCGCCAAGAACACCCAGACAAAGGTAAAGTGCAGAGAGAGAATCAGAAATGCACCGAGACTGTGGAAAAGCTCATGCTATAGAGTAAATATCTTTTACTTACTGTACCTCTCAGAATGGTTCCAGCTGGTTGGTCTGATCCATGATGTCGGAAAGATCATGGCTCTCTGGGATGAACCGCAGGTGAGGGATGGGTCCAAGATAGGTAAAGCTGGCACAGCAGATTCATCTGTTCAAAGTTTTCAGAGCTGCTTTTCCTCAAACGGAAGTTTTAACACAGTTGTGTTCATTTAGTTTATTGCTCATTATTGTTATTATTACTATATAAATCCCATTTGTTTCATGTTTAATTTTAATAGGTTTCTAAGGTAACTGTCTGTGTCTCTGTGTCCTGTAGTGGGCTGTAGTGGGCGACACTTTTCCCGTTGGCTGCAAATTTCAAAACTCCATTGTGTTCAGAAACAACACCTTCCTGAAAAATCCAGATGACAATAATCCCAAATACAAGTTGGTATTCTGACGTTGACTCTGCGAATTTCACAAAATAATTGCACATATTTTACAGATGAGAACATTGGAAAAAAAAGTTAACGAAGTGTGCTTGAAAGCAAACTGCTCAGTGGACATAAAAACACACATCTGCATCTGTTCAGTCCACAGTTGGTGTTAATCAGCTGACCAAAAATTTTTTTTTTATTTGTGCTATTGAAAATATGCTCCTTGTAAAATTATGACTGCTGACAGTAAATTGTAGTCTAATTATTAAAAGTGCAGGGAGTTGATCCTGTTATGTTTTTTCCCCCTTTAGCACTGAGTTTGGGATCTACGAACCAAACTGTGGCCTTGACAATGTCCTCATGTCCTGGGGCCACGATGGTAAGAAGCATCATCAGCCACGCATGACTTAAATTATTTTTAAAAGTTCTACTACTATAGAAGAGCATTTATCTATTACACTGTGATCTACACCCTTGCGTTCTTGTCTTCAGAGTATCTCTATAGAGTTATGAAGTTCAACAAGTGCCTCATCCCAGAGGAGGTGAGTTAATTATTACCTTAAATTGTTTTTATCGGGGGCAATTAGCTTTATAGTTGGCACAAAAGTGTTAGGCAACAGGAAAGTCTTGGCTCTGAATTAACAGCTTAAACACTAATTCCTCTTTTCCTCTGACATGGTGCCAGTTCTGCTTGGTGCTCTTTGAGAACCAGGGTAGATTTCAGCAGGTTTAAGAACCAAACATTTAATTGGATTAATTTGTGGGGAAAGACTGATTGCAACTCCAACACAACCGGAGTAAAGGTCAAAGATTAGGCATCAGAACAAAAGGGGTAGAATAGAAGAATTAGTGGATAAATCCCGATTATAGTGGAAAAAATACATTTGTTTTTTCCATGCATACAGTGACTGGAGACACCTCTAATTTGTGTCTCCCTCCAGGGCTTATACATGATTCGCTTCCATTCCTTCTACCCCTGGCACTCCCATGGAGATTACATGCATCTGTGCAACGATAAAGACTTGAAGATGCTGCCCTGGGTCAAAGAGTTCAAGTGAGTATCTTAAACACACATGTAAAATGTGTTCAGTCAAGTTTTGTACCCAGGACTTAACTCTGATTCATCTACAGCAAATTTGACCTGTACACAAAAACCACTGATCTGCCTGACGTCAACAACCTGAAGGTGTACTACCGGTCTCTGATTGACAAGTACTGTCCTGGAGTACTGCAGTGGTAAAACGGACCAAAAGGAACGCTTAAAAAGAAAAATCAACGACAACACTGTTAGAAATCGGTTAGTGGAATGATTTTCTATATTGTGACACTCTGACTAAATGTATAGCTGGACTTGGTGTCTTTCTGTATATAGTTTAGTTTTTACTGGATAAATCAATCTTATTTTGTATATTCTAATCATTATAATAATGCCTATTTTATACAATAAAGCATGTACAAATCAAAATTTCACTTTTATTGTACTGTTACATATATATAAAAAGATTTCAAAACACTACAGTGTTCCATGTGTTTAATTTGAAATCTTAAACAAAAACAAAACACACGTTTGTAGAAAAGGGGAAAAGTGCTTGTGTGATTTAGTTCTGTACATACAGCAAGACGCAAACAGCACAGGCGGGAGACAAACTGTGCCGAACAGTAGCGTCAACGCTAGACAAACCAGAGCCCACATCATCGTTTCTCGTTTCATTCTACATGATTTGTTTGTTTTTTTTTAAACTGGGTTTCTCCAGGTGTTCAGCTGTATATGTCAGAACTGACAAGGAAGGCATTAAAATGTTTAAAAAACTTCTGCAAAGTGATGAAGCAGAAATACAGAGAGATACAGTGTGGTGCAGTGAAGTGTTGGTGAAACAAGGCAGGCATGTTGTTAACGAGTGGCTGATCGGGAAACACAAAAATACAGAAAACATCTTCTTTGGTCATCTTGGTAACATTTTATAAAGGCAGACGTGATAACAGTCTACGATGGATTACCAGTAGCTTTTTCAAGGCCCTCATCTTTTTTCTATCCTTTCTTCATCCTCATCTTCTTCATCAACTTCGTTCTCCTCTTCTCCCTCCTCTTCCACCTCATCTTCACTGTCTGCTTCTTTGTCAGCCTCCTCATCTGCCTGCTGTTCATCAGACTTCTCATGATGGTCTGAAGAAGAGCCGTCGGCCGCATTTTCAGTACGATCGGTCGCTGTGGCCTTGTGAGCGTCTGAAGGCTTCTCTGCATCTTTGCTTTTATGTCGCAATCCCTGAAGTAGACAGAAGGTGGCACTGCAGGCAATCAGGGTCCAGATAAGTGTGTGCGCAGGGACACCTCTGACCTGAGAGCGCACCCACCTCACCGCTTGGGCAACAGTGGTGTTGGACAAACGGCGCGGAGGAGACTTGTCCTATAAACAGAAATCAGTGTGGATCAGTGGTGGTGCTAACACTGGATCTTTTGAGCTGGAAAACTAAGGCTTGTGTTTTTATTACATCACATCACCAATCATGTTAGTTTTGTTTTCACACTGAAATTATGAAACCGACTGCTTCCTATACTGGCATACGTCATGGACATGTAGTCTAATTCATGCAGGAAAATAGAACTGCATGCCGCATCTCATTTTCACCCTCCCCCACACTTTTGACCACTTGTAATATTCTCTACAACTCATCTGAAAAGGATGACACACTGGTGTACAGTGGGTCCTCTTTTCTCTTCTGACTGGTCTGCCTTTTTTGTCCCAGGGAGGGCTTCAAACACAAAAATCTGGTTCTGTGGAACAACTATCCAGAAGCCTAAATCTAATCAGGAGCGAACATTAAGCTCTTCGAATACAGGAAAGCATTTTCGAGAGTTACCTTAAGTCCATATTGGTTGAGCATGCCCTCTAGGAAACTGTTTCCCAGATGCACTATGGGATAGAACTCCTCATCATAGACCCTCCTCCACCAGCGCTCTGGGAAAGAGCTGCAAACAAAGAGTCGGTGAGGTCTAGTTTTAGGATAAAATAAGTAAACCTGCATTAAATTTAGTATGCATGTCTAAAGTCACTTTTTTTTTTTTTTTAAACACCAGAAAATGAAATAAAGGAATAAATCAAGCCGTGAAATGTTTCCAGTGAAGTTTCTTCAATGCATGCAAACACAATGAAGCACGAGGAGAACCAGAGAGCACTGACCCGTCAGCCTTTGATTCGGTAAACCAGTATCTGTAGCGGTGAGCTCGCAGATAGGCAGGCGGCTGCTGGTGAAATGGATACTGGGATACATCCGACTGGATCAGTTCAACAACTGCAGAACACAAAGCAAACTTTAAGAGAACTGTTTGTTCCTGACCAAGGTAATTGAGCACTGTAGAATAGTCTAAGTCAAGACTAAGGTAGAACAGAAAACTTGTAACATGGATCTCTGGTGGATTTTTATTTGCCTCCTGCTACTTTTTCTTTTGATTGCACCACCTTTGAAAATACCATAAAATGTGGCTTTCAAATAAAACCGTATAAACAAACAACATGGGATTTTTTCCCCCTAATTTGATTAACTGAACTTCCCATTAAGCAGCTGCACAAGGAAAATGCAGCTCTCCGCTCTACGTGTTCATACCGTCTCTTTTTCCTTGCAGGAGTCTGTACATCAGGCTGGTGAACCATGGAGATTGCGTATTGGGCCCAAGAGCAGCAAACCACATTTGCCAGTCCAGCCTGGGCTGATGGGGTGTCAGCACAGGAGGAGGTGCACTCAGATTCCCTGGCTTATACATGAACTCAATCTCCTATAAAGAAAAAAAGATTTAAATGAAAATAAGTTAATGTTATGAAATATGCAGTTTTCCTAATTTACAAATTAGAGAATTTTACATCTTGTTTAAGTTCTCACCGTCCATGTGACCCCATCACTGCTTCCCTCAATGACAACCTCGGGTCGCCCGCCAACTCCGGTCATCCTTCTGAACAAACCGTACGAGTTGACTACCTGATAGCGATCAACCATCTCATAGGCTTGGCGCACTCCTGGCCACAACCTGGAGTTGGAATCGTACTCTATGAAGGTAAACGGCACCTGAAAGAGAATCAGGCGATTTACAGCTGATCGCTTATGAGCTTTATCAGTTCCCATGTTTCCAACAGAACTCACCAGGCTGACAGCGAACATTGAAGCTGCAGCCCCTGCGAACACCGTCCACTGGACCGTTCCCCAAAACCTCTTAAAGAAACCAGACACACACGCACACCTAGAAATAAAAGTTAGATGTTAAGTTGCACAACATCTAAAAGGCAACTGCTCAACAAGCAACACATCACAACCATTTATAGGTCAATCTTACCTGAAGAGAGAGGTAACCATCTCCCAGGTGAGTGAGAGGACACCGATCCAGATACAGGGAATAGTGACGGTCTTCAGAAACAGGTTAAACTGGTGGTATGTAAATGCTGCCAAGGACATTTTAAGGAACATGAAAAAAGAGAAGCAAAATTGGTTACAGGCACATAAAAAGAAAAAAAAAAAAAGAAACACTCACCTGTCCGCGAGGAGATGCCTTTCTTAGCTGTATCCAGCTGCAGGTCAAAGCAGATGATTGTTCCAACAATCAGCAGAGCCCAGACCACCAGCTCCAGCAGGTAACACAGCCACGACCACAGCTTTGAGTCTAAATACAGTGGAGAGAGAGAGTGAGCAAAGTTTGTCCTCAATATTTCTTTTAGTCTGAAGGAAGTTGAGATAAAACAAAATGTGCATTCTTCGTGACAAACAGCTACGCCTTAGCCTACGAAACATCGCCTGGGCTGCAGCTGTGCAATGAAGTTTCATACCATCATTCCCGTTATCAGTCTTGTATGCCTTGCGCAACCAGAAATAGACATGGCGATCATCCAGAAGTGACAGACAGAGGGTCACAGTCAGCAGGTTGAAGAAGTTGTAGTTGCCAGACAAAATGATGAAGACTTGAAGCAGCACCTACACGAGGAGAGAAAACAGACTGATTTCATTTTAGAGCCAACATTGAAGTTGATAATACTGCAGGTGAAACTAAAGCAAAACGTGAAAAAATTCATTTCTTTTCACCTGCAAGTAAAAAGCTCCAAGTCGGAGCCTCCGCAGTGGACTGAAGAACAGGAACGGAACAGCGATCTCGATAACGAAGGCTCCCACCACGCTCAGCTTCTGCCAGCACACCGGCAACTGGTGGGCAAACCAGGCCAGAGGGGTTGGGATACACTGAGTCTCGTAGTGATACGTGAGGGCTGCTCAACACACAGCAAAAAGAGGGAGAGAGTAATCAGATGGAGGAAAATGACAGAATGAAATGGGAAAAGAAAACATGACACCACTGTGTAAAGACAGCATAAATGGCATCCATACAGTCACTCATCCGTACCTGTGAGGCCCCACCAGGTGGGACAACGTGAGGTTAGCTTCACCACCCCGGATGCAAACATGAGTCTGAAGAGCAGCCAGCGAGTAAGCCAGAAGGTGACACGATCGT
Source organism: Rhamphochromis sp. 'chilingali' (assembly GCF_963969265.1). Lineage (NCBI taxonomy): Eukaryota > Metazoa > Chordata > Actinopteri > Cichliformes > Cichlidae > Rhamphochromis > Rhamphochromis sp. 'chilingali'. Next base: position 59,380,765 of record NC_137930.1, on the reverse strand, counting down.
GCTCTCTGACCCCTCGTGACCCTCCGATTAAAGTCAGGGGAGCAACAAGGATACAGAGGAACCCCGTCTCTAGGAGCAGGTTGTCCCTGAAAAGCAAGCAATCAAAGCAAGAGGAGAGACTAGTAAGAAATTGCATCTACAACAGTGTTGCACAGCAGCAGAGACCTTGCAGCACACTGATAAAATGATCTCCTTTAAGCAGCTGCTGTTTTAGAAGCTGTGTGGTATTCAGGAAAAAAATGAACTGCATTGCACTCACCACTGGAAGTAGAGGAAAACCTGGCCTACCTGTAACAGACAAAAGTTTAGTGAGAAATACTGTGACAGGAAAAAACAGAAGAGCGCATTACCACCGTGCAAAATCACCTCATACATAGACAGGTACAAGACCCAGAGGCAGAAGAACACCACACTGTCTCGAAAAGCCTCCACCAGCGTGGCAGCAAGGCTCAGTGCCGCACCGATAAGACACAGCAGCTCCATGGCAGTGTGAGTGTCCAGGCCAAGCCGAGGTCCCAGCCACAACAGCGTGGGAGAGGAGAGCAGCTGCTCCACCAGAGGCTTCCCGCTGTATCGCAGCTGCCAGCGGGCAGGGAGCAGCCCCTCATTTCCATACAGACCTGCACACAAACACGGAAAGCAACAGTACTGATTATGCTGGTGGTGAGCAGTGGATTCATTATGTTACTCTTTTTAATGAATTTTACTTCTCAGTGCTGGAGATTATAATCTGAGTCATTATAATCTGGTGACCTGCTGGGTGGAATCGAAAAATAACAACACTGGTCATACATATGTGATGCAGTTCTATAAGTAAAATGAATGAAAATATTTTATTATAACCACCAGTTCTTAACAAGTTTAACAATGTTGCAAATGTATGTACTATGGCGTAAAAATTAACGAAAATAAACAGTAGTAACCTTTGCAGTGGAAAGTCATGTTGCCATTGCGACTAAATTAAAAAATAGCCCAAATACATTTCCTTTCAAATATGGGCGGAGGAAATTTTTTTTTTTTTTAACTTAACTGGGCTGCAGAGATACCCCTTACATTAAAAACATAGTTCGGGTGTGCTGTGACTCAAAATGCCACCGTATGTCTTTTTTTTTTACAACAGGTTGCTTGTAAATTTGGCCCAGTTGCAGGCTGACCGTGCCCGGGATGAAGAAACTTCCAGGCGGTTCTTCACCACGTCTAACGGCGTGGAAAGCAGAGGAACGGACACACAGGAAGCGCCAAGTTCCCAGCTAACAGGCTAACACATAACATTAAGGGAAGTCAGCTAGCCGCTTCTTGGGCTGCAGAGTTGAGGCTCACCTGGTATCTGCACGTAGAGGGAAACAAAAGCAGTCAAGTAGATGACCGCCATGCACCAGAGGAACATGCGGCGTGGCAGAACAACTTCCCCCATGTTTGACCGACTCCCGTTCTGCTTTTTTACCCCTTCACCTATCGCTGCTACTCCTGTGGAAGCTGGGAGCGGGATTTCACGTAGCTGGGGGACACGTAGAAACGAGCTGCTTACGCTAAATTCACCCGAATGGTCGCTAGGTGCCGCTGCAGGTGGCTTGAACGGTGTGGTGCGTTAAAGGTACACGGGAATTTAGATATATAACCCGATTTAAGGATTAGCTTGTTTCTGACGATCAGATCATAATTAATAAAATACATTTTACAAGAACAAATCAATGTCGTATACATTTATTTTTTATATTTTCATATAGCTGATATTTTTCATCACTTATTTCGAGGGATACCTCACGTTTATTCTATGAAGCTGAATGCAAAATAAACAAAACGATACAAACAGAAGAATAAACTTTGAAAATGTTTAAAATAAAATAAAACGCAGGGTCACGACTTCAGAAGGTTGTTTCTACGGCTACAAAAAATAAATAAATACATTATTTATTGAAATTCTAATGAAATTTTAAAAAAAATATATTATGGTTTGGGGAGGGTTTTTTTTGTTTTTGTATTGGCAGAAATAATCTTTAAAAAGACAACTACAGATCCCGTTCTATTTTTATAGCTCATCAAATTAAACAAATAACAATAAAAACAAGAAACCAATAGCTGTCACTTTGACTCAGGTTTATTGTGCAAGACCTATCAGGCAAGCATACAGGGTCATGGCAATAAAAAAAAAAATGGGTCTGCATGCTGCTAGTCAAAGAGCCAAAGCTTCCAAGTATTTACATTCAAGTTTTAGACACAAACATATGAAACTAATCACAAACAGCTGATCACACACAAAACAGAGTACCACTAATCCTCTGACACAGTGACACAAAAACATCATGAAACTCATTGCACAGCTGAATTAAGTAGTAGGACTCTTTAACTTACAAAAATACTAGAAATCTGATTTTTTTTCTCTTTTTTTTTGGAGAACATTTACAGTCTGTTTTCAGGTGGCACAGACACTTGTAGCTGCTCCCCCCCCCACAATAGACAGAAGACCAGCAGCAAGACTCTAAACATAAACACGAGTGCCCACGAAACAGCGATTAAGCTTGGCGAAGGTATGTGAAATTTGACACACACAGATAAATGCATCAAGAGGACGTCAGTTGCTTCGATACCCAGAGATCAAGGTTTAAATACTTCAAAACAACCTCATTTTTTATATTCTATTACAGATCCCTGCTACGACATCCCAAAGACCCGCTTTATATCAACTCACCAGTTTTGTTTGTATTCATCTGACATCACACCTGTCACCATTTCCCTGCTCACTCCAGTTGCATGTGAATAAAAAGCATACCTGCTATGCCACTTGAATTTAAGATAAAGCAATATAATCTAATAGTTTTAAATAGCTTTATACTGAATATATGGTAATGGCTATTCTAAAGGGAGTTATTGCTCTACAAAAATATGTGCATATAACACCTGTAATTTTGGCTTGTGTTATCTATATGCATGTAACATGAGTTTCCTCCCAGAAATACAGCTGTTACACCATCGTTCCACACTTGCAGAACAATTTTGGACTTCCTCTGAGAAACACTTTAAAACTAATTAGCAAGATTCTCAAAAATTCAACATGAGCCCAGTTTAGACATAAAACATTAAAATTGGACAACAGTGAACGGATCGCATGTCCACCTGGATTCTTTGGAATTAGCTTCAAAATTTTCCACTTCAGGCTATTTTTTCTATAGTTTAAGAAAGAGCACCACTCAGTTGAAATTTAAACACTTGCCTTGCCTGATGCATAATCTGTTCACTTGGTGCTCAACACATGGGATGAAAATAACTGAGTAAGAATTTGACTGTTTTAAAATCATTAGCTTGTATCCCTTTTACTTCAGTCATTGAGCGACATCTGTGATCCGTGGATGGACAAATCAGTCATAGCTGCCTTACTCATACCCGACTGGATGACCAATATACCGTGGCTGCGAGTGACCCCAGCATGGATGGCTTTAATATGAAGGTTAGGTGTAAGGAGTCGGTGACTGGTTTTAAATTAAATGTTTTTAAATACTTTGAAATTCCATAATATGTCCTGCAAAATATGTTCTCTTTAAACAAAAAAGAAACATCCCACACTCCTATATTAATATAGATTGCTTTGCATGCTTGAGCAATGGTTCTTTATTCGCTGTGTCCAAGCCTTTGGATCTTTTATAGAGTTTTAAGGCAAACATAAGTCAGTCAGATTTGGACGGCTAGACTTAAAGTGTGTTGACTTAGTGTGTGTTTCTTGGAGCCAGAATTGGGGACCAGTGTCATTGTCATGTAGCCCCATCAGTTTCACTGCCACCGGTCTGTCCAGTATTTGCCGTAGATGCTGAGGACTCCTGGTCTGTTTCGCTGATGCAGATAACCGCATCACCGCTTACATTTATGAGACACTGAGCCTAAGAGAAGAACAAGTACACAAAATTTAATCAATTGAACAGCCAGTATTGAGATAAACCGCCTGTTAGTAATGTGCAGTTTATATCACCTGATTTTTATTCGGATTTTCCATGAACACACATTCTTTCATGCTGTAAGACACAACTGCATTGCCGCCGAGGGCCGCTACATGGGCTCGAACCATCGCAAACACCTCTGCGATGAATGAGTGAAGGAAGCCGCTGACACCGCCTTCCTGCACAGAACAAAAACACACTTTACGTTTAAAACTGCGCAAAATGACCGCGGGACTTTGGATATTTTACTGACGTCGCTCGTACCTCCCGTAATGATGTCGTCTCTCTGATAAAAAACATGTTGATAATGCCAAGGTATTTAATGATGCGTGTCCCGGGAAGGAAGGAGAGCGGCGTCATCTTCACCACCGTTACCGAGCTGCCTCCAAACGAGCGACTGGAGCGCAGCGAGCGGGAACGTCCCTCTTGAAGCGGACTGCAGCGCTCCAAAGATGAGACTGCAGGTTCAGAGAGAGTGTAGGCAGAAGCAAGTGGGAGACGTGAAGAGAAAAATAAGAAGAGAGGAGAGGGGATATAAAGAAAAAGAAGAGATAAAACGGGAATGGAGATACCAGAAAAAACTCAAAACTAGTGGAAAGATTAAAAGCAGACATGAGCCTTGAAGCAGAAAGAAATGTCATAGTGGAATGAAAATGCAGAAACTCAGCTGTTAGGGTTTGCACAGCAAGAGTAAAATGTGCACTTACATGTGCTTAGGCATGTGTGTGTGTTTGTTAGATTTACATGCAGCATTGAGAATGCAATAGACAATCACTTGGCGCGTGTGCGCTGCCATGCATATCATGCAGTTGATGCAAACAAACAATTACACATGTCTGCAGACAGAGAGACAGACCTGGGCACAGCTGTTTACAAGTGTGAATAGAGTGCTTACAGCAAAGTACATGAGAGATTTTATTCTATATGTTGGCATTTGTGAGGAAGGCTTCAGACATGGAGACAGACAGAAACAGCTGTGAGGCTGAGGCTGGGCACATGTACACAAGCCAGAGTGTGAAAGATGCTCCAATATCTTATTGCAAATTTACCTGATGTGGCTTACATCCATCAAACCAGGAACCTTCAGAGCCACATATTAGACTGTAGTTTACTTAACATGCACAGATCTGAAAAGTCACACGAGCTCTTGCAGAAAAGCTTTGACCCCCGCCCCACCGTGATTATCAGTGTGTTCCCAAACAAATCAGACATGAAATCCTTTAGCATTCATACAGTGTCTCCTCCTATCTTCCAAGCATAAGAAGAATCAGTGATGCAAAAGCAGGGGAGGGGAATAAAAGGAACCCTCCGGAGGTTCTCATGAAATTGCTGCAACCAACAAGCTATTTGAGAAAAATGCTGCACACAAAATGCAAAAACCTTTCTAATGTGACACACTGTTTTTGGCAAGCTGCAAATTGTGGATCCCTCTGAGGGGCGGGGCGTCAACTTTCACACTCTAGCCAAAAAAACAAAAACAAAGCTGGTGCTTGATTTACAATGCTCCGCCCCCCAGTGGCATGCATGGAGGGGTGTGTGCGCGTATGTGTGACCGCTTGTGAACAGTGTTCTGTATTTGTGGGTATGATCACCAGAGTGTGCTAGAGACTGTGTCCTCCTACTTGTCTTAACTGATCCTCGTCTTATGGTGTGAGCTTTCAGCCTAAGCAGCTCTAGCCAGGTGCTGCATCTGTCTGCAAAGGAACCGTAATCAACGGAGGCAGCTGGAGAGAACACACACGCACGCACGCACACACACACGCGCGCACACACACACACACACACGTGCATTCACAAACGCAACAGCAACAACAACAACAAGAAAAGAAAACGAAAAGACAAAACAGAACACAAAACAAACGAACAGAAAAGAACAAAACTGGATGAGGGTTGGGAGCTGTGCAGGATAACTCTGTCCGAGACTAAAGGATGAAAAGTCAAAACAGGGCAGTGTAGTAGTTTCGGTAGCGGGAGAAGGGGCTGGGAAAATAAAAGACAAGAAGGTAGCTTACCTCTGGGTGACATGCTGGTACTTTCTCCGACACCTGTCTCACACACACACACACACACACACACACACACACACACACACACACACACACACACAGTCTAACTTTGTCCTTGTCGGAAGGTGAGAAAAGTTCAGTAACAACCGATTACTGCCACAAGGCGAACACAGCAGGCGCTGCCTAGCTTTAACCATCACCCCCACCCCATTATCCCATGGCTGTGTTAGCCTAATGCAAATGGGGGTCACCAACACAAAGTCTCTTCTAGACAGCGTCACAGACTGTTATCTAAGTTCACGGCAAAACAAACTCTCACTTGTCTACTACAGTTCATTTACCTGCTGATCGGACTATAAGCAGCTGGTTTTGGCAGAGCTTTGCAGCTGGGGTGAATAAAGAGACTGTATCTGATGTGTTAGTGGACGAGATGGGTGATACCTGTTTAGTGAAGCAGGGTAACGGAGGTAAGGGAGGTAAAAATACAGTTAAAGATACCTGAGATTTTGGATGCTGTCTGAATGTTGGAAGAGGACGAGTCTGCACACAATTCCAGGGGAAACTGCAGCTGCTCTTCAGCCTCAAGGCTCCCTAAAAAGATACACACAAAAACCACACTCAACTTTACACACAGCACTAGCAGGGATGTTTCTAAAAAGCAATACACTATTTAGAGCAGGGGTGTCAAACATAAGACCTCAGGGGCCAGAATCAGCCAAAGTGGGTTGTATGTGGCCTATCGTGTAAAATGAGTTTGACATCCTGGCTTAGATCCTAAAAGAATATTTGTTTTCCTACTTCACTAATAATCATGCAATAATTCTCAGCTTTGCTCAATATTGATATCAACTTACCTAAGCTGAGTTATTGCATTATTTGGAGTCAAGTAGTGGCTCACTTCATAGATACAGCTTGAATTTTTTTTTCCTTGACTGATGAGTACTGAGTGTATTAAACTGGACGTGAAAGCTTTCCTTCATCTGAGCAGAGCTTTAACTGAAGTAAAATTAACAGAGAGACTGACCTTTGTTGACGGGCTTCTCAGCTGTCTTCTCCTGAGTCTGTTCCTTGTCATAGGTCATGGCAACGGCTGTCACTGTGACCTGCGCAGGGAGACGAGCAGAGGAACAGCAGTAGATAAAAATTTTTCTCTCAATTACATTCACTGCTCTGGCAGCTTGACAAATGAGTGATAGCCTGAATTGTCTCACCTGTATGAGCTCTTCTTCTGGCACTGCTACGGTGAAGTTGAGATGACAAAGACAGCAGGGGATCATAGAGCGCAGCTTGAAGTAAAAACTCTGAAACAAACATGATGAATTGTAGACTTGTAAAACCCAAAACTAAACACAGACAACCATAGCAAGTTCAACTAAGAAAAAACCCCCCCAAAAAACAGTGCCAGTGTGAAACCTGCTCCATGATGGTTTCTTACCTTCAGCAGGTTCTCACAGAGGTCAGTAAAGATCTTGTTTAAGCCTTGGTTAGTAAGATTGGCATTGCTCAACCTCAAAACCCTCACTGATGTAAACATCTGTCAACATAAAGGATGACACAGATTTACACAGATCTGAATTAATACTTAATTGTATTTATTTCTAAAATAATTATTCTGCAATAATGGTTAGTATTGCTACAACTACGTTCAGTACGTACCTGTACTCCTGAAGTCCAGTTAGAAATCCCAGGCATATTTTCAGTGTTGCAGCTGTAGAAACCTGAAGACATTGAAGCAGATGCAATGAAGCACAGAAACAATGGCACCTGCTAGAGCTTGGACTGAATTATTAACTTGTGTGCAGTGCATAACGATCCATTGTAACTGAACCAGAGTGAGTGTGCAGCATGTACCTGTGGGGGGAGGTGCATCGATCAGGAGGGAGTGGATATCCTCCACGGCATCGGTGTCATCAATCTATAGGAGTGATCAAACATTGTCACCATTTAAACTGGCATTTACAACTGGCGTGTACTGATTTGATTTGTACAGATACACACCTCCAGGACGAAGGCATCCTTTTTGCCGTGGGACAGATCCAGTTCTGATAGCTCGTCTGAGCTTTCCGAGTGGGAGCGAAAAAGTCTGGATCGATGCCTTGGCTCAGGGATTGGAGAGCCCACCCCTTCCTCTGCAAGCTCCTGCAAGCAAAACAGACGCAGCGTCCGAGCAGACGGGACGTCAGAGAGAAAACCAGAACACCGCAGAAGATCACATCTGTATCTAACATCTGTACATCTGTACTGTAACTAGTAGAATGACTGTGTTAGTAACAATCCACATGCTCTCACTCACCCAGTCAACTTTACTGACACACACTCATGGTTGGTGTTAATTTGGGAAAACGCACACTCGCACACACACAAATATATATGCAGGGGAGAGTGTGATTGGTCAGGGGAGATGGACATAATCAAAGTACGTTAACAACTTATAAAATGACTTTGCAGTGAGTCATCTGAAGAGGTGACTCTGGTGTGGGTTATGTATTATCCCCACACACAAAAAAAGTCCCCAGTTAAGAGCTGCAATTAATAGTGTGAGATTAATAGTGTGAAACACTTGTCATGCTTTGCTGCGTCTCACAGCTAAAGGTTGGCATGCTCAGTACCATGTTTATGCCGCAGAACACCTCAGGGTCCAGGGCAAATAATTTCTTTAATGATCAGAGAGAGACAAGAGGGGTAAGTTTATCACGATTCACAAAGAACAGAATATACAGCCCAGGCATATATGGACAGTTAGAAGTTGTTCAGCTTCAGCACAGAGGATTTAAATAAGATGACATGTACTACATTAAAGTGTCAAGTCTTAGATTTCACTTGAGAAGGTGTGCATCAGTATGGAAAGGACTGCTTCCTATGCACGGCAGACAACGTTTAGGGACTCTTTCTTTAATCTGACCTTCAGCAAGTTGAATAGGTCTCAAACAGATTTGGCTCAAGTGATTAACACAGCGATTGAAAGACAGCTCACTTCTTCACCCTGGAAGGCTCTTTGGTTGCTTCGGCTATGTGCCTGATGACCATTTTTAATGCATCTAGAGAATTCACCTACAGTGCACACCTGCACACTCGTCCCTATGCTTTTTTTCAGCAGTGAATTAATTAACAACTAGCAATATGACATTAGCAAACACAGCCATATGGGCTGAAACAATAACAGAGAGGGGGCTTTAAGTCAAAAGATCTATCTATCTAGCTATCTAGATCAGGGGTGGGCAATCTCAGTCCACGAGGGCCGGTGTCCCTGCAGGTTTTAGATGTGTCCTCGAACCAACACAGCTGATTTAAATGGCTAAATTAGCTTCTCAACATGTCCTGAAGTTCTCCAGAGGCCTGGTAATGAACTAATCATGTGATTCAGGTGTGTTGACCCAAGGTGAGATCTAAAACCTGCAGGGACACCGGCCCTCGTGGATTGCCCACCCCTGATCTAGATATATATACACATATGACTTGGCCCCTTTGTTCTTCTGATCCTTTAATCATGAATTAATCTGGTCACGAATTCTTCCTTTAAAAGGTGAGAACAAGTTATGTACTTGTGAAGCATTTCTGGCTTGCTTTTCAGCAAGTTTTTTTTTTTTTTCCCTTCACCATGATTTTCAGATTTTCTGGAAAACAAATACCAACATGGAGTTCTTTCTCTTTCATGTTCAATTCCTCTCTTCTCATTTAATGACACATAACTTCTACTTGTAACTGAAGGTTAAGTGTTGATAGTCAGCTCTGAGCCATGACACACAGCCACCCAGGAAACAGTTTCCAGTTGGCCGGGCACTTTGAATCTTTGTAAATCTTGACCCTTTAATGTTGTATCCAATCAACAAAGCTTGGAGAACAAAATAAAAAGGTAACTGTCCACATAACTATAGTCTGGACTGTATAGTATGTCTCATAAAATGTTTTTTAACACTGTAAAATATCACCAAAATAATGGAAAACACTAGTATTGTCCATACAATGTAAAAGCCTGATGACAATGCACTAGTCTTTAATATTCTTGGTCATAGACCGTAGATATTTTTTCTTTCAAAGTAGAAAAAAATGTGAAAACTGTTCCTACTTGTTGCAGTATAAAATGACCACAAACAGTGATGTTATAGCGTATTCATCAGGGTAAGTTTTTACCATGTCTGAACATCATAAATTTTAACTTTTTTAGTTCTGTTGTGCTAAAAGGCTTCATACATGACACCACAGCTACTGCAGTTGGAAACAAACCTACATTACCACAAACCTGCCCTGAAAGGTGAGACTTTTCAGGCTTTATCACAAAGATCAGCTTCCATAAGTTCACTGTATCAGCAAGTGTTGACTGTCTCACCGGAGGATTTATTTGATAGAGCTCTTTGTTCACAGCTATGGTGTCATTAATCCTTTTCTGAATGGATGATATATGCTCGCTGCTCAAGTCTCCTGGAGTCTTCCCTGCTATCTGGATACCCCCTGGAGCAGGCAGAGCTGTCAGGTACACACCTGTAGCAGACTGAACACACACACACGTTTTCTTCGATTAAGATCCACCACACATAAAAGCGACATAATCACTTGTTAGCATGAAAGGTTAACCTACAGCCAGACCCAGGAGCATGTTCTCGCCAACACTGATCTGTATGTGCAGGCCAAACAGCGCGTTCATGCTCCGCAGTTTCAGCTTATTCATCAGCTGAGTGTGTAGCTCATATTCCATGAAAGGCAGCAGGTTAGAGATGGCCGTTGCATTCGCTTCTCCCTGGGCTTTCTTCTTTAGACGGCACAGCCTGACAGATAAGAGGCACTGGCATTGAAGGTGCATTGATTCACTCATAGAAAACCTGCTTGACTGAACCCAATTGAGGTCTAAAATTGACCTTGATTGGTCAAAATTGCTCACTTTGATAACTTCCTTTGATGTCAAAATGCATCGTCTGAGGTGTATTGTTTAGTCCACATGATACCACTGAAGAATATTGGGTCTTATAAATTATGTTATCTGAAATATCTACTGTAAAAGTTATAATTTATAGCTAGATTATAGAGTGAAATGCTTGTAATATTCTTTACTTTTATAGATTTGATTTGTGTGTTTTTTTCCCTAAGTAATATTTTTTTAAAGCCTTTTAACTCCTTTTCTGCTAATATCAAGAAGGGTTTGTGGGTTTGTGAGGTGTTATACCTGGCCTGGATAAGGCAGCCCTTTCCTGCAACAGCTGCTTCTGATGGCAGGTCAATTGTTGTGAAGAGCACATCAGGAACCTTACAAAAAAAGGCAGTAGTTATTGATATTTTTAAAGAGCAGAAACCTTTTATTTAACCTAAAAAGAAATTAACTGTATTTGATACCTTTTGTCGTCTACAGTGGTAACAATAGGTGAGCTGTGCAGGGAAGGGCATGTTGAGCTCATCGTACGGGATGTGACAGAAGCCACAGTTCGGTGGCGATGGCTCCTCAAACCTGGAGAACAACAAAAACCAAAAAGGTGCATTGTCATAAACACGTGATGACTGACATTCAGACTGTCCGAGACTTTGAGCTGAACAATAAGAAAAAAAGAAACCAACCTGTGGTCGGTGCAGCCGATGTCCAGGCAGCCTTCACGCATGTACCGAGGATTCAAGATGGCTGCTGTGCCAGATGCGGACAGAATACACACCTCCTCGCTGTTTTGAGCCAATGGGAGAAATGAAAAGAGAAAAACAAAAAGGCGCAATGAGAGCAGGACACAAAGAGAGAAATCACAAGGATCCAAGTGTTTTGTACCAAACTCGGGATTAAAGTGCATCACTTTTCTGTGTGTTTACGCAGTACATACCAGATGCTTGTGCTCTCACTGTACCCTACAACCGCATGGCAACCGAGAGCTCTGGCATGAGATTTGATCTCCTGGCGAATCTCCTCCCACCAGGCATCGCGAGTCTCGGGCTCATCTGCGAAACACACAATTCTAAATCAAACAGCCTTCACGAGGCATTTCTAACTGAATTATTTATCAAAACACCTCACTGAACACTAAAATATAGGTTAAAAATGCAGTACCCTCACAAATCCAAACAACACTAACAGGAAATCTGTGCATAATCCGGTGCCTAATCTGACTGCTTTGACTTACCAGAAAATCAACAAACAGCCAACATTACAGTTTGTATTTTCTGATGTTTTATGGGTTAATCAGTGTATCAAAGCAGGCCAAAACCAACCGTGAGTTTGTAAAACAAACTGACACTGAAAATGGTTTGTGAGAATTTCAGAGAGATGATGATGATGAAGGCAGAGTCAATGGTCAGACAAGATTAGTTCATTAGTGGACATCATATAAATGTTCATGTCTCCCTTCTCTTTGTCTCCTTTCAGCCAGCTGCACTAACCAAAAGGACACAGCCACCAGCCATTATGTGGCTCTGCTAGTATAGATAGAAAATCTGGTATAAGAGAAGACACTACGCCTAATTTTAAACGTGCTTTCCTATCCTGGTGACAAAGCTAGTAATTTTAAAGCGATCGAGCCTTCATCATACTTATGCTAAACCATGGGTGTGTTTCAATATTCTCATGAGGCTTTGCTCCAAACATCTTTTTCTTTAAAGCCAAATCATTGCAAGTTGAGAGCTTAATCATAGAGCTGGGCGATATGAGATTTTTTCATATCACGATATGTTTTTTTCATTTCAGGCGATAACGATATCTATCACGATATAAGCCAAATAACTATATTTGTAAGATTTAAATGTGCCGTTGCTCACAAGTAAAATGTGAAATAATCAGCAGCTTGTTTTTAAATATTTATTTCCCATAATAAGTTCAACAGGGTAGATGTACTTAAGGAACATGAGACTTTTTCAGATAAATAAAGGCAAATATTGCAAACTACACAAAAGGCAGCCGCTAAAGCGTTTAAGTTTCAAAATAGAACAAATGAAACAGACTAAATTGTCAATTCCACTTAGAAACAAAATATTAATTCTAAAAATAAATCTTAGTTTGTTTTACAGAAGAACAGACAAAACTGACTAACTTTTGTCAGTATCAAATAAACTGAGAACTAAAAGGAAATTCTCAATCTCTCCTTGTTGTATAGCTTAGCTTTTCAAACAGTTTTAACAGTTACTTTAGTCTGACAAAAGCCGAATGACGAATTAGCGCTTCCAGTCAGAGACTGAGGCTACGTCCACACGTACACGGGTATTTTTGAAAACTGAGATTTTCCGTTTTCGTTTTAAAAAAATAATCCCGTCCACACATAAAGGCAGAAATGAAGGAAAACTCTGCTATGAACATGCCAAAGCAGCAGGTGGCGCTAGATTCCTAACCGTGCAGAAATGTTGGCCAATCAGAAGTCTAGAAGCCTCGGTGGGAAAAAGTAAACAAAGCTGGGGCATAGAAGCAGAACCGAGTCGTATGTGTGGAGGGACAGTAACTGTGTGTATATGTAAGCATTTAAACACTGCAGAGAGTAGAATTAACAGTATTGTAGAAATTCATTTCACCGAAACAATAACGTGGCGCACAGTGTGACGCATGCACCAGTTTATTGTATTTCCAGACTTGCTTTCGGCACAATTTACAGTGCACGCTACTCTGTTTTTTGTCAGACTTGAAATAGCCGAAATACCTTCACACTACGGAACTTCTATGGCTCTTCCGTTCGACAATCTCTCCGGCATTGGAACCATCATCTGTTTTCTCTTCGGTCACGCTCGGTTGATTTTTCTAGTCGGCACACTCATTTCCTCCATTATGCGCTGGCTCCATTACCCGCTGGCTGCTTCCCAAACAAACACACGTGCGGCTTGGCACTTGTGCTGTACGTAACAAGTCACGCGACGTGACGCTGCGGCTGTGATTGGTTCGGCTCTGCGCTACTGAATTTGGATCGGCTGACCTTTTTTTTTTTTTTTTTTTTTAAGAGAACAAGAGCGGCGCGGTCTATCGCGATAGCTTAATTTCTCTATCGAGTAAAAGTTATATCGCGATACATATCGTTATCGTTCTATCGCCCAGCTCTAGCTTAATCTGACTCATATGGTTGTTTTAGGCTGTTGAACAAAGAGGACATGACCAAAAAAAAAGCTACATTAGAGTATTGAGCTTCACCCCATGATTCCCTGGGAGCGCTACATGCTGACAGAGCCTCCCAAATACAGAGAGAAACTCAAATGGTAGGTGAGACAGGGGAGAGGAATGAATGAGGGGGTGAGAAGAATGGGCTGTGAAACTGAAGAGATGAAGAACAATGACTGATGGTCAGGCATTAGGCCCACGAGGTGGGTTTCTTTAAACCAGAAGCAGTTATGTCAAACAGGCATAGGCTCACCAACGTGCACACTCATGACCACGTGCACAGTCATGGGCAGAGAAGGGCCATATTCATTCACTAGAGTCCATCAAATCTACTCCATTATTTAAGTCAGCTCACCTCTTTCCCTCCATCCCCACCGTAAAGTCCCAGATCCAGTTAATTTTCCTCAACTGCACCCCCCAACGACTTCTTTCCATGCATCCATTCATCACTTTTCTCTCTCTTTCGCTTTCTTTCTCTCAGTATGAATACGGCCCAGTGAGTTAAGGATGCACATGCCTCAGTGGCTCTTTGTGACAGAGTAAACCTCCTAAACCTCCTCTGGTCTAGACAGGTTTGACCACAATGTTCATTCGGGAAGCGTTAGAAACAGCGCTGGGACAACGTTAGTGAAGAGCAGGAGCTCTTCTGTGCAGCAGGATGAGCTGGGTGTGGGGTAGCCAGGCCAGGCTGGATGGGGTGGGGACGCAGGGCATGCTCAACTAAACTCAGCACACACACACGCAAACACACAGATTAGAGAGAGGAAGATGGCAGCTCACTGAAGTCAGAAGTTTTCAGCAATATGAGGCTATGCTGAATTCTACTTAAGCTTTCTATGGGGGCGTTATAGTTTAACACTAAGCAGACATGGGTTTAATTTCATTGAGCTGCCATCATTCCTGTGGGTGAGAGCATTAAAAGGGGGGAAAATACCTGCAGTGACACTATTCCAGTCTAGCAGTTTGTATGAGCGCGTGTTACCCAAGGCTGGGCCAGAACACACCGTTAGTACAGAAAAGAGAGAAAAAGAAAAGAAGAGACAGTCTAACAAACCGACACAGCACAACGGAAGCACTCCACAATCACTATGCAAAGACAGACACCACTTCACAGTCACTAATGCGACGACAAACTAAGTTAGGTCCTATTGAAACAATCTGACAGAGAAGAAAAAGACTGATGAGGAAGAGAGGAGAACTGAGATGAGTAAAAGCGTCAGGCTATATTTACTTATTTTGTTTTTAACATAAGGAGAAGAGAAGCTCTACAACACAAAAAGGAGCATGCAGCGACTGTAAGTACATGTAGGCGCACTGTGGAGTTTTCACGTAAACAAAAACGAATGCGTCTCATCATAATGCACCGGGCATGTTCTTACTGTAAATGCCCCCCTGCTCCGATTTTAAATCATCAGTCAACAGGTTCAAACGGTGCCAGTCTGGAGCAGGCCGACCAACCTGAGTGAGTGATAGAAGTCATCTGGGTTGCCAACATTTAGCTGCAGTGATTCAACAACGACGGCCTTGGATGCATTTATAAAACATTACATGAAGTGCTTTTACATGCATTAGCTAATGTATTTTGCTAATAACCAGCAGATCAAGCCTGAGTTAAGCAGAGCATAACTGTTAAGTTATTGTTGTTATTGTCGAAGTAAAAACAAGCTAAAAAAGTAATGCACTTGTAAAAATATCGCTCCCCGGTGCTATTTTTGAAGAAAAACTCCACAGGGTACCTTTGATGTTTTTCTGTAGTAGAAAGGCAACAGTGAACAGGGCTCTTTTCAGACTGCTTTCCAAGTTAATCCTGGAGTTTCAATCAGGGTCATTGAGTCTAATTTAAACAAGACTACAGGTTTAATCACAGCACCTTTTTTACAGTCTTATTTTAGTTCCCCTGTCCACTTCTGACAAGAGCCCTGCTTATCCTAACCCAGCCCACATTCATCAACACTCCCCTTTGATTAGATTCTCAGACATCCTTCATTCATATTGGTAGGCTATTAGTAAACTGAGCTAAAAGGTAAAACTACTAAGTCTATAAACTGGACTCAGGCATTTCAACACTGTTAACAGGCAGGTGATCACCTGACGAGCAAATGTCTGTAAATCTCATTTGAAGGTGTATTTATTATGCCCCTCTTAACACAAGAACAGATTCAACACACTGAGTTCAATAAAGACAGAGAAAGGCTGGCAGAGCTTAATCAAGACACCACAGCACCCCGATATGTTGCCACCTACAGCCAACCACACACACAACAGAAGTAGCAGGCAAAACACTGGAGCCATGCGCCACTACTGCAATTCAGCCGCAGGGGGCAGCACTGCATGACAACAACACAGCAACCACAGCACAGGCACACACACAGAGCCACCACATGACCAGCACAGACTATTAATTACATAAAGCCAGTGAGTCAAACGACAAGGTGAAAGTTGCCCCTATCCATAAAAATGTTTGACACATGTGATGATAGCCCATCCTAAAGTTTAGAACAAACTGCAGACGCAGCCTATCGGCGTGACCAGGAACAGCTTTCACCTGCTACCTACAGGACTTGCAGATAAACTTAAGTCTGACCGTCAACTTATTGTTTTTTTTTTCTTTTGCAAACAAATTGGGAGTAGGACCATACACTGGAAAAATTTGGCAACACAAGAGGATAATGGGTAGCATTGACTAACAGCCATTTGCAACGAGATCAAACACACACAACACTGTAGGGTCAATGGAAAAAGCTCACTCTTATCTTTTCATGGCGCGATGGACGAGCTACGTTAGGAACTTGTGTGCTTTTGTGTGTTGAACTCACCGGGGTTGTGTATCCGATCCAGTAATTTGACAGATCGAGCGCTGACCACTCCACCAACATGAAGCAGAAAACCAGGCGGGAACGACGTCAAGGTGAAGAAGGGGAACTCCTACACATTTAATTAAAAAAAAAAAAAAAAACACACACACTGGTCACTTACAGAAAGGGCCTTTCCAGTATTTTTGTGTCTCATGTTTACTTATACATTGGTGAATATTAGGTTCTCAACTCAAAACTGAGTTCAAATATTTACTTTTTGCTGACAAGGCTAATTTGTTCTGCGTTAGGTAGGTGGTTAAAACACCACTATAAGATACAACACCTACAGTAGTGGGCAAAAGTCTTGAGTCAGCCTATATTTCTTTATATTTTACCAAGAAAATGGGAATTCTACAAACATAAATGAAATACAGTACATAAGGCAAAAACTGTTTTTACAATTCTAACTAGCCTGAAAGGTCAATAGGACCCCTTTTAATCTTCACTAAAGTGTGAAGTCTTTCAGCCAAGCGTCCTTCTCAGTAGTCTTCAGGAAAAGTTCTCCAGGCTTCTTAAAGAACATTCACGTGTTAATGTTTCACTTCATGTGTTTTTTTTTAGCCATGTATGCTTTTAACTCTTTTGTGTTTGGAATCACTGTTGTGCTGAAAAATTAAGCCACAGCGAGGTCCTGTGTCAGGTCTTTGCTGGATTTTATTTCCTTTTTTTAATATATGAATTTCAATTACTGTTCATCTGGTTCTCAGCTAATAGCTCTTTAAAAATCACCTTGTTGGTGCAAAAATGCATCTATCTAATCATGTTACATTTGCAATTTTTCATAGAGTCAACTAAATAAAAGTGAACAAAGTGTTTTTTTTCTCATGGTCTGCTAGTAAAAAAGTCCCTAAAGATACAACTTAAAAATGTTTCTTTGCCAAGTTGACTGTAATGTGCAGACATATGTGGGTTAAATTCCTTTTTATGTTTGCATGATTAAGACATCAGTTTTTAGTGGCTTGACAAAAACAATAAGAAAAACTATCACGTACAAGGACTGGACTGAAAATGAATGAAAAAGCAGCCAACATGCAAATCAAAAAACCTAGAAAGACTTTCAGAACACTGGAGAACTACTGCTCAAAACCACCTACTTCCTGCTTGGAGGTAATTTAGTTTAAAAAAAACACACAAAAAACCCCCAGAAAAAAACAAGGGCTAGCTCAAGACCTTTGCACACTACTAATAAGATCTTTATATTGCATAACAAAAAAAATTAATTTGTAAATACTTTGAATAGAGATCATCCTATATTTTTAATATTTTTCAACCCCAGAAACCTCACAGTATCAATTCTATGCAAAAACTGAGAAATTGGAAAATCCTAAAGCAGAACCAGATATCAAACTTCACATTTTTTCCTCTTCCAATACACACTGAAGCAGGTGATTATCAATCAAAACTGTTTTTAAAGTCTAAAACATGATGCATGTAGACTTAAGTTACAGCAGGTATAGGATAAGTGGAAACATGCACCAAGGACAGAGTGTGATGAGCCCCCCATGCAGGTTTTGTCCACTGAGATTCCCCACTACAGCCTACCCATGTAGGAATAAAACTCAAAAGCATTTCAAATACAGCTGGAAATGATTGAGAAAAACATCTATGAAAGCCTAGGTATTTAGTGTCACTGATGTAGTGATTGAATTCTTTTGAGTCTACTGTATACACATGCATTCATTAGGTCTGGAGCTGAAAGTGAAGGACAAAGACAGACAAAGTAGTTTGCGGCTGTGAATCATTACTCTGATTTACATGCTTGTCTCTGCCCACTAAGAACACAGCTGGTCTTCTGTCTCTAGCCAAGTAATGTGATGCAAATCCATGCATTCACTCACACGAGGAGCAGGAAACAAAGCCTGCTGGTATTCATTCTTAGTTGAAGAGACAACACTCTTACAGAAAAGCAGAGGGACGTAGTGATTCCCAGCCATGCAGGACCAGTATGTGATGGATGGCTTCAGTGATCAGAAATCAGGTGGGAATGCCACAAATTTCAATCGTATCCACTACTCCACAAAAGGAAGATGTCTTCCAATTTGTCTGACAGCTCCTCCCACTCTGAGCCAGGTCACAAGAATGAGCTGATGAGATGAGTATGCTCATTCCTGTTTTTGATACGGGAAACCAAAAGTCAAACTCGGGAAATTTTTCTGGAAGGAGGGAGGCACTTGAGATGAATATCCAGACGAAACACGAACAGTCTCAAACACACCCCTTCGAACAAGAAGGGAGCCCAACTCCTAACCTCAGGCACTCTGCCTTACATGTTTGTCAATCTTTTAGGGTTTGGAGGGTGCAGAGCAATAAAAATAAAAAAATAAAAAAAAGAGCTAGGTTAGGAGTTGACTCAGGCTAGGTGGTGGTCATCCGCTTGGTTAGGGTTTCAAGGGAAAGGTGGAGAGTGAGAAGGTGTCACACTGATGGGACATACCCTGGCGTTTAACAATAACCCAGAGGAAGACGCTCCCTGAATAGCATAAGTGGTCGAGACACAAAAAATGGAACATTACTTGGTCTTACACAGACCGATCCCCATTAAACACCTCTCCAATGTCAGTTATGAATTTGTCACAAAGAATGCACCTGTGTTAAAACTCACCATTTGCACAGAGATCTGAGGCTGATATGCAACGCCAACACAAATGTCAAACCCTCAACTCTCCAAAATGGCTCGTCAGCTGTGACATTGCATTTCAGTCTCAGGTGTCTGCACCAGTAGTGAGCTAGTAATTAATTGTTTGTAAGCGTGGACGATGAGTGACACCATTGTCACCGTACCCGCTGCTCAAGAGCTGTCTGCGTCTGTTGTCTGAGGAGGGTCCTCAGAGGTCCCGCCTCCTTCCCGGCGCTGCCTCCACTGCCCATTCCTGATCACAGAGGAGAGCCTGGCTTCAGTTTTGTCATTTTAAACACAAAAGTCAGCCGAACACAAAGACAAACAAACTGTCAGGTGATTATTACATTGCAGCATTCATGTTAAAACAAATCAAGAGAAAGTTGAACTTGGATGAAAAAAAACCTAATGATCTTCAGCCTCATGAACCTCAGACTAACTTATTCTGATCATTTAGTGCACTAGAAAATACATCAAACCACATGCTGGAAGTTAAGGTATTCAGAATAGGACTCTCACAGTAGTTTTGTGGACTGTGAGCAGTTAGTGTTTCTGACAAAACCAGTCAAGACAATTTGGATGTGAACAGTCCTGCTGTTGACCCATCAAATGAGTGAGATGCCAACACTTCACTGTTATAAGGTTCTGGCACTCGGTGACACACAGCAGGCCTACTATACCGGAGGCTGCCAGCAGCAGGTCCTCAGTGAAGGACACGCTCTTTCTCAGCAAGGCAGAGTCTGACTGGATGGAGGAGAGTGGGGCTGAGGTGGTTGCCCTGGGATTAGAGCCACGACCACAGCCCACTGAGCCAGAACCAGGAAGGGACAGAGTGTCTGTGGAAAGGATGGGGGAGCTGGGGCAGAGGAAGATCCCAGGTCTGCATCTCACTGAATGGGGCTCCTCTATCCAACAGCAGAGAAAAAGATGGAGGGTGCATAAAGAAAACAGATATATTGAGAATGGATAGACAGAGAGCAATGAAGAGAGTAGGTAGAAGCACAACAACTGAGAAGATGGAGAAGAGCACGATGAGGAGGAAAGTGGACACAAGCATAGAGAAATGAACTATGCAAAGTAGGTAGCTAGTATTAAGTAAGCTGGGCATTGTACTGATACTGACCTTGGTGAGCGGATCAGCTGTCAATACATTACATGGCTGGTCCACATTTTAATTAAATTAGCATGCTAACTACAAACTGATGACTTTCAGTGTTGCAGAACCCAAAATATACTTTCGATTCAAATAATTTAATGACATTTATCAAATGTGCACTGTATGTACTGGTTGTAAGGAGAGAGAAAAAGGAAAAATGCTGAAGAATGATGGGAAGCAAAAGCCATTTTCACACATGAACTCCAGACAATCAATGCTTCTGATCATGAGTCATTTCTCTTGCTCTCCATAATTTTATCTTCCCATCATTATGGTACAAGTTGATCTTGGTTTCAATCTGTCCAAAGATTTTTCTAGAACTGTGAAGGCTCTTCTAGATGTTTCCCGGCGGTCTGATCTGGCCTTCCTGTCACGACCTGTGAAAACCTCAGTTCAGGCATCTCGTTGATTGTTCCAACTTTACCAAAAGTGCTCTTCACTCGGTTAGATGTGAAGCTGTTTTTCCTAAACATGGAAATAATTCTGTTATAGTGGACTTTACTTGTCTTCTGTGGTTTTTCAAGCCTTTCGATGTTGCTGAACTGGCTAGTTCATTTCTTCTTTTTAAGAATACACCAGAATGTTGTTCCTTAAAGCTGATGCTCTCTGTTTTCTTTTGGTCTTTCAGCCAAATGATGAGCACTTTAACTTGTATTTATACATCTCTTGATCTCATATTGAGGTCAGCTACTAAATGCAAGCTCTAAACTTGGAATCAGCCCTAGATTTTTTTATCTGCTTTTAAATTATCACGGAATAACAAAAGAACATTCCTCTGAAATTGGATGTAATGGACTATGTAAACAATTGGCTGTAATTCCTAACAAGTTAATGCAATAACTTTGTCAAATGCCTCGAATTAAAGCTTAAAAGTCTACAACTCAGTCAAATCTTATTGAAAAAGTGTTAAATCCTAAAGACTTAGCTATACAGTGCACCCAAAAAGTATTCACAGCTGTAGCAGTTTGCCATGTTACAGCCTTATTCCAAAAATTGATTAAATTCATTTTTCTCTGCAAAACTTTGAGTATGATGCCACAAGCTTGGAACACCTATTTTTGGGAAGTTTCTATCATTCTTCTTTGCAGAATCTCTCAAGCTCCATCAGAATGGACGGGGAGCGTTGGTGCATAGCCATTTTCCGATCTCTCCAGAGATTCAATCAGATTCAAGTCTGGACTCCTGCAATCTACATGTGAAAATGGCTTAAGAGGAAAAGAAAGGAGGCACAGAAGAGGAAACATGAGCAAGAAAGATAATGAAGTGGAAAGAAAGGAGGAATGTGGATTAGGGGAAAATGTAGGTCCAATCCTGAGGGCTCGGGAGGGCAGCTGTGGTGAAAAGTTCCTCAGTTTTTGTGGCATTTATTAGTGGCCTGCGTTAAAATGTGCTTAAGTTGTCCTTAGGGCAGAGTTCTACCAAAATTATCTCTTGCTCAATGATTAACCATAATGACTACTAATGGAGAAGTGACCTTCAATCAACAACAGCCCCCATGAGACACAGTGCTTCTAAAGCTACAACAACAAGGGGACGGAACAAATACAGAGATCTGGTGTGCCTTCAGGCTATGAAGCACATGTTTCATATTACAAATATTAAAAATGTTTTTGGTTTTTTTTGTTTTGTTTTTCAAAGTGTGAAACAAGAAGACACACCAGGCCACTGAGGACAAGTGGGAGACGAGGCAAGGCTTAATAAATATTTATAATAAAACTTACAACAGAAAATAATGTTAAAATATTCTTAAAAAATGAACTGAATAAACTGAATTTGAAAAACAAAACCACACAGCAGCACCAATATGAAGTGTAGGAGAAGGGAGGGATGAGAATGGGAAAGAGGGACGGGGCCAAGTATTCTTACCCGTCTTGGGCGTCAAACTGAGGTCTGTGTCTGATGATGAGGACTGGCGGCTGCATGGCTTGGAGGGAGAGAAGGGGGGAGGAGAGGAGGAGGTGGGAAGGGCTCTGAAAGGGGTTGGCGGGCCGGAGGACGAGGGCAGATCCTCAACAAATACCGGCCTGCCAGGAGAACATGACACACACACACACGTCAGTCACCACTGCACCCCTCTGAGCGTTTGTATGTGTGCGCATATGTGGGTGAGAGTGAACCGAGGTTGTTAAGTGGAAGGGTGACTTTTTAATGTGACACTTGTTTGCTTTGGGTGAGGTGTGTTGTCAGGTGCTACGCATGGCTGGAAAACAAAAAAACAAAAGCAAGCGTGAAAAGCAAAAAGTAAGGACGAAGAACAGCACACGCACACACACATAAATGAAACTAAAGAAAGCAATATGGCAAAACAGACAAAAAAAGATCAGATTAACAGAGGATGACGAGCTGAAGCATGTGTCCCAGTAGAGTGAAGCAAAGGTCAGGTGACTGTAGGGTGATTACAGGCCCTTCCTCAGAAATGCTGATGCAACTGCAAACCCGACTGCCCACCCCGCAGTAATTAGAAAATGAGAAGTGGAGGGATTCCAGACTAAAAATCATTTTTAAGGACATAAGGGTCTGTCTACCTTCTTTGCCTTGATGCTTCTATCTTATAGCTTTATTGCTACACTGCATTTCTGATTTCCTGCCTTTCTCCTGCACCTATTTCCTTTCCTGCCTCTGCGTACCAGTGAAGATGAGTGTGGGTACAGAGACTGAGAAGTTCTGGGACAGTCTCTGGGAGCTGCAGACCGAATGCACTGGGCTGTTGTGGGTGGAGCGGCATCCGTGGGCAAGGGGAGACCTGGGCCAATCAGCAGAAAGAATGAGAGTGAGAGAGAGAGAGAGAGAGAGAGAGAGAGAGAGAGAGAGAGAGAAAGACAAAGAAAAAGAAAAAGAGAGAGAGGAAGACGAAGGGCCGATATGGACACGAGCGGTGAGAAACGTCCAAATCCAAATGTTGGCAGAAAGGAAGAAAGAGGTGCACACAAGAACCAACACAACGCAACATTGCAGTAGAGTGAAAAAGGGAGACAAAAAAGGAAAAGAACAGCAAAAAGAGGTTGTTGGGGTTTTTTTTGTTAAAACTCCCACTTTTTGCACTGTTATTCAATTTAAAGTCATGTGAAAGAAGCACAAAAACAACACGCAGCTCTCAGTTTGAAATCTCAGTCTCACACATATACAGAGCAGGGATGCAAACACGAGGGGAAAAAAAGGTAACGAAAGCTCTACAGCAGTACAGATAAGTAACCAAAAATAAGCTAGCCTGGAAAGAATTTCTTTTTATATGGCTCCCTGGGAAACCTTAAAATTCTCCATTATGGCTGAAATATTAAAAAAAGAAGTAAAAGAAAATAATCAGCAATCATTTTAATACATGGAGTAACTGTGGATATCAATTTTAAGCAAACTGATTAAGAAAGGTCCTTTATTTTATAATAGTGTAAAATATCCAACCGCTACATCTTGAACTGTTGGTCAAAAAAAAAAGCAATCTGATGACCTTGTTTTCCACTTTGGCACCATTTTGTTCTCATTATGTCTTTTTTGTTTGTTTGTTTTTACTGAAAAGTAAGTAAAGGAGGCCTAAGCAAAGATAGATAGACAATTAAATAAAAAAGTGACTGTATTTTTTTGTAGTAACTAAAAGTGCATTTATTGAAGAGAAGGAATTGAGACTGTAAATGACTGGCAACTGCCAGCGCTACCCCTCAACCTCCTAGTGTTTGATATAAGATATATATCGGATGACGACATAAAAACGTCTATAGTTTCATTTTATGCTATCGTTTGTTTCGTGGTGTCGCAAAATAAACTGTTTACGGCAATATTTTTTCATTATTTTGATGGTCACTGTAGTGGCTATATTAATTTCTTAAAGTTCTCTCTTTCTCTTATATTTAATATAACCACACTACAGACAGACAAGCGTTTGATTTTAATGCATTGTGGTTAGCAACAACGACGGTAATGCCACCGCGTGTCCGCTTGTTCCACATAAACCTTTCACAATAAAGCTCAAGATCCTGTAGAGACTTTTCAAAATAAACTGATTCACGTGAAAGATGCAGAGTGTTTACGGATGAGAAGCAAAAAAGAGCAGTCAGGTGCTAAAAAATAAACCTTAGACTCAAACGTTAGAACAGGCTTTTCCTCGCAGCACGCTGTGTAATAAATACTCACAAAGAAAACGGCGGCCGTTACAACTTATGTCTAAAAATGTATAGTTTCATGCATCAGTTAAAACACTGCACTCCAGGTACGATGCCCAGCTGGAAACGCTTCAGGCAAGTCGAGCTGCCCGAGATTCACAGAATTTACAGAAAATGTTACATTTTTGTGATTTACATCGTTATCGGACGATAGATGTCTTAATATCGGAATATGAGATTTTGGTCATATCGCACAGCCCTAGATACACCTATGGGGAAATTAAAAATCTGTTATTATAACCTTATCAAGTTATTGAATTCACAAGACTTGACCTCTGACCTTGAGGTCAAACCCAAAATTACTAAATGGATTTAATTTAGTGGAATTTCGCTTTATACTCACTACTGCTGAACAGTGTCAGTAAATTAAACAACAATAAATACCCGAAAGAGATTAAACGACAAGAATCCCGAATCATGGCAGCTTTAGCTCATTGAATAACCAGTTTAAAAACAATCAAGAATGTGTGTAATCACAGATAGCTGTTTAGATTCTGATAACATAGAAGAAATAGGGGTTTCTTTTACAACACTTTCTTAATTGCAAGAAAAACCAAAATGCAGGTAAGTCTTAAAGGAAAGATGAAGAAAGACAATCATAACAGAAAGAAGAAAATGAACTCCGGTACAATAATTACGCTCGCTTCGATTCATCACTTTGTCCTATTTTTAGTGGACATTCATGACTGTTCTCCTCACCGAAAAAAAAAGTTTTCCAATTAAATTCACACATTTCATCTCACCACCAGCAGATGTTTACATCCCCGTTACACAAAATCTCACACGCCGACACACAGATGTAAAGTTTGAAGAGAATAAGAGGCACACAAGCGCACCAAGTCGTTAAGGTTACAGGAACTGGATGTAAACCACAAAACAAATCACTTATGATGGGAAAAGCAGAAAAAAGTGAGTAACCACATAGTTAGAGGCACAGCAGAACATGTGTACTAGATACACACTAAAAAGATGCAGCACTAGAACATGCAGAGGCAGAGCAGAAAGCCATGCAAGAGGAGTCTAAAAGAGCAGACACAGACAAGGGAGGAGGAGGGGGTTGAGGATGGCTGTGTGTGTACTGTACATGTGTGTGTCTCAGGTTATGTCGTGTGCTGTTAGTTTTATGATGCACTATACGTGATACAATGGACACACCAAGTGCAAAGGGGAATCAAGAGATACTGAGACACACACAGGAGTGTGCACATAAACCTTTATACAGTACACGCTTTAATCCACACACTCTCCCTCTCGTGCACACACAATCGTCTTTCCCAAAACTCACAGTCTTGCACATAAAAGAGGTAGTAGTGTGCATGCTCGTGATGTTGGTTCATACTCACTCCTTTCCATCTTTAGAGGGGGAATTGCAGGCATTGGAAGCAGGAGCTGTGTTTGGGTGCATGTGTGTATTGGTGTTAGGGGCACTTCCAGAGCTGAGTTTGTCCAGCGTGCAGGCGGTACCTATGGCCCGGACCACCAGGCCCGACTCTCCTTCCAGGTCGAAACACTGCAAGTAGCCCACTACTGCATTCCCACCCATCTCCAGCACTTTAAGCCCTATTTTTCTCTGTAGTTCTCCTGGACGGGGGGGGTAACACACGGCCATGTTAACAAAACAGGGAAAATTGGGGCACTCATTCCTCCACACCTGAATTTCCTTACCAGACATGAGAGAGATGAGCCTCTGTCGCGCTTCATTGGAGGCCCTGGGAGTTCTGATACGGTCAATCCACTGGTACTCTGGATCTTCATTTACCACGAGTTCCTCAACAAAGCCGTGCACCAAAGTTGCCCTGTAGCACTGTGGAATACATGTGGCTGCCATACAAAAACAGAGGGGAAGGAACTTAGATTTCACTAGAAAGGTTTGTTATAGCTGATATTCCATCTTTATTGCACAGTTTTAAGTGGTATTTCCTTGTTTACAGATGTGCTGATGGCACTGACACAGCTTATAATTTTGCTGATTAAGGAATAACCCCTTTTTTTGTTGGCAAGATCATTATGACACAAAAAACTTGATTACAGTGCCATCTAATGAACTGCTCTCCCTCACATAAATCTGAAAATTGTGTCTTATGACGCATTTAGAATCAAAAATCCACCCAAACTTACTGCAGAAAAACTTGACCCCGCATGAAGACTGTCTGAAACGGTTCAAATCGTTGAAGAGTTCCACTTTAACAATGACGTTTATTTCCCCTCGAATTCCTGATGACAAACAATAGAAATATAGATAAGGCCATGAAGAAAACAAAATAAAATTAGTGATCATTGTGGATGGATTAGCTGATTCTTATACCATGGATGGTATCATAGATGGGAAACCAGCCAGAGATGACAGAAGCAGCCTCACTGTAAAGCAGTGGATCAATGTCAATGTAAACTTTCCCTATGGCATCATTAGCACTGTAAGTGTCGTGGTCCAATACTGTGATCTGCAATGGCTCATCCTGCAAGTCCTCATCATCGACCTACAGACAGCAAGGCATGAAGAGGAACAAGAGGCAAAAGCGAGGAGGAGAGTTTAGAAATCTACAGAATCTGATTGCAATTTAATGTAGTAATAACATCGGTCCCTCATGTTCAAAGAGAGGCATTTTACCTCAAATTTGAACCACTCCGAGTTCCATTGTGGATTGAGGGATTTGGGACAGACATCAGTTTTGAAGGTTGTGTTTCCAAACTTGACCTGGAATGTAATCAGACACCTTTTTAAAATGCCTAATTGCTTTTCTTGGCTCATTTTAGAGGGGAAGTGACTATCAGCATTAGGACAAACAGTTCATGTACAGCCACACTGCTGTAAACAAATTAAGTACATAAATTCTTCTCTTACCTCTACGAAAGCATCAGTAAGGTCACTGGCTCTGTCCATCACAGGCAAGTGGCGCCCTGCCACAATTTTGGCCTTCAGTTTCCCAGGCATGATTCAATTTTACGCTGATCTGTCAACATATATAATTAAATCTGTCAACACTGCCCTTAGCAACAGGAAACATCGAGGCGTCGGTAAACATGTTTTGGTGATAACGTGCAGAGCCCCTTCCTCTGTTTACAAGCTCACTAGCTAATTAGCTAAAAGCTAAACTAGAATTTGTATTTCTTGTTTTTCAAAAAGGTTGATCCACTCGGTTTGAGGTTATCTACAGGATTGCCGTTTATCAAAACAAAACAAAAAACAAACTATCAGTGTGCTAGATTAAGTTAGCAACACGAGGCTAACACGAAAAGCCACTTAGGTTAACTGCATTGCAGTCAGAATCTCTTTAGCTCTAGTTACCTGATCGGCCATGTTTTTACAGTCACACGGCAAAGCCTCCACCTATGCAGCTACAAAATAAGCATGTTGTCTTCAGTGCAGACTGTAGCATCCTTACCAGTGCTAGAAGATTAACATACAGCTGGCCAAGCAGCAGCAGTCTCGTTTTACTCGGACATTATTGTTGACAGTCCACCGTTCGTCTGACCTCCGTGTCTCTCCCATAACACGAGACGTGAGTTCCCAGTACACCACACAGGAAAGTGTCGCTCAACTTAGAAATCATCCAGCCGCAGATATTGCGGCTTTACAGATACTGGCGATGCTCTACAAATGGCATTACTGTTCACTAACTATTTATTACACACGTCCCGCGTAAATACAACGGCTAGCTTGACAGCATGAAGCCCATGATGAATGAATTCTCACTTGGGGTTGTTGTGTGCTGCGTTTGTGTGTACCTCGTAAAGATGTACTTTAACATGCGAACGTTACGTCGACGCGCCCCTGCTTCAAATAAAAATAATAATATAAGAAATAATATAATATCTTTTTCCACTAGGATGATTAAAACGTGCTTATATGCAGTCAAATTAAGTTTAGCTTTTCAGTAGTTCAATTTCGCTTAATTTTATCTATTTCAATAGCAGCTCCCCCGTTAAGTGTATCCCTTAAAGGCATCTTAGAGATTTGGTTTGAACATGCGCAACTTTGACAACTTCGTTTACCTTCCATGTGACCGTAGCACGAGGAAGCAAACACTCCCAGTATTATTAAAATAAATGCAAAATGTTTTGCGTGCATGGGTACTGTAAGAGGTTACGTGATAGATTTTTTTTAACAATCCTGCTGTTGTATTTTTTATTTTATTTTTTTTGCGCACGTTGAATACTTTATCCGGAAAAAAATATATATCTTTGCAGAAATGACAACAGGAAAACCTATAATAGGAGGAGGCTTTCCTAATAATCAGGGAAACCCAACAAAAGACCTAAACTAGAAGTAGCCTACTGCCTGAACCGTAGTCCTCCAAACATCTCAACAAGAAACTGTTGCACTGTTGCAGGTGCTTTGAGTACTTAGAAATATTGACTGAAAATAAACCCTCAGCATGTTCTCCATTTGCTCAAGCTTGAATGTTATATGTTTTAAAACTACAGCCCCCGTGAATTTCAGGGAAGGAGTTGTGCCCGTTTTTTGTTTTGTTTTTCTAAATTAAAATTATACATTGTTTGTTTCATTTTTTAAAAGATTTACCATTACATCTCAACCTGAGAGCCTTTTATATATGTATATGTAATATGTTATGTGTAAGAACTGTAAAAATGTTCTGCAAAACAAAGCAAGAAAAGACATCAGGAAAACATTACACAGTGTTCTTTTGTAGTACACGTAACTCTTGTGCCAGGTGGATTAGTCTATATCAAACACAGCTTGTCACCTTTGTCTACTGAGGGGAGTCAAATGGTATTTTTAGTATGTATGATATGTGTGAAGACAAACACCTGTCACATAAAAAGAGATTTAGTTACACATGTATGACTACCTATATTTGTGGACCAAGGTTTAAAATTAAATCTCCCTTACACTAATAGATTTTAATCACAATACATGAAATAATCTGAAAAGGACAACAAAATAACTTAACAAAGTAGGGAAAACTAAACCAAGGGCACCAGAAGGCAGGAGCTATGGTTCACTAGGTTCATGGCTCTTTCTAACATTTATGGCTCAAAGAAGAAAAGTCCTGCAGGGTTTGATCGTGCCCTTATTATGTCTCCAACACAACAAAGTGGGTACTTGTGTTTTTTTAGTGGAACCTCTCAACATTTATTATAAGTCATAATGGAAGAGCACAGTTTCACAGTTATAGTTTTAAATCATAATTAATTTATATAGTCTGGACATACTGCTTATGAAATTATGTCTAACCAACTGCAACACAAATATGCAGTTTGGGTTGCGATTTGTCTATATTCTATTCCTGCAGAGCTGGCACAGTTGACGTTGAGCACACACAACTTTGTTGTAAAGGGCTATTCTATTCTATTCTATTCTATTCTATTCTTTTCTTTTCTATATGAATTACTGCCTTGCCGTTTTATCTCTATCTGTCTAGACTCAGATACCATATCTAGTAAGGATTAAGTACATATATATAAATATAGTAAGGGATTTAATATGTTGTGGTCACATCTCTTTCATATTTTGACTTTTGGGTTGAATAGTGGCCAGAAATCTTTTGTAGAACTTTATGAACTTTGACACCTTTTTGTTGATAAAATCTCATCAACTTCTCATTTTATCTTACAAAATATATTTTTCCCCATAAATTATGACTTTATATAAGTAACCTGCATTTCATTGTAATATTGTTACACGAGTACAATGTAAAACATTGAATTTGATTGAATCAGGTTCAATTTCATTTATTTAATTGAATTTAAATAAACCTTTGATTTTACATATTTCAATTGCATTACATTTACTTATTGGATCATGATGTGTTGATGTCCAAAACATTTGGTGACAGTGATCTTGACAGTTGATCACTTAATAAAAAAAATAACTTTAACCACTTAACATAAAACCTTATTATTGAGCAATACAAAAAAGCAAAACAAAACAAAAAACAGTTATGTACTGGGAACTCTGTTCTCTGCACCCATGGGCCACTAACAGGTTAATCCAACCATGTGTTAATGTCTGAGCGGGTTTAACACATTGTGCGGATAGCTGAAATAGTTGGAGAAAGGGCACCAAGTTTTTAGTGTGCACAAGAATAAAGGACGTTTAAACTATGCATACATCTTACCCTGAAGAATACAGTTTCATAGTTGTGCAGCATTCACACAATGAAGAATATTGTATCTTTCATTCAGATCAGATTCTGGTTCTTATTCCAGACACCTAATAGTATGCTTTAGTAGGTGGAAATCCTTTTGGTTTATTGGTAGGCCAGGAACTTTTTGCCTTTAATAAATAACATTATAATACCGACGCACTGTAAACCTCTCTGGAGATGCCATCACTGTACC
Organism: Rhamphochromis sp. 'chilingali'; assembly: GCF_963969265.1. NCBI lineage: Eukaryota > Metazoa > Chordata > Actinopteri > Cichliformes > Cichlidae > Rhamphochromis > Rhamphochromis sp. 'chilingali'. Next base: position 59,349,704 of record NC_137930.1, on the reverse strand, counting down.
ACAAATATGAAGATGAAAGCTACCAACGACCACAGAAAGTCACGCATTTCAGGCTGAAAACGTTCCCCACTCAGTCTTCCTCCCTTTGCCACGAATTTCTTTTATTTATTTCTTTTATTATTTTATTTTTATGTAGAGTCTTATCTTAACAGTTTTTTGTTTAGTTTTGTTTTTAGCTAGGTGGCCAAAAATAAAGTGCTGAATTTGTATCTTGGTGAGAAACCTCTGTTCTAAAACAAAAAGAAGAAAAGGGGAGATTTATTCGTCACAATAGACGATCTTCGATCTACAGGCGCTGCTGTTTCCCGCTTGTAAAGTAACTCGTTCCTGACGTGAGAAGTGAGAACTTCAATTAGGCATCATAGTTTCTTTCTTTCTTTCTTTCTTTCTTTCTTTCTTTCTTTCTTTCTTTCTGTCCATTTTCCAATTTAATAGCATCCAAATTGTGTAAAGGAAAAACAATGTCTGGCGAGTAAGTTGTCACTTTTTTATTCTTATTTAAATGGCCTATGAAGCCGGATACTCTTTCATATGAGAATAATAATCTCATGCCTTTTTTTCGTTTGTGCATCTTTGATTTTGCTGAACAACAAATTGGGCACTCAAAGCGGTGTAAGTTACAGCCTGCATGACCATATACTTTCTCAGCTAACAATTATACAGATTTGTGTTTAACATAGTTTGAATTTCTTGTGCATCCCTTTCTCCTCAGTATACAGGGAGTGCAGAATTATTAGGCAAATGAGTATTTTGTCATGCATGTTGTCTCACTCCAAGCTGTATAGGCTCGAAAGCCTACTACCAATTAAGCATATTATGTGCATCTCTGTAATGAGAAGGGGTGTGGTCTAATGACATCAACACCCTATATCAGGTGTGCATAATTATTAGGCAACGTCCTTTCCTTTGGCAAAATGGGTCAAAAGAAGGACTTGACAGGCTCAGAAAAGTCAAAAATAGTGAGATATCTTGCAGAGGGATGCAGCAGTCTCAAAATTGCAAAGCTTCTGAAGCGTGATCACCGAACAATCAAGCGTTTCACTCAAAATAGTCAACAGGGTCGCAAGAAGCGTGTGGAAAAACCAAGGCGCAAAATAACTGCCCATGAACTGAGAAAAGTCAAGCGTGCAGCTGCCAAGATGCCACTTGCCACCAGTTTGGCCATATTTCAGAGCTGCAACATCACTGGAGTGCCCAAAAGCACAAGGTGTGCAATACTCAGAGACAGGGCCAAGGTAAGAAAGGCTGAAAGACGACCACCACTGAACAAATCACACAAGCTGACACGTCAAGACTGGGCCAAGAAATATCTCAAGACTGATTTTTCTAAGGTTTTATGGACTGATGAAATGAGAGTGAGTCTTGATGGGCCAGATGGATGGGCCCGTGGCTGGATTGGTAAAGGGCAGAGAGCTCCAGTCCGACTCAGACGCCAGCAAGGTGGAGGTGGAGTACTGGTTTGGGCTGGTACCATCAAAGATGAGCTTGTGGGGCCTTTTTGGGTTGAGGATGGAGTCAAGCTCAACTCCCAGTTCTACTGCCAGTTCCTGGAAGACACCTTCTTCAAGCAGTGGTACAGGAAGAAGTCTGCATCCTTCAAGAAAAACATGATTTTCATGCAGGACAATGCTCCATCACACGCGTCCAAGTACTCCACAGCGTGGCTGGCAAGAAAGGGTATAAAAGAAGAAAAACTAATGACATGGCCACCTTGTTCACCTGATCTGAACCCCATTGAGAACCTGTGGTCCATCATCAAATGTGAGATTTACAAGGAGGGAAAACAGTACACCTCTCTGAACAGTGTCTGGGAGGCTGTGGTTGCTGCTGCACGCAATGTTGATGGTGAACAGATCAAAACACTGACAGAATCCATGGATGGCAGGCTTTTGAGTGTCCTTGCAAAGAAAGGTGGCTATATTGGTCGCTGATTTGTTTTTGTTTTGTTTTTGAATGTCAGAAATGTATATTTGTGAATGTGGAGATGTTATATTGGTTTCACTGGTAAAAATAAATAATTGAAATGGGTATATATTTGTTTTTTGTTAAGTTGCCTAATAATTATGCACAGTAATAGTCACCTGCACACACAGATATCGCCCTAAAATAGCTAAAACTAAAAACAAACTACAAACTACTTCCAAAAACATTCAGCTTTGATATTAATGAGTTTTTTGGGTTCATTGAGAACATGGTTGTTGTTCAATAATAACATTATTCCTCAAAAATACAACTTGCCTAATAATTCTGCACTCCCTGTACATCATCCATTGCCCCCAAGGGAGAGGCAAAGGTATTTATATTTTTATATTATCATATGATTATTAAATTAAGTCTTATATTTCTAACCTGTCAAGAATGTGTTTTTATATTTGCAGACTGTATACTTTCATGCAGCAGAAAAAAGAAATAATTTCAGTGTCATTGTGAAATATTTATGTCAGTTTTATTTGATATGATCTGACATTTAGTTTCTCATTATAGAAAAAAAAAGGTAATCATTTAAATGGTTGATGAGCACTTAATTAAGCAATGTGGCATTTCAAGTCATCAATAATATGTAAGATTTGTATTGTTTCCAGCCTAAATGCAAGATTTCTGCGTCACGCAAGCTATCACTAAAGGTAAATAATTTGGCACCGCTGCAGCTCAGAGGGTTAAACATTGATGATCTGCAGGTGTGAGCTTATGATACTCTGAGTAAGCATATGGGCTTGACAATGTTTTTAAAGCCCATTAAGTGTCATGAATTGAAACTTATTTTTTTCTGTGTAGAAAGTCTGTAAGGAGATTCATGAAAAGATTCATGTGGTGGACGAGGATCGCTATGACTGTGAAGCAAAGGTTCTCAAGAACTACAGAGATGTATGAGCTCAGCAAACATCATAATACACCTAGTTAAACTAAAATATGTTGACACGCTCCCCCCCCCCCCCCCCCCCCTTTAACAATAAGCCACCAATAAAGCTTTTCCCTCTATTGCTAGATCAACAAGTTGAAGCTAAAGGTACAGGACCTTGGAGGAAAGTTTAAGAAACCAGCTCTCAGGAAGGTGAGAGTGTCAGCAGATGAGATGTTGAAAGCTCTGTTTGGATCGAAAACTAAGGGCTCCATGGATCTGAGGGCCAATCTCAAGTCTGTAAAGAAAGAAGACATCAAACAAGAGAAGGTTTGCTCTAGCAACACACATAATTGGTATCTAGGTACATTCAAATAAGCAGCCAAATAAAACTGCAGAATCTGATGGTCTGAATGCGGCTTTACTTTAGGAGCTGACGATGGAGGTGGGTGACTGGCGTAAAAATGTGGAGGCCATGTCTGGTATGCAGGGCAGGAAGAAGATGTTTGATGCTAGAGTATTTAAAAGTAGAATGGGAGGGAGAGCCTTCAGTTTTCAGGCCCCTCTTCTGTGGAACCAGCTTCCAGTTTGGATTCGGGAGACAGACACTATCTCTACTTTAAAGATTAGGCTTAAAACTTTCCTTTTTGCTAAAGCATATAGTTAGGGCTGGACCAGGTGATCCTGAATCCTCCCTTAGTTATGCTGCAATAGACTTAGGCTGCCGGGGGATTCCCATGATGCATTGAGTTTTTCCTTTCCAGTCACCTTTCTCACTCACTATGTATTAATAGACCTCTCTGCATTGAATCATATCTGTTATTAACCTCTGTCTCTCTTCCACAGCATGTCTTTTATCCTGTCTTCCTTCTCTCACCCCAACCGGTCGCAGCAGATGGCCGCCCCTCCCTGAGCCTGGTTCTGCCGGAGGTTTCTTCCTGTTAAAAGGGAGTTTTTCCTTCCCACTGTCGCCAAAGTGCTTGCTCATAGGGGGTCATATGATTGTTGGGTTTTTCTCTGTATCTATGAAGCGCCTTGAGGCGACTTTTGTTGTGATTTGGTGCTATATAAATAAAATTGAATTGAATTGAATTGAATGCTGCTGGTGGGGCCCAGTGAACAAATTCCTTCATGTGCTGACGCTGCAGGATGGATGGAGGAAGATTTAATGAAAGAACTTTAATTGAAAGTGAAAAAAAATTAACCAAAATTTAACATAACATTTATAAAATCAAACTAAAATGAGTCAAAAATAAAATGGGATAGTCAAAAAGTGAAAATTACAAACCTAAAAGTAAATGAATTCATAAATTACTAGTGGAGACTAATACGCGATGAAGTTCAGAGCTTGACCATTACAATAAGATATACTCCATGGACAACTGGATTGGTTGGACTTAGATTTTAGGCATATTATCATATGGTGATAATACTGTATTTCATTTGTGAGTGTAGCAGATTTACATTGCTTGGCATTGTCCTTGTACACGGTAATGGAGCTGTATTTCTTCTGTCTCCACTAAGGAATGCCATAAACTTGCAGTGCCACCTGAGATATTTAGAGCAAGGATATACTTAGCCTTTCTTCTTCTATGGAATGAATTCCTCTCCGGTTAAAAACAGCAAATATTGTCACACATACTGATACTTGTCCTTGAACTAGCGTCAAACACTGTCAGCAAGACAGGGGGTTGAATAATCAAGGGTGTTGTGGATGGAGTCAGCAGCCTTTAAGGACTCTAAGGGTGATGGAAAGAATTTGTGTATGACTGACAATGCTATTTTTACTGCGTGAAGTTATTTCATTTAGTATAACAGTGGCCTATATGCACTACAATAGTACAGCTTCTGTCTATATGAGCTATGAAATAATCTGCCATAACCCAGAAATATCAGTCTAGCCTCAAGAATAAGAAAATCACAGAAACTGGCCTGCTAGTCTCTATTTTTACTTTTACAAGAATCAGGATGTATGTATAGATATGTACCTAATGCCCAAATCAGAGATTTTGGCCCAAAGTTTCTGCAGATTTGTCAGCTGTATATCCATAATGCGAATACCCCAAAGGTGCTCTGTTGGACTGAAATTTGGTGACAGTAGCAACGACAGTACCCTATTTATTTCCTATCCTATTCATAGTCTTTTATTTTAGGTCACAAGCAGTTGTCTAAGCATTTCACTGCATATCGTACTGTGTATGACTGTGTTTGTGACAAATAAAATTTGAATTTGAATTTGATTTGAGTACAGTGAACTCATTGTCATGTACAAATATCATGTAACATGATATTCTATTCTGATTGAAATAAGCAGAAGATTGGTAAAGTGTGGTCATAAAGGATGGACATTATTAGCAACAATACTCAGGTAGGCTGTGGCATTTAAACAATGCTTAGATGATAAAAAGGGGCCCAAAGTGTGGTAAGAAAAGAACTCCCATAACATCACACCACCTACAGCAGCCTGAACTGTTGATACAAGGCAGGATTTAATTCGTGCATGAATTAAATTACGACTTGTCAGACCAGGTAATGTTTTTATAGTCTTCTGTTGTCTAATTTTGATCCGCCTGTGTCAACTGTAGCCACAGTTTCCTGTTTCGAATTGATAGGAAGTGACACCCGTTGCAGTCTTCTGCTGTTTTAAGGTTTGACATGTTGTGCCTTTGAGGAAAAAAAAGCAGGACATGTTTTCTGCATACCTTGGTTGTGATGAGTGGTTATTTGAGCTACATTTGCCTACCTATCAGATCGACGCACCCTGACTATTCTCATGTCACCTCTGACATCAAGAAGGGATTTCCACCTAGAGAACTACTGTTCACTGGATAGTTTATATTTTTCATACCATTGTCTGTAAACCCTAGAGATAGAGATGGAAATTTTGTGTAGATGAACACATCCCATCCGTCACCAGGTTTTAACTTCAGCTAGTTAACTATGCCTAAATTCATTAGATTGGCTGATAAGATTGCCGACCGGCAGGAACACAAATGTCTTTCAAGTTTATCTGAATGAGTTTAAGAATAATTACTACTTACCAATTAGATTATTGTGAAAATGTGCAGAGATGTACCAAGGAGGAAAACAGTGATGATGCACCTATAAAGCTTGTTTCTCTCCAAAGGTAATTTAATCAATAACTAGAATACCTCTCTTTTTTTTAATTAAAGGTTGTCTCAGTTCATTACTTGCATCCTGGGGCAGTTGTGGCTGAAGAGGCAGAGCAGTTTATCTTCTAGTTGGAAAGTTGATGGTTTGATCCCAAATTTCTACAGCCTACATGTTGAAGTATCCTTTGGCAAGACACTAAACTCAGAGACTATTCTGATGCAACTATATGAGTGTGTGTGGGAATGTTAGGAAAACTCTTAGGCAGATAAAAGTGCTATATGAATAAGTGTGACTGGGTGAATCAAGCTTCCAGTAAAAAGTTCTTTGAGTGCTCAACTGAGGTACAAGTCCACAGTATACCTCAGTATATATCAGCTATGTAAAACAACACGGTAATCAAACGAACACATTTAAGAGGACTTTATTTGCCAGATTTGTCAAGGCAGCGTAACATGGAATAACCTGTCCCTGAGAGAAAACGCTTCAGAACATTAATGGAGAACCTATTCCCAGCATAAAGACAGTGCTGAGGTATTTTAAAAGTAAACCAAGAGCACTTTAAGTCATGTGAAGGAGTGTAAAGGAGGAAAGGGGGAAGTATCCATTATTCCAGCAAACTCACAAACCAAATTTAGAAAGAGGCAATGCTCGTAAAAGGAAAAAACAAAAAACAAACACAACACACTACTCTTAGCAGTGTTATAAATTATAAATGTCACTTTCAACTCGTCTTCTGTCTTCATTGCCCTGAATGACAAGTGAAAGAGTTCAGCACCTGTCAGTCATTTTTACAGGTTACGCTAAAAGACAACTCATTTGCTGACATGGAATGTTAATGAGAAAATGCTGCCATTACTCCAACATTAACTAACAACATAACAATGCGACAAAGCGACAAGAATTTTCACTCATTAATCACATTTTGAGGAATTTCTCTGCTGTCAGAAATGACAACCTAAGGAGAAGCATGATCCATTGATGAAAAAGTAGAGCAAAGGGACCATCAAACACAGGACTTAATGCTATGATTAAAGGTTATTTTGGTTATTTTTGGTTAGTGGCAGTGTAAGGAGAACTGGCAAAAGTGGAAAATGTACTTCCACAGTGGATATGATATGGTCATTAATTGCCTGTGCATTGACAAAAACAAATCTGTCTAAATTAAAGCCATTATTTTTTGTTTCCTTAAAAACAACTTAATGCTACAATTAAACATCACTTTAACATTAACTTATTATTTTCAGCTTTTTTGGATTTGCCTGTAAAACAGTTCTCATTACTTCGAGTCACAGCAGAGTAAGGACACTTAAACATAATGAGAACAAACAGGGAAGAGCACTGAGGTAAGTTCAACATTTCTAGCATTAAATATAAAAGGGGGAAAAAAGAACACCACAAATATTTATTCAATAAATAAAATGCTTTCTCTAATTTACAACAAGACAAGTAAGGCTGTGTTTTTATCATATAAACAATCTACAGTAAAAAGAAATTTTGGGACACAAATAAAATAAAATCCCCCCTCCCCCCCTCCCCCTCCCACTAGTTAAGACCTATGTGCAAGAGTGATGTTTATAATAAGGGACACTTGTGAGCTTACATATATGGAATCCAGCTTTGTCTTCAGATTAGGAAATGTTCTTCCTGCCAGTAGTGCAGATCATGATCTTGGTCAGCATCATTGTGCACGGCAGTATCCTCATACATTGAATTTTATAGTCACTGGCACTCAGTAGCCAGTACCCTCTTTGGAGTCCACAGCATATTCAATGAAATAAACTCTGAGCATATCAGTAGTATCTCCTAAGCAATGACCTTCAGTGCTGCCACCTGCTTCCCAAAGCCTGAGTGAGCAAATACAGCACCGGCTCATGTGCTACTCTCTAACCGTCAGCAGGTATTACCATTACATAGCAGGAATCACCCTCCGGCTTTAAAGTGCTCGCGTTGCCTTGGTTGTAACCGTGGTGATGTCATTGTGCAAATGCAGGTGACAAGGTCACCTGGGACTTGTTGACATTCGCCGGTTCCACATGCCACGTTTGGAGTGATAGTGGTGGAAAAAGTTCCTCAAGTAGATCCTCTCCACTTCCAGACCTGCCTCAAGGATTCTAGATGAGAAAACAAGAGGAAGAGTGCTTACTCAACCTGGATCACAAACAGGAAAGAAACGATTTTTCGCCAATTAAGAGCTCCAACATGCTTTGTTGTCATTTCTTAGACACAAATCATGATTGGCTGAAAAAAACCCTTGCACTAATAAATCAAAAATTTTTTGAGAGTATGTCCATCTGTTCTTTGCCTTTACCAGCAACCTTTTAACCAGTCTGCGTCTTACTTGGAAGGTGTATTGCTTCCAAGTATTGCTATCTAATTTCTTTCAATGGATGAAATGGATGGAAAAACTCTAAACATATCTATCCATTTAGAAAAGATAGAAAGTGTGAGACAAACCTGTCGAGAAGCTCCCAGTCTTCTCCTCCCCAGCGATCAGTAAATTCCTTGGTGTTCATACCTCCCACTGTGTCAAGATCTGACTTATAGATACCCAGCAAGCCAAAGCCATTGATCTCCCAGTAACCTACAACACAGACAATCACATAGCCCAAGACATAAATACTTGTCATTTTAGTGGCTAAAAAAATAAAAAACAAAAGGAAGTGAATCTGGTCCCATTTCCCACCTCTGGCCTCTAAAGGTGTATTACCACAGCCCAGCCTCATGACAATGGGAGCAAAGGCCATGTATCCCTCTACACAGTGCATCCTGATGGTATCAATGATTGAAGGAGGGAAGTGGATGTGGAGGTCGCAAAGAAACACGATGCTGTGGTCATCCTAAGGAACAGCGAGATGGGAAACATTAAATTCATGAAATTTACTATTGACATCTATCGGTACACTGTTATGCTTCCTTGCCGAGTGATGCCGCAGTACTCACAGTTATCAGGTCGATACCTGCTTGCAGACCAGCAGAGCGCTCAAAGTTCCCATCCATCTTCACATACTGGTACCTGATCATTTCCACAAGCATACATACAGCTCAGTTACACCATGAATAGTTTGCAATAGGCTTGTATTGCCTGTAAAATTAACTCACAAACACAAACCTGGGCAGTGAGGACTTCTCAAGAGCCTTCCTCACATCCATGTCAGTGCTTTTGTAGTCAGTGATTATGAGGTTGAAGTTACTATCTCCAGTTATTTTGAACAGTTCCTCCATGTCAGTAATCAGCTGCTGCACCCATCTAGCCTGGTTTTTTACTGAAAAAGACATACAGGCCAATTATATGACAGATAAGTGACTTATCTCTATCTTTTATCTGGCAGAGGTGTTTTGACCTTTGCATTTTTTTTAAAGCTATTAATTCTCAAAGGGAACACAGGTCATTCCCACAGACAGTATAATAACAGGCTTGCCATGCCCATGCGGTGCTCGACAGTTAAACTGCATTAATAAAGGGAAGCTCTGTTATGTGCTTTACATACCAGTATTAATGCATTACTGCCAAATTTACATTAATATTATATTATGCTGAATTCATAATGTGATTCAATTTCTGTCTTCAGGTGATAAGAGTTTTACATTTTACCGTTAAGGACCTTGTCTCAGAGAGATTATCCTTTATTTCTGCATAGTTTAGAGACATGGAGCCATTATTTAATCCCACTGAAGGGTTTTCTTTTTCCTCTAAAAAGGTCCACTTACATCTCACCATGTTTTTTAATATGACACTGTCAGGCTGTAAGAACTTCTATCTTTGAAAAATGAAATATTAACAAACAAGAAAATGAACATGTAAATCAGTTGATTTTGAGCAGGTGTGGGAACTTTTTTTTAGATTTGGCTGATTTTATGTGCAATCACCAAGTAAGTGTCAGGTGTACAGTACCTGGCACTATGAAGTGGACCATGGCAACAGGATTCCAGCGGAAGCCCACCGGGTTGCAGAGCAAAGTCTTCGATTTTGACTGTTGGAAGTCTGAGTCCCAGCCGTTGGACCAGCTATCGGTTACCAGAGCATAGATGTAGTGTGATACACGCAGCAGCTGGCCATTCACATCTTTCAGTTCCAGTTCAAGAAGGTAGCGGCTGCCCTGGAAGTCATCCACACGCTTCACCATGTTAACCACACGTACCAACTTAAACCGCCTGCAAGAGCAACCACAAAAATAAAAGTGCAATGTGCTGTAAAGGAAGTACAAAGGTTTTTGAATATTTTATCACCTAATTGAAAATGGCATGAGCTTACAATAAGAGTCTTATATCATACGTTGACTTGTTACAATTAATCTGAAAAACTTAATTTACTACACCAAGTATAAAATAACTACTAAAAAAGTAGCAAAAGTTCTCATGTTGCTACAAAGTGGCTCTTGTCAGTGTAATATTTTTGCATACTACAATCAACAGCCACGTTATTACATAGCCCTGTCCAACTGCTGGTTAACGCATACATCTAAGCAGCTAATCATATGAAAGCAGCTCAAAGTATTTAGGCAAGTTATAGCTTTAAAAATATAGTAGCAAATGAAGCAATTTAAAAAAAAAATAAAAACACTTTACCTGAGGAGGTATACATAAATTAACCACTGACTTTCAAGATGAGAAAAGTTAAAATCACCTAAAATACTTATTTTAACAAATTCTAGAGGATATAGCAAAATCCAATCAGATTAACATTTTCCACACACACACATCACTAGATGCACAACTTACCCATGATGCTTTTTATTCAGCTGGTCCATGAACATCTTGACTATTGGCAAAGCATCATTGGAGTGAAGCAACAAGTTTCCAGAAATGTTGCACTGCAGGTCGATCCAATCTGAACGCTGGGCCTGAAGATCCAGGTGGTTGACATGGAAGGTCTGGTTCCAGTTGACTTGAGTGTCAAAAACTGGTGCAGGTGTAAGATCTTCATCATCAGTACCTTCAAAGTCTTCTTGTCTTTCCCAGAAGTAGCGTTTCTCACCCTCTGTGGTGTCTTTCCTTTTCTCAGCCCTGTTGGAGAGCTCATCTTCCTCCCCTTCTTTCCTATCTGACCACCTTTTGTCAATATTCCCTTTAGCAATCTTCTTACCTCTAACAATGCTGTTTTCTAAATCTTGTTGTTGTGGCATAGTCAGTTCCATATCCTTATCATTGGGGCTTTTTTTGCCATCCAAGTCCCTTTGATTTGATCTTTTTAATGGGTGGTTGGAATCTCTTTTGGGAGGGGTAAAACGCTTGCTGTTTGGCAGCTGAAGTTCCTTCTGTTTGGTTACAAACCTCCGCTGCTTGGCCACTGGTGGTTTTTCAGGCTGTGAGTTGTTGAGTCGCTGGATTTCGGTATTATTCGTTTTACCAAATTTCTGGATTTGATCCTGTTTAGAGCCAAGTTGCTCTGATTGGACAACTAGTTGCTGATTTGCTTTAAGGTCTTTTTTATTACCCAGTATTGGTAGATTATTCTGTCCTGGTCTCTGAGCTGCTTTTACCCTTTTTCTTTTTACTCGTTTTCTGCTTTTCTGCTGTTCTGCTTTTACAATTTGCCCCTCCTCTTTTTGTAACTTTGTCTGATTCAGTTGCAGGTTATGTTTTAAGCCTTGCTTTAGCACTGACTGGGGCTGAGACAAATTTTCTTTATGTTCCCTCTTCCCCAACTCGCCTCTGTGCAGTCCTGAAGAGTTGCCCAATGTGTTGTTTGATTTTGGGACAACCAAGGAGAAGAGTTTGCGCCTACGTTTTTGTACATAATCATCATAATCATCTCCATAGTCTTGATAATGGGCTTTATCCTCATGAGCAGGCTTGGTTTCCGTTTCTTTTTTATGAAAGTCATTGTCCTCCTGGTTAAAATTCCTCATCTGGAAATTAAAATCTAATATACACCAGATATAAAAAAAGGACAGTTAAATGGACTGAAACCGCAAGCAGCTTATGTTTGCTTATGGGGAAAAACAAGGGCAAAATACCTCTGTCTGGATTTACTTTTTCCTCTGTAGCTGGACGGTCAAATCTCATGTATCTAGAGAAGCCGAACCTAGATATGACATTTAAAAAAAGAAAAAAGGACGGAAGTTATAGCAGCCTTGCTTGGTGATACTCTAAAACTAATTATAGTTCAACTTGTCACACTTTTCCAGCATTATTGTTATTAGTCCTTTATTTATCCAGGTAGAAAATCCCATTGAGATTAAAAATCTCATTTCCAAGAGAGACATCATGACAACAAAAGTCAAAATACATGTACCACATAAGTATATAACATTTTAAACAAATACAATATCCTGTACAAACATGTGAAAAATATACATATAGATCAAATTAATCTTAGGAGACGTAGATAACAATTCTTTGCCATTTGAGAATAACATGAACTTGGATTTCTCTGGATTTAACATCAACTTAAGTTGAGTTGAGTGGGACAGTAAACGTATTTGTAACAATTAGCTCACCTCTTTAGGTAGTAAGAGCTCTCAGAGTAGAAACAGCTGGTCTGCGTCTCCATGTGTGTTAGTCGAGTGTAGTCATTGGGGTAGATGTAGGACAAGTGGACCTGAGGATATGAAATGAAATGACATGGTGTAAAATATATGACATCTTATTGAAAAAAGTTGAATATTTTGAGGTATGTAATTATTGTCCTTTGTATTGAAAGTTGGATAAAAATCTATTTGGTAAATATGAAGGTACAATTGGAGGCTTAACTCAGCAGACTGGAAACAAAGAGAAGGTAAAGCTACCAGTGGCTTTCTTTAAAGATTAAAAAACATCTACTTTAGAGCTCTTCCAAATCTCACTAATGCATTTCAGCTGAAGCGTGAAAGAGACATTGAAGACTATTTCTTGGCCAGTAAATGACGTCCTGGAGGCAACCATTAGAGATTCCAGGAAGTCACTGCAAATAACTCGACTTCAGCAACAGTAGTAAAATCAATACGAGAAAAATCTCAAGCTATTTTACTGTTTTTTTTTCTTCCTAATGGATGCAATTAGCACTAATTTATTTTATATGGTCCTCGGAAGACATTAAGAATGTGGGTGCAATTTAAAGGCCTCAAATAGATAGCATAACTCAGTATACCAGGGATACCATTAGAAGACTGACATAAAAGCCATAAAAGATTGAAAAAGCTTCCCAGCGTTTCTTGCTGGCATGCCTTTCTTTATCTCTTGAACAAACAAAAGATTTTAAAAATGCACCTGTAACCTTCTGAGAATAATGGTATAAGGTGATTAAATATCAGAAAAGTAGTGTAAGTGACGTAAACAAATTATCAGTACAACAGATACGTACAAACTGCAGTCCTTGATAACGAAGCAAAGGGAAGTCTTTGATTGTGTAAGAGGGGTTATATGAGCAGTCAGGCAGAACACCTTGTAGGTACTTGCTGTTTAACATGCGCACTGCAAAAAAGCGAAACAGATAAGAGGCGAGATTACTTTGTGCATTCAGTAAGAGGAAATAACTTGCACAGTACTTGCATCCGGGATGGTAGGAAACAGACAGCTGATGTATCTGCTTTGTGTTGAAACAATCGAGCGACGTAGCTGACCTTTGTAGAATGAATCTCGACGGTCTTCAATTAACATATCTGCATCAGCACTGCGCTGCTTTGTGGGGGTTTGCCGGTGGCTTGCAGCTGTCTGTGGTATGTGGGCGACATCATTCATTGACAGTGCTGACTCATCTGAAGACACGGAGCGTCAGAAGAAGATACAAGCTTTTTACTTACTGTGCTTTTTAGCATCTATGCAGAATAAAAGGCAAATGTTTCATTGCGATCTAGACTCATGAACATTCATTCTGAGGGATATATTTTGAGGCATGATGTGTATACTCACTAGTATAGAGGGAGATGTACTTGGAGTCAATAACCTTAAACAGACTGCTATAGTCCAATTGCAGCCACTGTGTGAAAACAAAACAAACTTTAAAAACTGCACATCTTTTCCACTTTATTACTCACATAATACAAGAGCGCATACTCGGCGCGGGAGTTTGGAAACAAGGAATGAGATAAGAAAACAGAGAGGGATCCAGCTACTTACTGCCACCTCCACGTGGTCAGTCCCTTCGTCGTTTTGCTTGTGAATAACTTCAAAAAAGTATCTCCTCTGAGCAGACAGCCTGTCAGACAGTAAAGGTACTCAGTATCATGTTATAGTCATAAAAAAGACAATATAAACTACTTACCCAAAGATAATCTCAAACCCTTATTTGCTGAATCTACATAATAAATTATTTAAGACTTCAATATATACAATCATGGTAATGTTTTTACATATCAGGACATAATAAAACCATACTGTCCTTAATAGGTCTTAAAATTAGGTAATTACAACCTCAGATGAAAAACAGAAGTTACACATGTTCAATAATTATTTATTGGAAATTAAAGGAAAAATGTGGAAGTTTATACCATCTTCCTGTACCCTTGGATGAACCTTTCTTAAATAAATAATGACACATGTCATGTGCTGTTTTTTTAATCTCAGGTTGTATTTACCTTTTAAGAGCAGATGAGGTCCAGATCATTTTTTTTATTATCCTGATACATAAACCCTTATATATATATATATATATATATATATATATATATATATATATATATATATATATATATATATATATATATATATATATATATATATATATATATATATATATATATATATATATATATATATATATATATATATGTATAAAACTATGAGTAGACATTAACATTATTTAAATATTTGCATTAATGTGGATTTAGGCCGGTTCTGTATATCTTGGCACGAGCATACACGCCACTCCTATGGCAACTCACTAAACTGCTTTAATAAAGCAACTAATTTTATACGCACAGGGTGTAAAAGGGTGTGCTTTCCAGCATGCCATTAATTATAATTCAACTGTTAAGAAGAGTCATTTGTGCTTTTGAAACAGGTTTGATGCCTCAAACCTAATTTCTTATCCTCAAGTACAACAAGTACAACTTGTAAAGTTTTTTAAATTTAAAGAAATATTTGTGACTTGAAAGAGCTGAAATTTCACCTTTCTGCCTCATTTAATATACACAGAAAAATCAGTACACAAACAAATCCCTAACTGCTACTTCCCCACTGCAACATGCAAAATATTTATTAAAAACTGACTCTGACAAATTGGTTAATATATTCATGTCAGACAGGTTAGACTACTCTAACGCTCTATATGCAGGTTCTTATCGTCAGGTTGACTTCAACTTGTTCTGAGTGCAGAGCCCAGGGTCCTTACACATACGTGGAAATAGGAACATATGACCCCAGACCTGAAATCACTAAAGAATTACCTTCTTTTAATTTTAAAATTTGCATAGCTTTGAACCTGCTTAATATAGAAGAATTGTTGAGACATATTTCAGCACGTCAGGGCCCTATGACTGTTCACAATCGTTTTCTTTTTTGTGTGTGTCCAGAAAATACCACGATTCTGACCTTGTAGCCTTCAACATTGTCTCTCCTCAGCCCATCAGGCTGGATGCTTTAGTGCTCACGAGTAACTGTGTTTTAAAAAGCTCCATACACAGAAAGTTGTTATTATGAGGGAACTGCTTTGTTAATATAAGGAGAAAGAATGAGGACACCCAGGAAAACAGTAAGGGTACCAGATGGGGGGAAAGAAAGTAGCGTAAGTCTTTGACTGCTAACGATGCTTTACCAGTGTTAGATAAGCCTTGTTCTTGTTCTCCAGTTAGGTCAGTTCCACAAGTTCAAAGCATTTGTTCGTTATTTGTTAAACGAGAAACCCTGGCAGTTGGTGGTAATGCTTTTGAGACTCTTATCAGTTTGAACTGTTTGTGTAAGATGTCAAACCAACCAATGTAAGTACGTTCCCAACTTCACTCACCAAACTGGTCTGGAGGTCTGACTGGAATACTTCTCAAACTCACCCGGGGCCGTCCATTCTTTTCCCGTCTAGGAAATGAAAATTAAACACTGAAGGAAATGTTACAAAGACTAGTATGAGAAATTTACCCCGGAACACTTGAGATGACAAAATGCATACCATTCCAACCCACGCAATTAACTTCAAATTAAGGGGAGAGTCATCTGTGCTCAGCCAGAATTCAGAGTTGTCGTCAGAGCTCACAGCAAACACAAAATCTCCTGAGACAAAAGAAGAGGAAATGAGATAAAGGAATGAAGAGACAGACTGAGTCTGTATAGCATAACATACACGTATTACATGCTGAAAATACACAAAGTGAAAAAGTACCATCAGTATGTGGATGAAGATAGCCAAATATTCTGAGCCCATAGTTGGTCCACTGAGGAGAGACGGCCAGGTTCTCCACTGTGGTTCTGGACTAAAGGAGTAATGAAAGACAAAGAAAATCAGCCATGATTTGATGTCAAAGTGATGGTGCATTCCCGAATAAGTCAGAATTTCTGAGTTCCCAGTCGACTTTGAATCTGGAACGCTTCCTTACCTCGGTTTTAACACTCAGACCAGTCAGAGTCGGAACAGCCTAACCAACCCCAAGTTAACAATCCAAGTAGTAAAATCCAGTAGTAAAACTGTAAAACTTCATTTGTACTGCCACTGCTGTGTATCTGTGACTTATTAAATCACTTAGTACTGACTAGACTCTGCATGAATGTGCAGCAGACATGTTTTTAAGCATGAAAAGTATTGCTCTGGTGTGCTAGTGAGTCCCGAATGTCGCTTTTCCTGTAATGCACTAACCTGAGATTGACATTACTCCCGAGTTCCGAGGTATCTGAACCATGGCGTGAACTCAGGAACGTGAAAATCTGGCATGAAGACGTATAATGTACCACTGAGTAAAACCAACTGTGCGTGTGTGAGAGTGTGTGCACGAGTGTCTTCTTTCACATCCAACCACAAATACTTACATGCAAGAGGAGGTGATATCTATGGGTTATCTGAGTTTGGTGGTATTCTCTGGTGACAATCTTCTGCCTATGCTTCTACTACTTTTATACTTTTACACATAAAACGTGAAAGAAATAAAAAAACTTTTTTTTAATGAAGTTTTACTAGGAATATAACATCACACATACTGGGCAGTTTTCTGCAAAACCAGTATAATATGACAATGAGAAAGGACTCAGTACTAACATAATTATATATAGCAGGAATAATGTTTACTATGTTTACCTGTTACATTTGGCATGTTAGCATCCTAGTACAGTTTTTGCAAATTACCATTTTTAGCCTGGCTGGAATGCTATTTGGTTTTCATATATTTGGTCACACAATGGCCACAGTGGCTAAAAATGTAAATCATCAGTTAAGCAAGATTAATGAATAACCATATTCTAACCATTAATAAAACGAGTTTTATTAAGAAATGGGTTTTTTTCGCCAACATGTTTAATGATTCCTTGTAAACTGTGCTTGTGCTCTTGTGAATGTTTCCTCTTCTGAGGTTTGTCAAATCTAGTTTAAGATTGTCTGACTCAGTGAAGGTTTACATTTGACTGTGACAACTGAGAAGTTGGGCATTTTGACTCACATGAGGGTAAAGCGGGTAATGCAGGTTTTTGCGAAGATCGGCCGTTGAACTGCCACACCAGTCCTCAAACACATGCAGATTGGCCTGTCCCTTATACTGCAACACAGGAGAGTGACAGTGACTTTAACACAGAACTTGTATGTTTACTGTATTTAAAGGCACAGAAGTTGGAGCAACAGTCTAAATCACTTTTCTCATTTGCAGTTCAAATGCTCAGTGAAAGTCAATAAGAAACACTGGAACACGAACACGTAAATGAAGAAGCAGCTGAGTTTCAGTAGATGTCCTGTAAACATATACCTCTGTGATATCTGCCAAAGAGGCCATGTTATCTGATCTGTGTGTGCGTGTGTGTTTGAGTGTGTGAGTGAGTGTGTGTTGGTTTCGCCAAAGGGACATAACAGTGCAGATCGGAGCCAAATGTAGCCAAGCAGCTCATCAGATTTCAGTAGTGGTCAGGCTAGTTAGTTAAATATTAGCATGACTGAAGCTCACAAGTTTACACAAAATGCCGTAAAATGATGACTGAGAGTGTAGCTTGTAATCATTTAAGGAGATTCTTACTCAAAATCAAAAGGCGGTGAGTTTAAGGAGCCCTTTTGTTGTAAAGCTCAATTTGCTTCTGCTAAAACTCTATTTTTCAATAACTAGCCTGCTACGTGTGGCGCTTCATCAAAGCATTTTTGAGCTTTGTTAATTCTCCGAGACATTAGCCTAGTTTTACATCGTTTTTCACAGCAATATTACTTATAACTCAATAATAACATTTTGTAAAAAACTTATCAACCTCTTCCTTGACAAAAAACACAAAACTATAGACAAATCTACTACAGGGGCATACAGTGTGCACAAAATCATGTAAAACTGAGGAATACTGACTGTAGAACTAATAAAGACATTGATATCAAAAGGGTTTTTTTCTCAAAGCAGATACGTGACACTTGTTTGTTGTTGGGTACATGTGGCTTTCCTTTCACTTGACTGTACATTAAAAACCCCAAAGTGAGTCAGTTTATCAAGAAAGATTTCAGCAAATTAACAGGAAAGTAAGTCATAGTTAGATGGAATAAAATTACAGGTATTTCATCAAAACTAACAAAAAATGTTTTATGGATAAATATATTTTATATGCAGTGGTTAGTATTTGCATTTCATCTACAAAACTGAAAATTAAGGTTCTTTTTTTGTTTTTCTCTTTGCATGATTTCTGCAACTTTTGTTCTTGCTCTTTATCAGTGCACCTGATCAGGACCCAAAGAAGATGTATACTAATATTGTGCTGTAAATTGTGTGTAAATCCTTGACGTCTTAAAAGGGTGCAGCTATGTAGCAATCTATGCATGTCTGCAGACTTTTCTGTTGGTTGTTTTTTACATTTCAATATCTGCTTAGGCTGGTTTCCTCTTATCCTCCTATGTTCCTCGCCTGTGCTGTCTCAACCCTTGTGATATTTTCCAAATGTTTGTCCCCAGAGTGACAATAGAAGTGAGAAAAACACTTTAAAATATGTGGCCAACCCCCCGATTACCAGTGAGACATTAAGTTGATAATAAAGAAGAAAAATGTACCCTTGGTCAGTGTGAATGCTCTTAAATTTGTTAGAAACCGCACCTTTTTTGTTCCTGATTTGTTATTGTGGATGATTTGTAAACTGTGTATCTATAATAGAATCTCTGATGCCCTGTTTGCCAGGTCTGTCTGTTTAATCATGCAATACTGCTGTTGAAATAGGCAACACTGGCTCAAAACAAAAACATAAACAGGAACCGGTTACACCTGACATGAAATATTCAAAACATTAACACAAAGCAGGGAAGCTTCTGAAATGGAGTCACACTATAAACGGAGGGACTGAGGGAGGCCACTGGGCCACTAGGTATGGGCAAGCGCACACACCTCTGGTTTCCAAGGTTGTGGAGCATAACTGGAGACCCAAGCACTGCTGTCCCCAACAGTGTTTGGCTGATGGTCCTTTTTTGCCTGTAAAAACAAATATTAAACTTGGTTTAGTTTTGGTTTCCTTTCTGAAAAAACAAACACTCTCGGGTGCCATCCTTACCCTATTTTCAAACACGTCTCTCCTCCAGCTGACGTGGTCAGCGTCAGTAATTGGACCTGAGGATATAGGTGAAGACAATAGTCAACATGGTCACATCATCTCTGTGAAAGTTGTTATTTTAAAGCGACTTGAGGCTTCCTCAGTAGGTGCACATCCAATCAAAATGCATTCTAAACAAAAAAATCCCAATCTGCTTCTTACAACTTGTGACATAAAAGAAACTCTATCTGGGTTGCATGTGAGGAGCGGTAGGCACGCTACACGTCCATGCATAAATGATAAACTCTGCCCATGCATTGCACACAACAATCAGGCCCGGTGTCTAAGCAGAGACTCACTGCTCATAGTCCCTGAACATAGCTCATCTCAGTGACAGGCTTCAAAGAGCTGCTATGGCATAGGGCTCCCGCGTTGGCAAACATCTCTGGCGCTCTGGCAGAGCAGATGCTCAAATATTATTCCTGCTGACTTCTTCCATCATCCTTCAAATTACAGGACAGGGTGTATTTTAAAACAGGACCTATTTGTCTGTCTTTCTTTTCTTTTTTTACGACCATGTGGTGTCAGCAGTGAACTGGAGTTACTGCAGTGATGGTCTGTCATTATCGCCAGGGTGGAGATCTCCTAACACACACCCTTGTGACATACGTTCCAATTTTAGCAGCACAAGTAATTCTAGAGCCGTGGATAAGGAAAGCAACAGTGGAGTACTTTTCATCTCTATGTGCACTCCTCTCCTCTTCTTACTAAACCTTCCCTGTCATGTTTTTTTCTACTTTCCGTGGAATGTATTGCGAAATTTACTGTCAGATTGGACACTTCAGGTGATAAGAAGGATGCAGCAGGGTTTCACTAGCTTTCTGCGTCCATATATGGCAGGAAAACAATTTTTTTTTTTTTAAATCTCTTGTCACATTGTTGCTGTTTTAGTGTTTTTTTTTCTGTCCACTTTGGACACAACATACCAGTTTAGCAGTCCTACTCTTCTTATTCTGTCAAAAAAATGTTGCTAACAGACATTTAGTTAAAGTGTTGAATAAAAGGGAGAGGCTGTGTGATAACATGTAAAACAGAATATAATCAAATATATCATTTACAACATTTAAAAAAAAAAGCTTCATTTGCATGTTTTAGCATGCAAATTAAGTGTCCACAGTATTCTTTGGATTATGTGCTTGAAGTTTTAGTGTTAAGAAGGTTTACAACAGGATTTTTTTTTAAACTGTTTGTGAGATGCATAGATTTTTATACAGCAAGTTTTAAAAGCAATGTGTCAAATGGATGCATAATATTTCTTGAGCTTCTGTGTTGTTTTAGCTTGAACTCATACACCGAGAGTTAAACGTTGCCTTTTTAACTGAAGTGGAACTGGCTCTGAAAATGAGAGGTAAGAGGTGACCGGCAGATTCTTTGGAAGATGAAAGGGGGGGGGGGGGGGGGGGGGGGGGATGACTGTGCAGTAAATTTCCAGGATGTAGGCGTACATTTTTCTTTGCAAAGAGGACAAAAAACCTTCATTACCAAAGCCTCAGACAACTCACCACAAGAGACAAACCGCTGGTAAGCCTCAAAAAGCATGAAAGCTTACTTGCAGTTGTTTTAAAAAAAAGTGGAAACAAGCGGAGGTGTAACGCTGTGTTCTATGTTAACTATGCAGAAAACTGGAATCAACCAAACGTGGTAACTGAGCAGTTATGGTTTACTGAAAGTAGTACCTTTGCACACGAGATGATTTGTCTCCTGATAGATGCCCTGAATGCACAATATATAAAAACCAAAATCCTATAAGCAAACAAAGAGTTTCTGTAAAGTGTTGCAATGTCCCCAAGTTGCCAAATATATCTCCTGATCCCAATTAAGCTCAGCATACGGTTCACTTTCTGTAAACCATAGTCAAAGGCAGATCAAGAAGTGAAGGTGGCGGCAACAATAGCCTGGGACAGCGTCTCCAAGGTGGAGATGGTGTGTGTCGATGAGTATGGATCAAAGATCAAAGATCAGGAAGTCATATCTTGAGATGGATGTTTCTTGACCTCTGGGTCACATCTTTTAATCTTTTAATTCAGGGTTTTTAGTCCCATTACTACATGTGTATAAAACCAAGCATCCAGCTATGCTTTCTGCCTTTTGCAAACATTTGTGATACAGTAGGCCTTTCTAGTGCTCAGTGAATTTAAGCTTGGTCTTGTAATAAGATGCCTCCACTGCCCCAACTCAGCTTATGACATGTTTTACCTCTCAGATCTTCCACCATCAGCTGTGAGTGGTATTGCTGCAAAGTGGAAGTGTTTAAGAACCACAGAAACTCAACCATGAAGTAGCAGACTACATAAACTTACAGAATGGGATCACCGAGGTGTATAGAGCCACCGACGCTTTGCTGACTCATTAACTGCTGAGTATCAAAGCTCCTCTGGCATTAACATCAGCAAATAAAATCTGTGCCACGAGCTTCGTACGTAGAATGTGTTTGCATGGCTGAACAGCTACTGTAGGTGTAATGTGTAAGTGCCCCAGTACTTTTGTCTATATTGTGTATTTACCTCAAATAAGAAAGCTTGAAACCTTTGAACAACGTGCACAATTTTCACAGAGGAAATCCAACAGAATGTCTTTGATCCACTTGTGCCTGACATCTTGGATTTTATGACAAAGATTTTTTTTTTCCTGGTAACATTTCTAAAAACGTGCCTCAGAAAGGTTTTTATAAGGACCTTTGTGGCGTAGTTTTACAGAATAATAAAGCCAAATGGTAGCTACCAAAGTGGCTGTGAGGTCATGTCTTTGTCAGAGGAGGAGCCAGACATTTGAAACACCCGGGGCTTAGCCCTAAAGGGTAGTATGCATGTGGGATTTTTTTTTTTTTTTTTTTTTTTTGGGGGGGGGGGGGGGGGGGGGGTGTAGAAATGACTGAAAGATTAATAGGCTCTGTTTTGAGTTTTGTTCAAAAAAGAATGACTTCATATAGGGAAATATATATATCACACATGCAGGACACCTTAAACTAGTTTTTTAATTGAGCAGCAAGACAGAACGAAGTCGGGGCTGTATCAAGACACAGGGACTAAACCCCAATTCAACCAGACCCAGAACTGATCCAGAATTAAAACAGGACTACAACAGTTCAAAAGCAGGATTACTGAGGACTTAACCAAGACATAACCACAATCAGAACTAGATGATAGTAGCACTAAAAATCATCATAGACCTGCACTACACTTATTTATTTAATTCTACCAAAGTACAATATTTAGATTGAGAAAAGTTTATATAATTATTTAGCCTTGTTGTGCAAACAAGCCTGCAGAACTTAATAAATATAGAATTTGAAAAATAGCAAACCTAAAAAGAAACACTAGGTACGAGATACATGAGTACCTATGATACGGTGATACTTTTGGTAAACAACCATTTGACTAACATGTGTGTCTCACCTGCTCTTGTTCATCTCTGTTCTGTCCTCATTCTCCATCTCAATCTCTGCTCCTCTCTCTCCCTCTTTGTGCTGACAATCATCAAATATACAGTTGAAACCAGATATTTACAAACTCTTCAGATAAAAACACAACACTTTTTTAATTGTAACATCAAATCAGACTAAATGTTTATTTTTTTAGATTGATAAATATAAAAACATATTTGTTAACTTTAAGAGTAAAGAGAGAAACTATCTGTATTTCTTAATTGCAAATGGCACCAAATTGTATTCAAACTGAGCCACACTTATGGAGCTCCACGATTCTTTTCCTGGTGTTTTGGTTGACATCTCTTGATTTTCCCATGTCACAGAAACAGGCTCTGTGTTTTGCCTTATATGCATCCACAGCTGTGCCACCTGTTTACTCACATGGACTCTACTAACCTATCAGAAGCTTCTTCAGCTCAGAATGGAATCGTCTGGAGTTTTCTTATTAATTAACAATAAACTTAGTGTACATGTACTCCTAAATTTAATGAAAGTGATAAAAAATAGACAGCTCTGTCTCTCTTTATTCTGACATTTAACTAATTCAAAATATATTTCAATATTTATCTAAAACAAAAGTTTACTCTAAATTGATGTTGTACAGTAAAAATGTTTTATGTTTTCTCCCTAAAGTGTAAATATCTGGTTACAAATGTGAATATCCTGCTGTGTACTGAAATCCCTCTTGTTTTGCATAGAAATATACTGAACAACATACAAAGCATAATATATAAAATAACATTTACCTGAGTTTTTTCTTTGAAAGAAGCCTCTAATGTCCATTCTTATATTTCAGTACATAACTGAAACCGAATTAGTCGGGGAGGGTAAGAACTGAAAATATGAAATAAACACACGTAAGCTAAGACTCTCTAAAAAATAGCATTTGTTCGGCTTTTCATTTCGCCATTTGTTGATTCACTTGAAGAGCAAGTAAAATAATATTGGTCAAGTGATCAGTTTCATATCAATCTTTCGTGATGCACCGTCATATTTACATTATTTGTACGGTACGAATGATTTGCTTTGGTACCTGCTCAAACTTAAGCTCTCCTTAGTATGGCTGGCTCCGTCTCTCCAACAGCGCACTCACGGGCAGCAGCTCCCCCCGCCCCCTCGCTCAGTCGCTTAGTGCCTGAGCTTGGATCATACCAATATCAGGGGGGGATTCACGCACAGTCGTAAATTCCCACAGTGTGCACTATGTGCTTCAAATATTGTGTGTACTTTTTGTTTTATACAGTTGTCAGCCAGGCATCTAACTATGAAAAAATTACACTCCAAAATACCCCGGGCTTCTGACAAAACAACCCGGGCTTAAGCCCCGTAAGCCACCCCCACGCTCCGCCCCTGGTCTTTGTACTCCCGCAAAGGGGCTTCCATATAAAGTTGGACAGGTGGACAGATCGATCTAAATATCGATACTAACCCTGGTATTGGTATTGGATCAATACTAGCACGACAGGATCGATACTATGTGTCTAGCCTCTAAGTTCAATATGCAGCCCACTGAATTGTGTTAATAATTTTTTGGGAAACGAAAAATATACCTCCCACATGCACGATGAAAGAGGAACCTTTTTGTGTTGACTGTCATGTCTATTTTATTTGTAGCCTCTTGCAAAAAGTAAAGTGCCATTCAAATCTCAAAAAGTACCAATATTTACTTTAGGGGCACATTCACATTCCGGGTCTCAAAACACAAACAAACCCCAAAAACCAACCCAGTTTCAAAATACATGAAAATCTGAAATGTGTGTGCTGTTGTGTTAAATTATTGTGGACAGTAAAAATCACAGTGATTTAGGGGCTCATTAAAATGTGTTCAGAATTCGGCAAGTGACGATGATTCGTCTTATAAATCATGACACACTGCTCCCCCTTACACAAGCTGTCTTTAGAAGTTAAAAATATCAGTGTCGGTATTGGTATCGGCAGTACTGTGTTTACTTGGTATTGGATTGATGCCACAATTTGCATTATCACACAGCACTTCTTCCCCAGTCCAAGCATACAATGCATAAATCAAACAATTCTGTAGTATTTCCCAATAAGGGCTCCTGCTGTGTGGAAAAATGCCATTTTTAAAGATATTGTTTTGTTTTCGCTTACAGATATATATCACACAAAGCTGGACTAGAAGCCTTAACTGAGGCCTATGCTCTTCAAGCTATTTAATTAAATAAGTCACTTGACCTTGCATGTGGCCATTGTGTATTAAAGGATCTTTGTCTGCATCACAATTTTTTTTCTGTGTGTGTAGATGTCAACCAAATTAATTGGATAATAAATTGCACATTATGAGTTTAACTACTAGTTCTCGACTTTTACCAAAGGGTTATTAAAAATCTAGGCCACGTGTCCATTGCATGGAATTATCACATATAAGTCATGCACACAATGGCCATCTTTATTCTGCTGGGCCAGTTATTAACTGCTTTACTGCAGCAAACATTATCTACGTTGTTAGTTGTAGTGCTCATATGATCTCAGAAAAAAAAGCCCGTCCCATAAAAACTGCACATCTCAAGTCCTGTTTGTCTAGTTTAAAGGTGATTAACCTGAGTGAGTGAGTAACCTGCTGCATGTGAAGTTTCCTGATGACTTACGCACTTCCTTTAATTCACCTTGATGCACGTTTCTCCACCAAGGTGATCTCTGCAAAAACTGCAAAAGCAAATTTCACAAATGCAGTGGTGATGGGTGAGGGGGGAGAATACATTAATTGCAGGTGTAGATCGGGCATGCATTCTTAAAAAGGTGGGAAATAAAACGGAACTTGGGTGATTATATTTTCCCAAAAGGTAGAAAAAAACCAGAGTTGTGGGGGAGTCGTAAACCGCATTTAGGGTAAAAAGAAATTGGACTTGTGAGAAGTCGTTCTTAATGAAAGTGTGTGTGAACAGATTATGACCCATTAAAGATATAAAGTGCTGCTCTGACCCACAAAGTGTACTCTAGGATAGCACATTTTAAACCTCAGTGAATTCCACATGAAGAAGACATTTCTGCATAGCTCCAAAAGTGCAATTCAAGCTGCTGGCGAGCCATGCAAATCACTCAACAAGCATACTTTAAAACAGCAGCCACATGGCATCACGAATAGGCACAACATCCCCATAGTGGACCTCATTTTGACCCTCAATACAAGGTTCTAAAAACTCTTAATAAATATCATTTTTAATTGCTGTTGGTTCTTTCTCTTGTAATTATGTAACAGACTGACTTGAATTATGTGTTTTGGGCTTTTTTTATGTGAGCCATGACACATTTTGTTCACTCAAAGTCATGTACATGTATGTTATAACAATCAAGTTACAACATTTTTAAAAACGTCTGTCTTGTCTTATGAACTGTGTAAAAAAGGGGGGGGAAAAAGAAACCTCATACTGACCACTTGCAACTGAAGTCATGTGCTTAACTGCACCTGCCAATTATTTATCCATGTTAGGATTTTAATACAGCTCTGTTTGAAGAGCTTTGTGGAGTCCTTCTCTCAATAGAAGCCCCACTGTGGCCGGGGGGCTTCAGCCCAGGAATGTGTGCACATATAGGCGAGCCCTCTAATGTAGATCTAGGCATGTGTTTACATGCTGATGCTGTGCTCAGACTGAGCGTGTCATATGTTTCTGTTTCTCTCAACAACCCCACTGTTGTTTCCTTTCATCTGTTTTGTGCTGTGTGTGTGTGTATGTGTGCTGCGACAGACGGTAAGGCAACGTGTGAGGGTAGAAAGCAGGAAATCTGGTTACCCAGTGTGAGACTAGATTTCCTTCTGAGTGTAAACCTACTATGTGACCTCCTGACCTCCCCAACCCCCTTCTTACTGTCTTTCTTTCCCTAAATCAACCTGCTGTTTCACCTGCTGAAGGCTCAAGTTTCCTGAGGAAATGCATCCAACATCATGAAAGCTAAAGCAGATGTTAGATGTGAAAACTTGTTTAAAATGCACATGCATTCAAATCTTTCATGCAAATAAACAAATCTTTTGCGACTTGGTTTTCTGACTTCCAACTTCACATAATAAAAAATGTCACCAAACAACTTCATACATTGTTTTTGGTGATGACTCATTTTTACAGTGGCCTTAGCAGTATTTCATGTTTGTGTTTCCTTATTTTTGTAAATGATGTGGACTGTTCAACACCACAGTGCCATGGAAATGTGTGATACGTGACAAATAGCTTATATCATGCACGCTCAAATGCGTAATACAGTCCAAACCTTTTTACTTTTGTTCGGCTATATTTCTCTCCCCCCCCCTCCCTCCCGCATGCGCATGTTCACTTGCTATCGCTACTGCATAATTATCATAAATAGAAACTCCGTCTGAATGGTGCATCAGCAAAGGTTTGAGTGACACTCTGTGAGTAGCAGTGCGCGTACTGGAAATCATAAACCATAAACTTACTCATATCACTCCTCCATTCTTTTGCAGCAACCATCTCGTGGTACACGGCCACCAATCCCGCCAGCAGGATCGCACCGAACAGGAGATATTTGCCATTTCGCCGCAGTTTCTTCAAGGGGAAAAACGACGTGATCATTTTGACTCCCGGGGGAAACTTGCTCCCGAGTTCCTCACCCGCTTTGTCATGAGTAGGGGACGGAACGCGCCCTGAGCACGTCCGCCTGCCGCCCACCCCTGCTCCCGGTGGATGCGCACTATCACCGGCACCCTGGATATCCCCGGCGCTCGGGTCCCCTGGTGCCTCTCATCCGGAGAAAAATCCCACCTTGCCCTGGGCCAGCCGGTGACCTACACTGGGCACTCTCGATCATCTAAAACTTTTAATAGGTCTCCTATTGCTCCTTGAGCGCCCGGCTTGAGACCTGACCTCTGTTCCTGCTAGTACCACATGAAGCGCACGCAGCTCGGTACAAAGAACTCAGCAAGGAATGAAATCTTCACCTCCCCTCCCCTCACCATCCTCCACACAATTTAAAGAAGCCAGATGGAAGGAGCTAGTAAGCGGCCAGAATAGGACCAGCTTTGCCGTCAACGTAAAAGCACGATCGTGATCATGTGAAAGAAAAAATAATACTTGATCTGCGAATACTCGCACAAATATGGCAAAATTACTTCAGCGCAAAGTTTCATCAACGTGAAATATAATGATATATTTTATTTCCTGTAGCGAAACGTTTCCCTTCTTTCCGAGCTCCTCAGGTCACAACTTTTGCACGCTTGTGATTTATTTTGAAATCTGAAACAGGAAACACTCTTTAGTATTCTAGCTAGCTCGACGTTACACACCGCTGAGATTAAAGGGAGGAGTAAACACGTTCAGCGAACACACACACACACACACCCTTTACCCTGGGATTTACCTGCAACAGGTATAGCAACAAATGCTTCCTGGATTTTGTTGCCTTTCGAGATTTTTCCTACGTTTCACACGTAACATGTATTCGTATGTTACAATTACACATTTGTAATAAAGTTAGACAACGTAAAAATTGTCTTCAAATCTAAAAAGCAAAACAAAAAAATTGTTGCCAGACTTTGAGGGTGCGTGTGACTTTTCTGAATAACAAACACGCCTAAGAAACAATATTACCAATGCTTTAACAGCCACCATGACTAATCCAAAGTGCTATTCAGTGGATGCATGGGATCATTAAGGGATAATGGTTAAGACTATAAACAAATAAAAAGTAAAAGGGTTTTTTCCCTATTGAATTAAAATTGTTTATTTTTTTTACATTTATTTATATCCAGTGTTGCCTCCATCTGTTCATAATCGTAGACATGATCAAAAATGCCAGTGGCTATATGGATTATATAACCACTCTGATACTGTATGTCTAAAATCAAGAGCAGCAAATAAAAGAACAAAGGGCTCATGGCATAGGGAACACAAAAGAAAGCAGACCCTCCCAGGTAAGCGCGATCCCCACACCTGTCTGCCTTTAAAATGCTGAGTCACTAAAAGGAGATCTTCTCAGAAGAAATGTCTGTAAAAAGTTAAACACTGTAAAGAAAAGATTTTTTTAATACTTTTGACTTCTGTGGAGAATAAGCAGTACTGGGTCATAACTACCCCAGAGGGAGAGAAAGCACATCTGTAAGCTGAGTGAGAGAGCTTGAGGATCAGATAAACACCTCTTCCTCCTCAAGACAAGGCCTCCTGACTGTCACAGGTGCAAGCTCGGTAGTTTTAATTTTCAAAATACACACAACACTGGTATTTTTGCACAGAGATTTTAATATTCCTCCCATAAAGATGGAGAGTAAACAGCTTAGTTAACCTTATGTTTCATTAAAGCACAATATGAAACAATAATAATTTAAAAAAAAAAAAAATGCATTTACCGTCCCACCCCATCACATCTTTTTGCAGTAGCTTACTTTATGTGACAGACAGTGCAAACACCAAATTCAGTTAACTTGCAATGCAAATATTACAAATCAAACTTATTACAGGTTAAATGGCTATCATCAACTCGTACAACCTTTAAACATTTAAAATCAGGTCAATTTAATTTTGCTTAACGTATAAACAAATTCCTCATCATAGAGCACAAGTCCAGCTGAGGAGTCGCCCTCCTCGTGTGACACTGTCAGCAGATTCTTTATTTTGCACACTTTGTGTCGATGGATACATCACAGGTTCTCAAGTTCCTCACGTGACCAACGAAAAGTGGGAGGAAATGCATGTACAAGTCAAAAATATCACACGCAGCTGAGTTGTATCCATTTGTTTATTAAATCCTTCTGTCAGGACAGAACAAGCAGTGACTTTTCCCCCCCAACAAAGATGAGCTGTACATACAACCCACAGCCATGTTTTTAAAAAACCGGGCCTCTCATTTGGTTTTTCATCCCTTTCCTGCAGGCACTGCTGACTAAAATGAATAAAGGTTCATTTAATCCTCTCATGTACAGTCTAAACCTGAATCTGACAAGCCAAATATGTACACTTTCATACAAGTACTTTTTTTACAGTAAATTAAGACTTAACTGCTTAATACTCGAGGGCGTCCAGGAGAAGCTAATTCAGGTAGTTTCTACTGTAGCTGCTTTAAAAATGCACATATTTCAGTTAAGTAAACTGTTGTATTTGTAGTTTTGAGAACAATACAGAATCACAAGCACAACACTAGGAAATAAAAAGTACAAAAAAATCATTTCCAAAGCAGAAGGTGAACAGTCCTGTACCCTAGGGGTTAAAAGTGAACTCCATTTTAAACTGAGAGAAAAGCTCCAAGTCTGACAGCTATTTCACACCAACATCTTATTACTCCACCTATCCACAGTGCTGCTACATACATACTTTGGGACATAGGCACTAACATTGAAAACACAGTGGATCTATGCACACAGCCATCACAACTCTAGGAATTGATCAGTAGGCCCATGAGGAGGCTCGGATGGACAGCAAAAAACATAGGGTGGGTCATACAGAAGGTAGTGCAAGGTGGGGGATGGTCTAGCCCTTGACGGGTGAAGGTTCTGAAATTCAGCACTTAACATTTTGGATGCAATTCCCCCCCACACTTCCCAAATTCTTTTGAAACCACATGCACAGTTCAGAGTTGAGGGGGAGGGGTTGGGGGGGGGGGGGGGGGGGTAGGACTGTAGCATACAATTCATTTAAATCCACGTCCCACGGTGCCTGACGACACCCCACCCCACAGTCGGCTAGCTGCCACAGCAAAAAGCCCAACAAGAAGAAAGCCAGCGAGGACGTGCCCAAGGTCAGTGTTGTCGATGACATACTCATTCTCACACACAAACAATCACACCTTAAACACAAATGGCCAGAGTTACAAAAGTCTGAAGTACAGATGAACTGCAGGAGAGAATAGGAAAGGGGAAAAAAAAAAAGAAGACAAAAAATAAAAAAAGCTGCGTCTTCATCTACGCTTTTGCTTCACCCCCAGCTTCCTTTTCTCCGTTTTCAACCTCCATCGCATCTTCTCCGTTCTCCACGCTCTCACTCTTCCCCTTCTCTGCTTCTTTCTGTTCACGAGACACAAACCAGTTCAGCACACCTTCACTTTTTGCCAAACCTAAAATCGTGCTTATCACACCCTCTTGTGGCTGTTTTAGTAAACAGATCCATCACCTTTGAATCCCTCTCTGCAAATTTCTGGAACATGTTGGCATAGATGCGTTTGTCCTTCTCGTGCTGCTCCTTTATACGTTTCTGACAAAGTAGCACCTGGAAGAACATAAAGCAGACGTCACCCTGCTGTATTTCCAGATATGTTATGGGTACAACAACAACTAAAAGACTGGATATGCAGAACAGTTGTTTTATGACCAGTGACCTAAAAAAAAACAGCGTTTTCAATCCCAGAAGCACAGTCATATTTGTTCACCCATCCTGGTTTGTTACTAAATGAATCCAGTATAAACTTTCGTTTACACCATGAAAATAAATTAAACATTCACCTGTCTCATTTTGGATGGTAGTAGAATAAAATTAGACACATTAACCAAACTGAATTGTAACTGCCATAACAGAGAGAGACAGATTTTTAAAAAAATTAAATATCATCTTAGATTGATTAAATTTCAACATTGAAAGCTGCTTGAATTACACATCAAAGGCACACTGTGTTATACCTGGTTCTTGGCAGCTTTGTTGGCAGGATACAGCTGAACCACTTTTTGGAAATCATCTCTCGCCTTCTCAAACTCGTTCATTCCAAACAGTGCCTCTCCCCTTCGGAATAACGCCTTTTCATTGGATGCATCCAACTCCATCGACTATAACATAATTAAATATAATTACATAAATATAATTAAATGTTTTCAGTATTTAAGCAAAAACCAAGACAAACCACTGATCACACACACACACACGTGCTGCTTTAAGACAAAGAACAGTTACCAGATACCTTGTCACAGTGTTCCAGGGCTTTGTTTGGCTCCTGTAGTTTAAGGAAGCACATGGCCAAATTCAGGTGTGCAGCGAGCTGCAGTGCTTTCGCCTTCTTATCGTCCTCTTCTGACAAACCAGATTCATGTTCCAGCCATGACACAATCCTTTTGTACTGCACTGATGCATGCTTATATTTTCCCTCCTGAAGCATATAAACCATTGCATCACAAAACATCTTGAAATCCAAGACAGGATCACTTCTTAAATTTAAAACAAAAAACAAAACAAACCTTAAAATACTGTGTTCCCTTCTCTTTGACAATGCTGCTCTGCTCCAGCTTTTCTGAGGTGTTCATTTCCCATGATTCCTTAGCCTAAAATAGAAAGAACACATTTTCCTTTTTAGATGAAAATATTGTAAATGAGCATCTAAAGTGCTGCTGTGTTTGCCACACACTCCCACCTTACCTTCTCAAAAGCTGTTAGTTTAATCTTGTACTGCAATGTCGCTCCACCAGGAATGTTAAACTTTGCGTTTCCTGCATTCCCGAAACCATATCTAACAAATCAGACAAACATATCATTAGTCATGAGTAAAGGGCACAAAAATCACTGCTGGTGTGCAACTTAAAAACCATTTAAGTTAAGGTATTGGATACTGCAAAAAAAGAGATAATTCTGCAGCCATTTTCCTGTTTAATCACATTGCAAAGCTTAACCGTTATAGTTGATTATATTAGTCATTACTCATGCTGTCACTTAGCTTAAAACCAAAGACTGCACAACTATCCAGTTAAAAATTCATGTAGCTAATTCTTGCAGGAATTAATGTTTATTTACTGTTACAGCAGCATCTTTAAACTGTGGAAATATTCTGTAAAGAGATGCTTGAGAGCTGCAGAAAAAGCAGTTCAAGAGTCTAAAATTGGACTGACTTCATATGAACATAAAATGTCACCACTATGAAGTTAGTGGTAAGAATTTGCACATGTGAACATACTTAGGTTTAATTGTGAAGACCGCCTCCTCTCCCTGTTCCATAGCCATGATAGCCTTCTCGACTCCAGCTGGCAAACCGAAACTCTCACCATCTCCAATTTCAAACTTTAATTCCCTCTCGTCAAATACACTGTCATCGCAGGTCCCTATCACGGTTACTGAAGAAGACAGAAAATGTTCAGGTTAGTTCATGTCCCACTCAGTCTTGATTTCTTGGCAGACTGCCACGTTACAAAGTCAGCCATTTCTAAAGTGTCAGTGAAGTTCTTTTCCATCATTCGGTCTCATTTTTAGGAACCTTAAGAATTCCGTGTAATAGTACTTGTATGATTACAGACTCAGTTTCTTAAAGAAACCAAAACTGTCTTATAGTCATCTTTGAGCATTTACAGTCACACTGATGAGCTGGAGACCCGAGTAGACATTCCTGTTATACTTGTGTGCATATTCGGTGGGCTGAAATGTAAATTCTCCCCGAACTCCCAAAAAGTTGATTTTGTTCATCTAGACGTAGCGGTTTCAGTTGGAGAAACATTTCGTCACTCATCCATGTGAGCTCTTCAGTCTCAGCTGATTGCAGGTTTAACCACGCTTATAAACAGTACCTTTGCACAATGATTGAAAGTAGCCCACTGAGTGATCATTAATATGCAAAATGTCATGACCATTGATCAAAGACCATTGATTAATGGCCATAAGTACCATTCATAGAGAGTTGTGGAATGGCTGCAACCACAGCATTGTAACACAGTTGGTCCAAAGGGGGGGGGAACAAAACAAAAGTGAATGCCACTCAAGCTCGCAGACTTGGAAAGTATAATCGAGGTTTTAATCAAGCCCAATACATCACCTGGACCATTGCTGAAAGTGGATATCTGCAGGTTTACCTTTGAATAGCTCTATATTGTAGTGGTTTAGACAGTGACTTGGCAAGTAAAATGCTGCTCGTTTAACTCCAGCTGGAGTCACAAATCGCCTAGAAGTGTAAAACTCACAAATCAAACATGCAAAGCTACTTGCTCTAGCGACCCCTTGTGACAAGGGCGCAGGAGAAAGTAGTTTCTTCGTTATGTCTGCAAGTCCACTCTTGGTGACAAAACCAATCGGTTACTGAATTATTATTCAGTGGGTTTGTTAAAACATAATAAGGGACATATAAGACCATAACCAAAGGCAACGCTGTTTGAAAAGATTATTATCCTCAATATGCTCTTACTTAAACACATTTAACCAGGGACTCTACTTTCCAAGGATGGAAATATAAAACATGAAATTAATTGTATCAAACACATTTCTGGATGAATTACCTTCAACAGCTGCTCCTTCATTAGGTTTAGAATATCCCTCTCCTTTAGTGATAATGCGTCGGATGATTCCTCCATCCTCTTCTTCCGTTATGTCTTCCCCTCTAAATTCAAACAGTTCCACCTATAAGCATGTAGACATGTGACAAAAAATGTATATCTTTTCATTAAAAAAAACAACAAAAAACAACAACTTTTTCAATATAATTTCCAAAGTTCCCAATTTTTTCCTCAAAAGATTAGTTCTTTTGGGGGCAGGGGGTGGGGGGAGCAGTCATTCAGGTTTGTATTTTTTTCCTTTTCTTTTACTGTAGTCTTTAAACAAAAGGTTACAACAGTTATCCTAAATGTATGAAAAGGTAACAACTGGTTTTATACAAAACAATAAAAACAGAAGGCTGTATAACAATTTTTAACACCATCAGAAGCAACAACTATAAGCACAGTGGAGATTCAAATTGTGAAACTGCTTATCATGATTTGCTTTTTTGCAAGTCTGGCCACAGAGATACCACTTAAAGAGATAAGCATTATCAGAAAAATTATTTAAGTTATCCTAAATGCTAAATTTAAGCATTTTATGATCCACAGCTGAAATTCACTGCAAAGATAACTGAGACAGACTGACTGAAATATGCAATGTGTAACCTGAACTGTAAAGGTAATTTATAAACTTGGAAGCAAAAAGATTGTAAAGTATTTTGTACTTGCTGAATTGAAGCCACTTCTCAATTTCTATCTTATCATGGGAGCCCAGATATATAGTATCTCAAACTACACAGTTAAAAGTACTTAATGGACAATGAAAACTGGCATCCTTACCTCAAAAACAAGAGTGGCACTGGGTGGTATCTTGGGTGGGCTGCCTGCAGAGCCATAGGCATACTCTGGCTTACAGATGAGCTGGCACAACTCTCCAATTTTCATTGTGGCTACACCGATGTCCCAAGCCTTTATTACTTGTCCTATGGGGGGAAAGGTAGATTACATGGTAAATGGCCTGTATTTATATAGCACTTTACTAGTCCCTAACGACCCCAAAGCGCTTTACACATCCAGTCATCCACCCATTCACACACTGGTGATGGCAAGCTACATTGTAGCCACAGCCACCCTGGGGCGCACTGACAGAGGCGAGGCTGCCGAACACTGGCACACCCTTGTCTCAAGGGGCAGCAACCCCCTTTGTGGTTATGTGGGGTCATGTGGTTATGTGTTACCTTAAATGCATTCTGGTTCATTTCCTTTATTAAAAGGTCATTTTTTAAAACGTAGAGAAAATCCTGCACTGGTTGTGCAGCTATAACAAATATGAAACTAACCTTTGCCCAACTCAAAGGAAAACTTCTCTCCTCTGTCTCTACTGGAGTCAAAATGAGTCCCGTCCAGAAGTGTGCCCACATAATGTACAAACACTTTGTCGCCGGACATAGGCAGTTCTGTGCTTGTACCTTCCCTTTTGATCACCTGGAGAAAAAGGTAAGACGAGAATTTATCAAAGAACATCAGAAAGCAATTTCTTGAACATGCTTGTGATCGCTGCCTTGCACGCGCACCACGCACTTCGCTTAGTGAACGACTAAATTGCAAACTTGTTTATTATGAATGAAGGCCTATATATTTAAAGCCCTCAGTATGTGTTTAATTGTGGGATGAAATATAGAATGTGTCCATCAATAAAATGACAGTTGTTTCTTCAAGGCTCCAGATCCTTCTAGAAATGCAGACCGTTTCATTGACAGCTAGTCTTGTTTCTGACATTCTGGTACTGAGTTAGTTCTCATAACTGTGACGCTGCATACCATTATAAGGTGTTCCTAGCATTAAAGTTAGCTTTCGTTGAATTTTTAAAAAAAAAAATCAGTGTATGCGACAGCATAGCTATCGATAGCTAACGTTAACCTAGCCGAACAGTAAACAAGCTGTCAGCTAACCACTCAGCTAGCTAGGTGCTGAGTACCAAATCAAGCACCATTTTTTACCTTTAAAACACCCCCATCTTTCTTTGGTGTGATGTCCTCTCCTTCCAGGGGGATTGTATGTTGTACTTCACTTGTTTGTTCCTCTGCAGTCATCGTCATGAAGCTGATCTGTCCCTTCTCTGCCTTGCACAACAATCCAAACTAACACTGGCTAATAGTGACGGTGGCTAAAGCCCCTACTACTCAGATCAAGTGCTGCAAGCAACAACCTGATCAACGTTTACTAGCTGGCTTAACTTCCTCGAGAATACAGCACAACTACCAACTAGCAACAGAGGTCCTTTGCTATAGTTCACCAGTCACGCTGCTATCGGCTTATAATACGAGGTTTACGCAATGTTGCCTTCAGTCCACGTTATCCTGCAATCTGGCATCTCACAGACGCTTAAAGAAGGGCAGAGAACTTTCCAGACAGTCTAGGAGGTACCGGGGGGGAGGGACCAGCGTAGGTGACGTTAAATATAGTTTAAAGGATCTACCTGGAAGGCGGCAGCAAATCCAACGAGCAATACTCATGCTTATTTTACGAATGTTTTAGGTCAGTACTCAAATTGCTAATATCAAGGCTATCTGACATTCTCTGTCATCAAACAGTGTTACAGTAAATGACAAAATCGTGGATAAATACACACAACCCCGTCCGGACAAACGTTACTGTACATTAAAACATGCACTCCTTCTCGTAGCTCGTTTCCTATTGGCCAGACTCTGTGACCACTTCTGTTTTTTTGGCGCGGTTGTTGAATAGCCGGGAATTGACAACTAAAAACAGACATTATTTTACATGATATACACGGTAAGAAACGGCAGTCCTATTTTCTCAGATTTTGATTGACGTTCGATAAAAGATACGATTGTAAGGAGAAAGATTGCTAGCTAGCAGAACGCTTCACTTTAAAGATAGCTGAAAAGCTGTCGGTTTTAAATGTTAGCTGCTTGACGCAACGTATTGGTGAACAGGTAAGGTCTTTAGTTAATGAAGATTTAGTTATTGTAGTAAAATGAGCCCTGCCGAAAAAGGAATTTGTCGTCGATTGAAAAGGTACTATAATCGGTTGTTTGTAGAGGCAAGTCAAAGGTCCATATCAGAAATGAAAAGTTGAAACTAACCTTTGCTTTTGTGTTTCCTTCCAGGAAGGTTTAGGAGCATGGAAAATAGTAGGGCACAGTTTCCATTTCCCTACCAGCCCTATAACATCCAGGAGGAGTTCATGCAAGCCCTGTACAGCGCACTTGACAAAGGCAAAGTTGGCATCTTTGAAAGTCCCACTGGAACGGTGTGTACTAATGCATGGGGAAAAGCATATCTGTGCAGAAGCTGTTGGACTTCATTAATAAGTGTTTTTGTCTATTTATGTCAATCTAGGGCAAGTCACTGAGTCTGATATGTGGAGCACTGAGCTGGCTCACAGATTATGAGGAGAGAAAGAGGCAGGAGGCAGCTGCTCTGTTGCAGGAAGGAGAAGCAGCTCTTTCCACTAATGCTGCTCAGTCCTCTGCAGTCAGTTCCTCAGCAGAGCTGGACTGGATCACTGACTTTGTACAAAAAAAAGCAGAACGTGATTTAGTGTCAAAGTTGAAGGTGAGGAAAACTTTGATGTGAAGTGTATGTGAAGTCTGAATTTTAACTTGCTCAACATTTGCTTATTGTTGATTGGTTTGGTGTCAGGAGGAAGAATTGAAGAGGAAGAAGAGAGAAGAACGGTTAGAAATGATCCGAAACAATGTCCAGCTAAAGTATGCGGTTAAGCGAAAGGTGAGCCATCATGCACATGAGCATTTAATGGAACTTTACTTGGATATTAAAATTATTCCAAGTCATTTAATACAAGTGAATGAAATGGTTTCGTCTGTTCATAGAGCTATGAAGAGGATGAGGCATTCAAGCTGCTTCAGCTCAGTAAGGAGGAGCAGGTCGAGGCAACAGGAGATCAAGAAGACGAGGAGCTGATCATTGCAGAATATGAGAGCGATGATGAATCAAAGATTAAGAGCAGGTGAGGAAGACTGATTGTTATAGTTTCATATTTTCTAATTAGTTTGAATTCATCTTGAGTTTTTGGTTACAGTTCAGTTTAGTCTTTGTTAGTTTCCAGAGTGGATTTGCTTGTTCGTTGGCGCAACTGTTGCAAAGCAGCAGTCCTAGTACATGTTATTGTCATTGGCTATTTTTCTTCTTCTTTGCCTGCTAACTAGTCTCGCACCATGTGTCATAGACAGAGTGTTCATATGCCAAAACGAGCAGCTCAGTTATGCATTGCGTGCTTCTATTTAGATTTTCAAAATTTTGTTTCTGAAATATTAAACTTTTCTCTGACAATACAGTCCCATTGATTTTGAATGGTGCACCAGTCCTCTCTCAGTATGCTAAAGGTTGCTAGTTCAAATACAACGTGGTACAATTTTCAATTTTTTTTATTTATTTTTTTTGTGTATCATACATCAGTTATCGTTATTTTGAGTTTATCTCTAGTTATATATTAATAAACTAAGTGAGGACATGAATTAATGGGTAAAATTAATAAATAATCCAAATGAGAGTCTGAAATTGACAAAGGATTTCTTTGCTTGCATCCTCAGATTCTTTGGAGCTGAAAAAGATGAGGATGATGAACTGGTTGAAGAACATGTTACTAAGGTATGAAATTTCACGTTGTAGCTGTAAGAGTTAAATGGGTTGGATGGAATTAATATATTTATAACAAGAACATTATTATAATTATGAGCATCGGACATTCTCCTGATGTGGAACTGTGTTCATATGCATATCTGTAGATTTACTACTGCAGCCGCACTCATTCCCAGTTGGCCCAGTTTGTCCACGAGGTACAAAAGAGCCCCTTTAGCAAGGACATCAGTGTGGTCACACTGGGTTCACGGCAGGTATGTACCCAGCAGTGACTGGGGAAAAAATAAAAATCTTTTCTACTGTAGAAAAAAAATGTTTATACAGTCATTGGTACACACACACAGAAACACACAAATGGCATAATTGGTTGAGTACATAAACATCTTATCTCATTAAAGTAACACAAACAATATATGAACATAAGCTGGTAAATTTTTGCATGGATCTCTTCATCCTGTACACTTATTCTTTCAATAGATGTGATTATACTTTTTTCTTGAAGTTGCTTTTGACTGTTTCTCCATGGTGCTTTTTTTGTCAGCTCGAGTACTTGAGAGATTTCCTTTAATTCCTCAAAGTAACTGACTGGTATAATTTGTCTCTATTATTATTATTTTTTGTCAGTAAAAGTACAGATTGTTCATAAAGCACGCCACCAAGTCTTTCTGTTTGTTTACCTACTGGCAGTTTTTCCTTCATAGACGAATTTTTACTGCTCCCACCCAAAGAGGTTTTAAGCATAGCTAAAGGAATCTCACCAACGTGTTTTGTTAACTAGGTTTTATTACACAGGTGTAATAACTAAATTTCGTTTATCAAATGGTCAGAAATAACAAATAAGTTAACAAAGGTTCATTGCCTTTGACATATGCAGACTCTTATGTGTGTAATCAGCCCGTTAGAGGCTTTTTCAAATGTAGGAAAAAACCTGATCTTGATTTTCAGAGGATAATAAAGCCAAGAAGACATTTGCAGAACAGGATATGATGGGGAACAGTTATGAAACAGTCTAATTCTGAAAGAGTCCTTTTAGATTCTGACAGAACTATCAAGTAGCACCTAACAACAGCCAGCGCTGGGAAGATTGGCCTGTTAAATCCTCTACATGATAGAAAAAATGGAGAAACAAATGCAAGATAAATGGTGTTATGTTCTCTTCTATAGCACATTGAACAATCTAGTTTGTGTCTATGTAGAAGGAGGGTATTTCCTTTATGAAATACACAGTATTCAAAGACGCTGTACTTGAGACTTTACTTGGGATCGCACACAAACTATTACATTTATTCAATCAATAAAACTGTGACTCTTGACACTGACATCTGACATTGTCCTGTTATAAAATTCTGCAGAATCTGTGCATCAATGAAGAAGTGCGGCAGCTGGGCAGCATCCAGCGCATAAATGACCGCTGCATGGAGATGCAGAAAAACAAGCACGGTGAGAGGCATTTTGTGGAAGAATTGCTCTTCTTCCAGAAATTATTTTAACCTCAGGCTTTATTGATTTTTCTCGAGAAAGCCTCTTTCATCTCTCCTTCCATTTTGTAGAGAAGCATCATCACGAAGAGGGTGTAAAACGTAAGCGAGGCCCAGCAAAGAGCGTGTGTCCCTATTATAAGGCTTCAGCACTGCAGCAGATGCGAGATGTAGTTCTGGGGGCTGTTCATGACATAGAGCAGCTTTTGAAGCTGGGCAGAGAAACACACTCGTGTCCTTATTACTCTACACGTCTCGCTATTCCCCCTGCACAGGTAACTGAGTCGCCAGTCGATTTGTCAACAAGAGCTACTTGGTTACTGTATTTCTCCCACAAGATCTGGTTTTCATTTAATGTCTTTGTGGTTTGTTTATGTTGGTGTAGCTGGTTGTGTTACCTTATCAAATGGTGCTTCATGAAGCTACAAGACGAGCAGCAGGTGTCCAGCTAAAGGGACAGGTACAATTATATGTCTGGTATTCTTCTTCCTCTCTTAAAAATATAGAAAAATAAGTGTTTAAAATATCTTGGCAGTATTAAGAAATATATTTTTTCTCTTTTCAATTGTAATATCTGAAAATAACGATACAAATATGACCAAATGACTGAGTGATAAAGGGATATTTAAAAAAAGTTGTTGGGGTATCTTTTACAGGTGTTGATCATAGATGAAGCTCATAACCTTAGTGACACTCTCTCCTGTATACACAGTGCAGAGCTCAGTGGAGCACAGGTGAATACATTATTCTATAACATGCACAAAATACAGATTTCTGAGACGATTCTTCCTTGTGATGTTCTAATGTTTCAATTTTCTGCAGCTTTGTTGTGCTCACTCCCAGCTCAGTCAGTATGCTGACCGCTATAAGTGAGTCTCAGAAAATTCGCTTATTCGGAAATTGATCGCAGTCTCTCCTTCTTTGTATTGATATTTTTGTTTCTTAAATGCCAGGAGCAGATTGAAGGCAAAGAACCTGATGTACATTAAGCAGATCCTGTTTGTGATTGAGGGACTTGTTCGGGTGCTGGGAGGTGAGTGTCTGCAACAAGCTTAGCGAGGGTAATAGCTGGACAGTAAAATCAAATTTTGCAATGCACCTCATTTTGATATTTGTTCCTATTTGTTCTTCCAGGTAAGGTGGGGCAGAGTCCACAGAGCCAGACTACACAACCAGGTCAGTCAATGATAAACACATAAAGTTATGGTCTAAAGTTTGCATGCACTCATCATGGTCATGAATATCAAGGTAATGTGAGGCTTTTAATGATTTCTTTGAGCTTTCCTTTTTCCAAGATGGAGTGATTGTATAGCATGCATCTTTAGTGTCTTTAAAAAATGAATTAGTTGTGCAAGTTTGAATTTATTTTGGAATTTCTCTAAGGAACACAGGGCCAAAAATTATACATGCATACTCAAATGTGTACATACTGTATAATCACTTAAAACTTTTAATAAGTAGTGGTGAAGGTTCTACGGTTTCTTTTAATTTAACAAAGCTAAAGTCCATAAACCTCTTGTTACTGATTATCATTGATTTACTGCCAGCAGGTCTGTGTCTGTATATTAACAGGAAACCAACCATTTTAAATGAACTGTACCAATTCTGCCAAGAGTCGTCAAATATTCAACCAGAGTTATACCAGAAGCTTGTTGATTGCTACCAAATCAACTGGTGAAGATGCAACTTGCTAAGGAACATTTAACATTTAACCGAAGGTCTTGCACAGTATCTTAGCTGTTCCTAGAACTGCGGTCTTCTGGACCACTGTTACCATCACCTTCCACATTTTCTCCAGCTCTTCTCTGAGCCCTTGGTATTTCTTAAGCTTCTCATGATCCTTCTTTCTGATGTTGCTGTCATTGGGAGCCGCTACATCTATCACTACGGATATCTTCTTCTGTTTGTCTATCACCACTATGTCCGGTTGTTAGTCACCACCATTTTGTCTGTCTGCATTTGGAAGTCCCACAGGATCTTAGCTCGGTCGTTCTCTACCACCCTACCTCGGGACTTCCAGGCCGTATTCGGCACAGGTGTTTCTGTACACTATGCCACCCACTTGGTTATGGCGTTCCATGTATGCCCTGCTTGTTAGCGTCTTACACCCTGCACCTGGGGTCTTGCCTGGTGTGAGATATATATCCCAAATAAATTCAAACTTGTGCACCCAAAGATGTATGCTGTATAATCATTCCATCCTCAAACGAGTGAATGACTTCTAATAAATTATTAAAAGCCCTAAATTACCATGACATTTACATATGATGAGTGTAAACTTCTGACCACAAACTGTAAACACGCAGTCATACATATCAAGGCACAAATCTGGTTTTTTTGTTCTTCTAGGAACAGAGATGCTCACCATCAATAACTTTCTCTTCAAGGCTCAGATTGACAATATAAATTTGTTTAAGGTAGTTGGTAATTCTATTAGGAATCACAATCATTTTAATTGCACACCTCATCGAAACTACAAGCTCTCATTGTCATTCTTGCTGTAGTTACAAAGATACTTTGAGAAGAGCATGATCAGCAGGAAGGTAAGTGTGATTTATCTCATACATACAAAGACGGTAAACGTCTGAGAGTTCACTTATGTAAAATTACATTTTTACCACCCTGGTTTTCTCTCTGCAGCTGGGGGGTTTTGTGGAGAAGTACGCAGGCTCAGGTGTGACTCTGCACACACACTGCAACAACAAGGAGAACCGGCGCACAGAAGGCTTAAACCGCTACCTTCAGACCCTACAGAGCAACCAGAACCCTGGAACAGGTCGGCTGTGTATTTTGTTACCCACAAAAATAATATTTAAATAATTTTCAGGACAAAATAATATTTCTGAGAATTGCATCATTATTGGAGGCATAGTGTATATACTGAAAGAACGCCTCACTGTACATAGTTTTTTTTTTTTTTTAATCAGTCACAAAAGTACTTTTGAAGATCTAAGATGTTCTGAAAGTTTTTTACACTTGGCTTTTTGCACGATGTTGTATCAGAAAAGTGTAAAAAGAGACAATACAAGCAAATGCAATTAATCTCACATGATTTTTACCATATTTAGCTACTACCTAATTTCCATTTGTAGCCCCTCAGCAGGAGAACAGAACTGTGAAATAAAAAAAAATTCATGTAATAATATTCAATGTAGTAGATACACAATGGATGATATATTCAAGCATAGATATAAATCACAAAGACACAAATAGTCCCTGCTTCAGGGGTTATACTACCATCACAATATCATATAAAGATTAGAGTTTTATAGAAATAATTATTCTGATTGTTTAACACTAATTTTTATCATCACATCTTCAGACTTTTGAGGAGCTTGTTCAATTCCTTGATGCTGTTAAATGAAAGGCAGATTGTGTAAAAGCTCTTTTTAGGTATTCTATACTAAGTTTTACAAATTATTTCAACAGTTCAGTACGAGAATCAATTTCTAAAACAAACTGCTGGCGGAGAAAGGCGGAGCACACTCTGGATTTGTCTCCAGTCTGAAATGAATCGAGTATATCACAATCAGAATTTTGTTGTGGTTTCTTAATTATAATGTTTATGGCTCATTTATAAAGTCCATCTATCCTTCTTCTTCCGCTTACCGGGGGCAGCAGCCCAAGCAGAGAGGCCCAGACCTCCCTCTCCCCAGCCACCTTGTCCGGGGGAACACCAAGGCGTTCCCAGGCCAGCCGAGAGATATAATCTCTC
This sequence comes from Rhamphochromis sp. 'chilingali', assembly GCF_963969265.1. Taxonomy (NCBI): domain Eukaryota; kingdom Metazoa; phylum Chordata; class Actinopteri; order Cichliformes; family Cichlidae; genus Rhamphochromis; species Rhamphochromis sp. 'chilingali'. The sequence continues at coordinate 59,305,790 of NC_137930.1, read as the reverse complement.
CAGCGTGTCCTGGGTCTGCCCCGGGGCCTCCTCATTTATAAAGTCACCTGATTACTTTAAGGTGGTCAGACTCACTTGAGACGAAGAAGAGCTAAAGTAGATGATAGCAGAAAGTTTCACAGTATTCAGATGCACACTCAGCTTTTGCAGTGAATCAGTTTCTAAAGCACAGAAATAATTACTGTTTTAATTCAGTGCATTAAAAATGTATAAGGATTTGTAAAACTGCACTTGAGTTGCACGGGTAGACATTTTTAAATGGAAAAATAAAAAAATATGTCTCTGATTCCAACATGCAAACAAACTGGAATCCAGCCCAACATAAAACATCAGGCTGAACAGTATTTCTCTGCTTTTAGTGAGTTTTACCAGCCAATATACCCGACTGGTATTGTTTTTAACCTTATGACTCTGAGTATATGTTATAAGGGAGCAAAAACTGCCACAAAGAGGCCTTTGAGTAGCTTGGCAGGCATGTCTCTCTGTCTGTGGACAGATTTTGTCAGTGCAATAATGTCATAACTGTGCGGGATGAAGTCATAATATGTGATGATACCTTATGGTTAGGTTATTGTTTTTCTTTTTGTTTGTTTTTGGGGGGGGTTTCAGCATTCTTAGAAATTTATTTTGTATTCTTGTTTTGTGTGCAGTTCCTGCAGCTGACCAGCAGGAGTCCGTAGAGACGGAAAAAGTCCTGTCTGCATCTCCAATGATGCAAGTGGAGGGTTTCTTCATGGCTCTCACTAACAGCAACACTGACGGCAGAGTGGTGGTGCACAAACAAGGTGCCGTTTTAAACACACAGCACAAAATAAAGAACAGTTATGACATCAACGCATTACAGTGTAAAGTACACCCTTTGCTTGTTTTACAGGGTCTTTGTCGGAGAGCAGCGTCAAGTTCCTTCTGTTGAATCCGGCAGTCCACTTTGCCCAGGTGCTGGAGGAGTGCAGAGCAGTCATCATTGCAGGAGGAACTATGCAGCCTGTGAGTTGTGTTAAATCCTCTAAAAATAAACTGAGCTCTTGCTGCGTATCTTTTATCTTTCCACTCTAAAGGATGTTATATGTAGGTTTCAGACTTCAAACAAGAGCTTCTGTTTTCTGCTGGGGTGGGAGAGGAGCGCATCACTGAGTTTTCCTGTGGTGAGTGGCCCATTTTATAACACAACAGTACTTTGTGGAGCTCCCCCTTTTGTGTTTTTATTATGCACTCTCGCTAAGTGACGAGATTATCAAGATTTCTGTTTGTGGGAAATTTTGATAAAGGGAATAATTAGACTGCTTGACAAAAGTGATGACAGACATTTAGATGGAGTTCTAATTTTCCAGTGAGGTTACCCAGACTGTTATAGGAATAAGTTCCTGAAGTCAGGTGATGTCACACGAAGGTGGTTGTCAGCACAATACGTTAACCCAGGCTTTCCCAATCTACCTACGAGCATGTTTACAAGAAGGTGGTGTCAGCTTATAGCCAATCACAGCAGAGAGACTAATTTTACAAAAGAACATAAAACTATACTATGTGGAAAATACAAAGAGGTTTCACATATAATAGAGTCTGAAAGGGACACAGCTGCTGCAGACAAATCAGTGGTGTCACTGTCTATAACAGGAAAAGTGGAATGTGAATCTGCTTACATATAAAGCACTTTGTTCAGCAACCTGGAAAAGATCTATTATATTAATAAAGTTTAAGTAGAAATAGGTGCCCTGTTTTAGGCTCACATATTAATGCTTAATAAAATGAAATAATTTAAATTGTTTGTAGCCGACAAGCAAAAAAGTTGTCTAAGAATATATATTTATTATTCATCATCATTATTTATGTCCATTAGGAAATAAACTAAATGTTTAGATTCTTTGAATCTAAACTATTCCCTCAGACTTTTGTCTGAGGGAATAGTGACTTTTTCTAGAGAAATAGCTGATCAGCATGCAGTGATTTATTTATTTATTATAATTTTTGATCTCTTACCTCAAACATGGTCTGCTCTGGAGCTGGTTAGATCTGCTGCACAAGTTACCATGGAGATGTCCCGCAGTACGTGGCAAACTGCCTTCATGATACTGAAAACTCAGGATTTACTCCGAAGTTACCTGGACAAGCACAAATCCTGCTTATCCCATCACGATAGTTATGTTATTTACTTATATTGTATTGTTACATTATTATTGTTCAGTTACAGACTTAGGGTAAGATCTACAGAAATAGCCTTTGTAATTTTTGAAGACTCCCAAAAATTGATGTGTTTAGATGGATGATTGTTTACAGGCAAAGCAGAGGAGGAAATACAAGACATCTCATGAACTAAACCATAAATTAATCCACTGTACACAAACTTTAGCCCAACCTATAACAAGTTAAGTTTTGTGCTCTGTGACTCATTTTGTGACATTTGAACATGATCTTAATTCACAACACATGCAAGCCTTAGTGGTAGTGGTTGTGCATAGGTTGACTGAAGTGTATTAGTGCACGAAAATAACATAAGAATATTAGTTTGCATTAATGCATTTAACATGATAAATAACAGAAATATTGCCCTCTAGGTCACGTAATTCCTCCGGAGAACATCCTTCCCCTCGTGTTGTGTAGTGGCCCGTCTGGTCAGGAGCTCGAGTTCACTTTCCAAAACAGAGACACGCCTCGAATGGTAACTCACACATGCAGAATACTGAATGAAGTTTGCGTTGTTATTCATTGGTTACAGTGGTGTCATTTGACTGATGCACATTTGTTTGTTTGCAGATGGATGAGACCGGGCGCATTCTCTCCAACATTTGCAACGTGGTTCCCGGGGGCGTGGTGTGCTTCTTCCCTTCTTACGACTACTCGAAGAGGATCATTTCTCACTGGGAGGCCAGCGGTACACTTACTCGATTGGCTAATAAGAAGAAGGTACATTAGCTTTATATATTACTGGAAACTACTTAGTAAATACTCAAGTCACTAAAAAGAGTCAAAAGACATCTTGTCCTATAGTCTCTTAATTATCTAATCACACCTCTTCAGATCTTTCAGGAGCCAAAGAAGGCCAACCAGGTAGAGCAGGTGCTGAATGAGTTTTCCCGTTGTATCCAGGTAAAACTGCACTCTTGACACAACCGATCTCATAACTAAACTGATGATCATTAGGATTGTGTTTTACCACTGCCAAGCAATGATTGTCTTTTTTACTTTAGAGGTGTTCTGCGGACTGCAGTGGACTCACAGGAGCATTGTTGTTCTCTGTGGTTGGGGGAAAGATGAGTGAGGGAATCAATTTCTCCGATGATTTGGGCAGGTAATTGAAGGGCGCCGAACAAGCAGTTGTACACCGTTTTAAAGCAGGGAAAGTCAAAGTCATTTTACATCATGGGCCACATTCAGCCCATTTTGATCTCAAGTGGGCTGGACCATTGAAACTGGCCTTTCAGTCAGTGAAAAGAACTACACTTTTAGCTGAGATGTGTTAATATAAGAAAAAGACAGAATTATTTCCATTACCCAGACTGTGCTGTAATTATAAAACATGAAGTTTCTGTTCTCAGAAAAAATTTCCTATTTTTTTAAATTTTATTTTATTTAAAAAAAAAGACATTTCTAGCTGATAGTGGGGAAAAAAACAAGAACTTTTATGTCATTTAATTGTTTGTCTATTACTTAATTACTTCAATGTAGTTTGAATGGCCATGGGGGGAGGTCTTTATCAGCAAGAGAAGCAGGAAAATGTATTAAAATACAGTTAAAATATAAAATGTATTCCCTCCTTCACATTTTCTAAAACCGTGCAGTGAGCCAGATTGGAGTTTGGCCACTGGGTCTTAAATTTGAAACCCCTGGTTTAAAGTATATCACACTAATCAGTGTGGGTTTGTGCTTTTGATAACAGGTGTGTAGTGATGGTGGGAATGCCCTATCCAAACATCAAGTCCCCAGAGCTGCAAGAAAAGATGTCATATCTGGACAAACACCTGGTGAGACTCTTTACCAGCAGCTTCTACTGTGACTTCATTGTAAATAGAAGATTAGAGGGAAGGCGACATGCAGCTTAGTATCAAATCTCATCTTTTTTTCTATTTCAGCCTCACAGTCAGGGGAGGAGTCCAGGACAAGCTCTAATAGAAAACATCTGCATGAAGGCTGTCAATCAGTCTATAGGTACAGATAATGAAGTCATATTAATACATATCAATATCAAAATACAGTTTTATTAACTTGTGCGTGATATCCTCTGTTCAAAGGAAGAGCTATTCGTCATCGGGGCGATTATTCCTCCGTTGTGCTGTGTGACAGGCGTTACTCCCGGCCTGCTACGCTCTCTAAACTTCCCACATGGATTAAAGATCGCACTACCACGCACACGACGTTTGGGCCTGCTTTTGCTGCCTTACGAAAGGTGAGGAACATTACAGGGAGTGCAGAATTATTAGGCAAGTTGTATTTTTGAGGAATAATTTTATTATTGAACAACAACCATGTTCTCAATGAACCCAAAAAACTCATTAATATCAAAGCTGAATGTTTTTGGAAGTAGTTTTTAGTTTGTTTTTAGTTTTAGCTATTTTAGGGGGATATCTGTGCGTGCAGGTGACTATTACTGTGCATAATTATTAGGCAACTTAACAAAAAACAAATATATACCCATTTCAATTAGTTATTTTTACCAGTGAAACCAATATAACATCTCCACATTCACAAATATACATTTCTGACATTCAAAAACAAAACAAAAACAAATCAGCGACCAATATAGCCACCTTTCTTTGCAAGGACACTCAAAAGCCTGCCATCCATGGATTCTGTCAGTGTTTTGATCTGTTCACCATCAACATTGCGTGCAGCAGCAACCACAGCCTCCCAGACACTGTTCAGAGAGGTGTACTGTTTTCCCTCCTTGTAAATCTCACATTTGATGATGGACCACAGGTTCTCAATGGGGTTCAGATCAGGTGAACAAGGAGGCCATGTCATTAGTTTTTCTTCTTTTATACCCTTTCTTGCCAGCCACGCTGTGGAGTACTTGGATGCGTGTGATGGAGCATTGTCCTGCATGAAAATCATGTTTTTCTTGAAGCATGCAGACTTCTTCCTGTACCACTGCTTGAAGAAGGTGTCTTCCAGGAACTGGCAGTAGGACTGGGAGTTGAGCTTGACTCCATCCTCAACCCGAAAAGGCCCCACAAGCTCATCTTTGATGATACCAGTACTCCACCTCCACCTTGCTGGCGTCTGAGTCGGACTGGAGCTCTCTGCCCTTTACCAATCCAGCCACGGGCCCATCCATCTGGCCCATCAAGACTCACTCTCATTTCATCAGTCCATAAAACCTTAGAAAAATCAGTCTTGAGATATTTCTTGGCCCAGTCTTGACGTGTCAGCTTGTGTGTCTTGTTCAGTGGTGGTCGTCTTTCAGCCTTTCTTACCTTGGCCCTGTCTCTGAGTATTGCACACCTTGTGCTTTTGGGCACTCCAGTGATGTTGCAGCTCTGAAATATGGCCAAACTGGTGGCAAGTGGCATCTTGGCAGCTGCACGCTTGACTTTTCTCAGTTCATGGGCAGTTATTTTGCGCCTTGGTTTTTCCACACGCTTCTTGCGACCCTGTTGACTATTTTGAATGAAACGCTTGATTGTTCGATGATCACGCTTCAGAAGCTTTGCAATTTTGAGACTGCTGCATCCCTCTGCAAGATATCTCACTATTTTTTTACTTTTCTGTGCCTGTCAAGTCCTTCTTTTGACTCATTTTGCCAAAGGAAAGGACGTTGCCTAATAATTATGCACACCTGATATAGGGTGTTGATGTCATTAGACCACACCCCTTCTCATTACAGAGATGCACATCACCTAATATGCTTAATTGGTAGTAGGCTTTCGAGCCTATACAGCTTGGAGTAAGACAACATGCATGAAGAGGATGATGTGGACAAAATACTCATTTGCCTAATAATTCTGCACTCCCTGTATTGTTAAAAACGTCCCCTTCATGATTGACATTTTAAATTTTCATATTGTGTCTGTATGTTCTTCTTTCCTAGTTCTTCCTGGAAAAGAAGCAGAAAAAAGCATAGTTCCTCTCCCAAAGGACCCAACTAACATCTCCCTAATATTCACGGAGACTTGTGTTAGGATGATAAGAAAATGATGTGCAACTGCAAGAGGGGAGGGGGGGGAAGAGACACAAAGTTCAATATCACACCACAGGCTTTTGAACATCTTGCACCCTTGTGAGTGCTGCTGGTTAAAAAAAAAAAATCAGTCAGGCAGTTTTTCAGTTTTCATATTTATTATATATTTCATTTTTTGTACACTCTCTACATCTCGTTTTATTTAATGGTTGGAGAATGATGAATTTGATGGCACGATGCAAACAAAGGCTAACGGGGCAATTAACACTTCTAGTCAGGGTTATCCGTCTGAATCTCATAAAAGAAAATAACTTCTCTATTTTTAAGTTTGGCTTGTTAAAAACTACTTACTGAACAGCTACCACACATATCAGGCACAGCGCTGGCATAGCAAATACATGTGACTGATTTACTCCTGAAGTTTGAAATATTCGTAGAATTCAAAGCAATGTGTTATGTAATGCAAAGCCTGCAGATCCGTTCCATCAGCATCGTTTAACATGTTCTGCTTAAATTAAACATCAGTAAATTGTTTGATCATTTGCATTTTCCTTTTTTTTTTTTAATAGTATTTCTGTGTTAGAAGGAAATTAAATCATTTTAAATAACTGTATCAAAGGGCATCGAATGTGGTGTTTGTCCATTACGCTTCCCAGTCGTCATCGTCTGTTGTCGCTGTATGTGGGGCAGGAAGTGGAGGGATGACATCTGACATCCTCGCAAATGCCCCAGAAGGACCGGCCGGAGCATCACCTGACTCTCCACCAGCTGGACCCTTACCAGATATTCCTGAACAGAGGATAGAAGACATTATGCAAATTCAATCACTAATATCAGTATTTTCAATTTCATTTGACATAAAACGGGCCTCTAACCTTTTCGTCGCATAGCAAGTTTGTTGAAGAGATCAGACATAAAGTCTCCACCACCGGCGGCCGCTCCCACTGCTATTTTAGAAGGAAAAAAAAGAGTAAATAAATAATCATGCTACCAGTATTTTTTTAAATTTGCAATTGGAAGAGATTATGGTCTCACTAATTCCCCAGTGCTGCACTTCAAAGTGAAGCATATAATTACAAGACTTTTTTTTTCTTAATCTAGTTATTCAGTCAAGGCAGTTCTCTTGAAAAAAGAAAGAAATGTAAGGTCATGACCTGGCGAGAAAATGAAAGGGCCAGAGATATGCTGTCTAATATTAGGTAAAACAGTTTTTAAGTACAATCGTTGGTTGGTATGAAACTGAAGTCACACAGTTAAGCATATGTGATAGTCAAAAACGATCTCATCTTAACATTCAGTGTGAAATACTGTATAAACTCCTGGTTGAATACTAATTAGGGGCTGGTCACGCTCCACTTTGCCTGGATGACTGCCGTGTGCTCATTAATAAAACATGGGCAGAACCACATCCACGCTCAAACCATCTGACACCTTGTTCTTGCTCCTTTTGTTTCTTCTTCTCCAGCTTGCGTTCCTTAACGTTGCGTAACTTGGCTTTGCCGATGCCCCCAGCGTTGCGGATAGACTCCAGCAGGCTGGCACGGCCATCTGACGGCTGGACCACCTCGCTGGGTGCACCCGACACAGGACCTGTATTTAGAGGAGCCAGTGAGTCAGTGTGGTCTGGGTTTACATCACTGAGGTCAATATAATTTATGAGGACAAACATCATTTAGTCCGTGTGTGCGTGTGCATAACTGAGGGAACAGGCTTTAAGACACTGTCAGGTTCGCTCCAAGTCAGCAGTGTAGAGCCTGTACGAGACTACTGACGTGCATAAATGTGACAAACCTGAACTTGGCACTTGGGAAACTTCTGCGGAGCTGTCTGCAGGAGGGGGTGGTGGAGGTGGCGGAGGAGGAGCTGACGCCGGAGCTGCGGGAGGGAGGGAAGGCTCCGGAGGAGGGGGCGGGGGAGGTGGTGGAGGTGGTGTGCCATCAAGCTGGAGCTGAGTTCCTGAAACAAGCAGATGAAATACTGTATAACACTGGAAGAAAATTTGATCTATTTATGTAGCATCTTTTCAGATATCACAAAAAGCTTCACAGTAAAAGACAAATGGGCACAAAATGATTGAGGTTCACAACTAGAGATGGACCGATCCGATATTACGTATCGGTATCGGTCCGATACTGACCTAAATTACTGGATCGGATATCGGAGAAAAATAAAAAATGTAATCCGATCCATTAAATATCACGAAAGCACCTCACAAAACTTGCAACACGCCGTAACTCACCTCAGGTTAGCACGTCGGAGCAGTATGCATCACGTGATAGAGCGGCTGTGGCATGCGGGACCTGTCAGTGGTCTGGATAGCATGTGGAGCTTCGCTAGCAACCCAGCATTTCATCTCCGACAAAGTTATCCCGAGAGAAGTAAAGCAAGTGTGTAAGTCCATCTCTGAATGTTTGTAAAGCATTCCTGCGTTAAGCTTAACAAGCCTCTGCCTCTTCTTGCTGCTACTTCAATCATGAAACTGCTTAACGATCAGCTGATCGGCTTTTCTGTCGCAAGTCCGTGTCTCTAGTTTGCTTTTGGCCCACTTTGCACTAGAAAGAGGAAACCATCGGCTGAACAACAGCAGCACGTTTAAGCTTGATCAGCTATTGTTAGAATGTATTTAATATTACTTTCTACTCGAGGATCTTTTTCTACGTAGCTGACGGCTGGTAACTGTGCAGGGGCGGATCTAGCAAAGTTTAGCCAGGGGGGCCGATAGGGCATGAACAGGGAAAAGGGGGCACAAAGACATACTTTTCTTTCTTATTCTCATTTAAAATGTCTAGCTTTTAATAAATAATTATCTGACAGCCAAAGTTTTAATTTGATGCAAAATGAATAGAAGTCAATTACTGTATATAGTGACTATTAAGTCTAATATACCCTAGTAAGCTATACTACTTTTTCCTTTGGGAAGGTACCATCTGTGCAGTCTGCAATTTTGTTGAAGAAAGATGTTGAATCTATTTAATATTTCTTGAAAAATAATTGATTTCTGTGCATTTTTTTTTCACACTGCATCAAATTAAGGTTGATTACGTCGATTAAGCATCATGAGGTGGAGCGTGAGGGGTGGTTCCCTATTTTTTATTTATTTATTTTTGTTGTTGCTGGGAGTTGGAACCCTATTAGTTAGGTTGCTTAATATTTATGCTAAGTACTCTTTAAAATACCAGAATAGGGAGGATGGTGTAGGTTTAAGTTTATTAGATTGATCAGTATTGCTGTACTATGAAATATTTTTTTTTGCATACAGGTATAACAGAATAGCTTTAGTGTAGTTGTTGTTTTAAACTTGAGTATGAACTTATACAAAATGCAGCAAGATATTTAAAAAACAGTTTTGTTGATTAAAAAACACCATATCGGATTCATATCGGTATCGGCAGATATCCAAATTTATGATATCGGTATCGGTATCGGACATAAAAAAGTGGTATCGTGCCATCTCTATTCACAACATAAGACATCTACCTGGTGCACTGCTCTCCTCAGAGAAGCAGGGCAGCTCGGGGATGTTGTGTGTGGGTCCCGAGGGGGCAAATCCAGGTCCGAGGTCTGCGCTGTAAGACAGGTCGTCTGCAATACCTGGCAGGTCTGGCAGGTAGGACGGCACATCTATCTCAGGCACTTGACCCAGGTCTGGCACATAGAAATAACTCTCTGCTATCTGTTAAGAGAAAAAGAAAACCATGATTAAGTTTTAACAGATCTGATCCTTCACAGAAAAAAAAAGGAAAAGTCAGAAGGTACCTGTCTCTCCAGTTGCTCTCTCTTTGTAATGGACAGAGGAGCATCGAATGGTTTATCTTCTTTTTCCGTCTCTAGTGTTGTGTGCGTTTTTGTCACTGCTCCCGCCAAAGGATCAAGAAACACATATTTCTTATATCTTTAAAAAAATAAGACACAAATTAAAACATACGAGAGAACATTGAAATCAGTCAGTGTTTACAATAAACATCTGTGTCTGTGCTGGCGTGTGCAGACTCACAGATTTTCTGTGGTATTAAAGAGCAAAAGAGAGCTGACAGATGAGATGTTACGCGGCAGACTGCCCAATCCTTCTTCTGTCTCATCCTCAGTCTTCTTCTTATTTCTCACGCACACAGGGAAATATATTAACTTCTCCTGAAAGGAAGAAAGCAGGACTTGGAGTGAGAAGGAGATCAAGAAAATGTTAACGAAATCTTTAGCAACGCATATCGTAAATGTCATCAAAGTGCTCCTGCGCATAGATGCACACAAACTACAACACCAAGTTATATGTTAGGGGGTATTGCTTCTATTGAGGGGGGTACTGAATAATGCATTTCTGCATCAGAGACAAATGCCAGCTCTATTTTCTTTTTTGTTCCCTTCCCAAGCCGACAAATACACACAGATACACAAACACGTGCAAGCACAGGCAGGAAAAAATATTATTTTTATATTTTTTCCTGTTAAGTTTTCTGTAACGGTGAAGGAAAAACAGTGGTGTTTGCTATAAATAATGCAGGAACTTGTGCTGAGCAGAGCACGTACACACAAGAACCACTTGGGGGAAAAAAAACACATCTCTTGTCACTGTGCGGTGACACAAATACAGCTGGGTTCTGATATCCCATTTACATACATCACATACAGTATGTGACAACTTCAACTGTGACTCATGTGTAGTTAAATCTACAGAAAAGAAGGGACATGCCTGTTGCGGCTTTCGATACATGATTGACAAGCTGCATTTTTCTACAAGTCTATGTTGTTTTCACCTCCATTTTACCTCCTGAATAAGTACTAAATTGCAAGTAAAAGCAACAGAGTGCACATACAATTGGCTGCTGTGTACTACTTTGCAGTATTTTTTAAACAGACAACATAACCTACTTGGCCTGAAAATGTTTACTTAGCAAAACAGGAAATACGCAGGCCGAGTGGAGATTTATGCATAAACATGTTTCACAAGGTTTACAGGGCATTCACATCCAGTCAAGCATTCACTTGAAATATCAAAGTTTTAAATCAGGTCAAAATAAAATGTGTGTAATTTAAGGTATTACCCACATCACTATGGATATATCCAAGACCAAGACTCCTGCAAATGCTCTAAAGCTTTAAAGTGGTTTGCCCAGCAGTCTGCATAAATATGACCAGTGTGCTCAGAGTCCCCATGCCCTCATTTGACTAGAATGTGAGGTGTGGATAAAAGCTATGTAAATAAAGTTAACCGTGTCCATATTCCTGTTTTCTACCTGCTGTTTTAGCAGCATGAGCTGAACAAAGAAGCAGCAACACTAACTAGTCAGCGAACTCTTTTAAGACATCAGCTTTAGAACACTTTGCGAAAATAAAATATGCAATGTGGCTCTTAGCAAGTCACAGTCATCATTTTCATAATTTTGAAAATTGCTTTTCAAAACCTTTGCTCTTTTCCCCCCCAACATTTTAATGTGTTGATCTCACCTGCAAAGCCTTTTCATCAAAGGGTCGCAGTTTATTCTGTATTCTGTGTCGGGGCCGTGTTTGTGAAGAGGGGTCTGTAGCTCCAGCGAAGATAGACAAGTAGTCCTGAAGTTGATCTGGGGCTGGGTACTTGGCACTGGAGAAAACCTATATGCACATAAAATAACATTTTTACTCTTTTTTTCTCCTATATTCTGTATCAGAACTTAAAAAGCTGCCTTCTAGGGTGAAGATTCAGTGTTACCTTGGTGGCTTTCTTGCTGCCTTTAATCTTGTCGACACGGGCCTGAGCTAGTCTGATCCGGTCAGTGATGCTCTTGAGCTGGTGACGGTTTTTCTCGACACTGTCTGACACCCTGCAAGCAACAACAACTGAATATGGGCATATGCACATCTACACACAAAGGATAACCGTATGTCAAGGATACTGCACAATCCAGTTCTTTATTATATATCCTGCAGAGTCCCGAAACCCCCCAAAAGGAACTGAAGACTCCTACAATTCATTGAGATTATGTATAAGTATCAAATGCCACTCTCATGTTTTATCAGTGATCTACTTATAAAAAGCTCATGTTTCAAAAGTTTACATGGCCAAAACTGTTCTGTTCATAAATGTTATTGTTTCCATGCTGTCACAGGCAACACCTCCTCTGTTTTCAGGGTGCCAGACAGGACCATCTGTCCTCAAGCAGCTGCTGTTTGTTAACGGTGCAATCTATTAAATATGACAAAGCTTTTTGGCCCATGAGCAAACTTGCAACAGCTGCTGTTATATCTGCTACCAATTCATTTTGTGCGTTATTAAAACCTGTTCTTTTGTTGTTAAACACTCTTTGCTACCTAGCCTGAGCAAATGCAGAGATCACTACTGTTGAGTTTTTTAAAAAACTCTGTAGCTTTAAAACTTTTTGCTATTTTGAAAATCTGATAAGCTAAAATTGATCAAAGTAACCTTTAAATAAATGACACTAAAAATGAAACAATCCCTGAAACAGGCTCTGGAATAACATCTGGCTCACTCCTACCCTGAATAAAATGTAGTGGTATAAACTGAAGGAATAAAACAATATCAATAATAATGAATTTGTATAATACATTGTATTACTACAATGTAACCACAAACAACAATGTAATTTCCCTATTAATTTCATATTCATCCCGTATTTGCAACCATGAAAATGTAAACAAAGAAAAAGACTGCAGACCCAGTGATTCAGTTTACAACCAAGAGTCAAACACTGCGAGACCAACCTGGAAACTGTAAACTCTGTGTGTGTGTGTGTGTGTGTGTGTGTGTGTGTGTGTGTGTGTGTGTGTGTGTGGTGGGCTTGCCTTCTGAAGATGTCTGTAGAAATGTTCTCCAAGTACATCAGTGCGTCTGCTATCTGATGAACAGCCTCCTCCCTCCTCAGGTCGGGCTGGATGAGAGGCACAGAGTACACCTGGCCCTCCAGGCAGTGCTTCTGTGTCATCCTGCAAAGCAAGAGAGCAACAAAGTTGAATCAAACTGTACCACTGTGTTGTAATGGCATATTCTCATAGTAAGGATTGCATTCCTGACAAACAATATTATTAAAAATACCATGCTGAGTATCAAATTTATGAGGGCTTATGTCATATGGCAATCTCTCTCGCTGTCTCTGACTGACACTGACACACACACACACACACACACACACACACACACACACACACACACACACACACACACACACACACACACACACACACACTTCACGTCTGACTCTCACATGACGGCGCAGGAATATTATATCATTTCTTTAACCACAGCACTATGTGGACTCTTTTTATCGTCTTCAGCTGGTCAGAATTTTCTAAAAGCTAATAGCTCGAACGGTAAATAAATCTGCACCCAAATTGCTGAAGATATTATATTTCAAACAGCTGATCTCCGTAATGAAATAACCCGACATCTGACACCTCTTAATCCTAAATGCAGAATATCCGTGAGCATAGCCATACCCGTTTAAAGACTTGTTTTACTAGAAAGACAGTCTCACCTGACCATGAGTGTTGTTTACGACCACAAAAACAGTATAATGGAAAAAAAAATGTGTCGACGATAGCCACTCGTTTAGCAAAACAACAGTTTCGCACTTCCGCATCCGTGTAGCACGTGACGACTCAGCAATTATTGTGTTGCTTTCAGGAACACTCGGAAATCTCTCGTTTAGTGCAGCCTACGCTTGAACTACGTCAGTAAACCGAAGTATTGGCTAAGAGCAGAAGTAAATGGCAAGAGCACTTCTCAGAAAATGTGTAGGCTTTCCTGCAGAATTCTAGAAAGAATTCTGGACGATTCTAGCACCAGTTTTTTACAGAACGTTGTTGGAAATCAAAGAAAAGGGCAGACTTCCATCAAATATGAATTCTGCAAACATTAATCTCCTGCTAAAACCAGGCAAAGACCCTGTATATCCCTCAAGCTATCGTCCAATATCCCTTATAAATGTAGACCTTAAAATAATCTGCAAAGCTCTCTCAAAGAGATTAGAGAAAATAACCCCCCTCTTAATTCATCCTGACCAAACTGGTTTCATAAAAGGTAGGCACTCATCAACAAATACACGTAGATTACTTAATTTGATGGACTACTTATACAGTAAAAACCTTGAAACGACAATATTTTCTTTAGATGCAGAAAAAGCATTTGACAGAGTAAATTGGAAATTTCTATTTGCAACTTTACACAAATTTGGTTTTGGAACCTCTTTCATTAACTGGTTAAAAATATTATACAATTTCCCAACAGCTTGTGTCAAAACAAATGACCAAACATCCTCCAGCTTCTGTCTCCTGAGGGGCACCAGGCAAGATGCCCACTCTCCCACTGTTTGCAATTTTTATTGAACCACTAGCAGCAGCAGTTAGACAGAATTCAGTAATTAAGGGCATAAAATGCAAGAACGTGGAACATAAAATCAGCCTTTATGCGGATGATGTGTTACTTTTTCTCCAAAACTCACAAACCAATATCTCTGGGGTGATTGAATTGATAAACTCTTTTGCAAGAATATCAGATTACTCAATTAACTGATCAAAATCTACAGTCCTCCCGATTAATTGCTCCTTCCATAATTCTTCTTCTACACCACTGCAATTGGGAAATATAAAATATTTAGGTATTAATGTTTCTCCCAAGCTTGTAGATCTGACTAAATTAAACCATATCCCACTTTTAAAGACAGTAGAAGGCGATCTGGCTAGATGGAAATGTTTACCCATATTACTCATGGGAAGGGTTGCCGCTATAAAAATGATGGTCTTACCAAAAATAAATTATTTCTTCTCAATGATCACAACTACCAACTTTCAGCACTACTAGCCAAAAGGCTTCAGTTTATCTCAGGATGGCTAAAACATACCCTCTTAGATGAACCTTGGCTAGATGTAGAACAAGCACTTCGCAATAATCTAGAGATCTCAGACCTACCATTTATCAGCTCAAACATCCAACGACATCAATGCTTCAAAAGCATCAGCATCAGCTCTTCTCTGACAGCATGGTGGGAGTTTCTAAAATTGACGGAGTCTTCATTAATCCCATGCAAACGTACACCTATCTGGAACAACCCTGACATATTACAAAACAATAATATGATAAACTTTCCAGATTGGAGTGGTAAAGGAATCAAATACTTAGAACATATATTAGAAGGATCAGAATTTATTCCATTTGATAGACCAAAACTTCTGGACTCAGATTTGCTTAAAAACCTTTCATTTAATTAGAAATCCCAGTCTTCAATTAATTCAATACAAAATATTACATAGAGTGCACTATACAGGTCATTGGATGTTCAAGATGGGCTTTACGTCTACCAACAACTGCTCACACTGCCAAACCAATTCACCGGACAATTATATCCATGCTCTTTGGTTCTGTCCACCAGTTCAGAAGTTTTGGCGCGAGATATGTGAAGACTTATCGAAGTGTCTGAAATGTAACATTCCAACTTCCCCTTTAGTGAGTTTGTTGGGCAGCTTAGATAATGTCACTACAGAAAAGAATATAGCCCATATGATCTTCACTGCCCTATGCATAGCCAAGAAAACAGTCCTCATGAACTGGAAAAATAAAAATAATCTTAATAATAATATAGAAATGATCTATTAGATTACATTAGTCTTGATACAGCCTCTGCCACCACATCAGATCAATTACTCTAGGCTCCTTTGATCAGCTCCATCACCTAGTGGGGGTGGGGGGTCATAGTTTGGTCCCACCTTTGCTGTTGTGATTGGTGTGGGGGCAGGGATAGGCTTGGGGCGTCGGGGGATTCCCCAGGAGCATCTTCCTTGGAGGGCTCAACCCGGGGTTGCGGTCATGGCCTATTAAGGGCTCTGTTGGCTCTTAGGTGACGGTTTCCTCGTGGTTGCGTGCAGCGGGGCTAGGGGAGGGTCTGTGCTGATGGACGCGGGTTACTGACTGGTAGCCTGGCTGCCCCTGGGTGGGTCCGGGACGGGCGTGGGGTTCTGGGGGTGCTCCGTCTTTGGGCTGGGGCCCTGGCTGGGCCTTGAGGGCTTGGGTCCTGGTTGGTGTGTTGCTGGGGTTGTGGGCGGGTGGGTGTATGGGGGCCAGTGCATCGAGCCACCTGGGGGGCTCTTCAACTGGTGGGGGAGGCTGTTACATCTTGCAGGAGGTCTCCTCTCTTCAGGAACTCACTCTGCAGGAGGGGGAGATACAGGAGAGGTGGAGGAAGATCTCAGCCTGGGCGTCTATTATCCTGTGTAGTCTGGAAGATGAGTGGATGACGGGGTGGGAGGAGGAGTTGGCCGTCTGATTGGGGTCTGGAATGTGGGGCCTCCCTGCTGCTGCCGAGTCGGGGCAGTCTGCTTCTCTCCACCCCAGGGAAAAGGGTAACACTACCTGGGTCTGGGTGCAGTTTCCCCCTCCAGGGGCAAGGGTACCTATGTCTGTCTCCACGTTGGATGAGTGTTGAGTAATTGCATATGAGAGCATGAGGGTGGGAATGGATGTCTGTATCTGTGTGTGCCTGTATGGCTGTGTCTATATGTCAGGTTGGGTATCAGACGCCACCTCTCTGGGGACATCTCAGGCCCTCCAAGGTATGGAGGCCTATCTCCCCCCACCACTTCCCCTGCCAGTGGCAGACGCCCTCAGACATCGGTGCGTTGGTGGTTCTTTGTGTCCGGGGGTGGGCGTCCAGGACACAAAGAACCTCACTTCTTGGTGGCTGCTTGTCGGGGCCTGGAGCCTGGGGCTCGCTCGGGCCACTTCGGGGGTGGGGTGCCCTCAGCCTCTCAGCCTGGGGCTCGGTCACTCTGGCACAGCTGGCTGCCGACGGAGCTCACGGGCGCGTCACTGCAACCCCCCCCCCCCCCGGCTTCTGGCTGCCCCTCTGTTGGTCTTCCTTGGTCTCTTGTGTTCTGAGGGCCTCTGGATGTCTGGAGTTTTGATCTCTTCCATACCTGCTTCATGCCCTGGAGGACGGGGCTGTGGCCCCCCACACCCTCTTGCACTTCATTACATGAAGGAACCTTTTAAAAACAAGCGCGACCATGCTCACAGGTGTACACACGGGTTCTCACACACACACACTACACCCTTTTTGGCTCCTACCTCAAAGCACACTGTGTGCTGTCGATCTTACGTGCTGCACAATAATGTTTAATATTTAGTATTTACTGTTATATTCCCATAGATCATCGTGATGTTGTTTATTATGTTGCTCTTTTTTTTTCTTCTGCTTGTTTTCTCTTTTTTCTTTCTCAACAGGTGATCCAGGTGATTGATACATGTATTTTTTGTCTGCTTAATTTGTTGGTTTTTGTTTTTTGCCCTTTATCCCCGTCCCTCTTCCCCGCTGTTTTTCTTTCCCTCTTTTTTTCTCCCCTTTCTTTTCCCCAGTCAAGTCTGTCCCATATTTAGCAAGTGAAAATAAAATAAAATAAACAATAAAAGGTGAATCAAATAGACCATTACGGCAAGGCTGGGATGGTCCATTTGGCAAAGTAAATCCGTTGGGCATCTTTCTTCGCCTTTAGACAACAATTCTGATGGCAAAGAGACAAACGGGACAGGCCAAAAAAAAAAAGTATAGGCAACGCAAACATAAATAAGCAAACAATAATATAAAAGTCTCTAAGTTTTGTATTATTTGACTTTTGTGAATGAGTGTTTAGGTCAAGGCACCATGAGACGTTCAATTGTCTTTGCATGTAATACATCCCCCCCCCCCCTTTTTTTTTTGTTCCGTATTGTTTATTTCTATATAGACAATTTCGTACGAACTAATTTCACATTCTGGAGCATTTATAGTTTTAACTTAGTTTTTATGGGCCTTTAAATTACATACAAAGCTCAGGGGCAAGATGCATCGTAAGATGCACATGCTACACAAATACACCGCCTTGCGATTGTTTAACCAAATTCTTAGATTTAAAAGAAAAAAGGATTTTGTGTGCAATAAATCAGCTTCACATACTAGTCCACAAACTAAAGATGCTCCGTAGAACTCCTTGTAGCTACCTATAGGGCGCGTGCTAGGACCGTGCTCGTGTCTGTGCGTGCAGTGACGCATCCATCCTCGAGCACCTCCCCTCCTCCCTGCTGTCACATCTGGAGCTGGCTGCTCTCATCAGCACCACTCAGCGCAGTGTATGTGTGTGTTTGAGAGAGAGCGAGAGCGAGTGAGAGAGAGTGAGGGAGGGAGTAAACGACTGGAGAAGTGGAGACTGACTTGGTCGGCGTAGCCTCATCCACAGCCGAACAGAATCAAGGAGAGGAGAGCGGAAGGACATCCCACGCCACCTTCTCATCCGCACTCACAAATAGGCTGTTTTGCATCTCCTCTGTCCTCCATCCGCGCGTCCAGGTTCTTTCCCCCCTCTCTCTCTTTCTCTTCCTTCCTCTTGCTGTGGGTAGCGTATGATGAGCTCCAGCCTGCTAGAAAACCCGGTGCAGGCGATTCTGTACCTGCGGGAGCTTACCACCATCGTCCAGAATCAGCAGAGTCTCATCCAGACCCAGCGTGCAAGAATAGAAGAGCTGGACCGGAGGGTAGATGAGCTGATCGGCGAGAACAGACACCTGCGGGACGTCAGGATACAACAACAGCATCCTTATCACCACCATCACCACCATCACCACCCCGACCCCAGCTGCCTTCATCATCACCACCACCATCCCCAGGACCCCCCGCTCAAGACTAGTCCGGGGTCTTTGCCAGATGCGGCTTCACCAGCACAAGTCGAGGCGGCTCCGGCTGTCCAGTCCTCGCCCACCCAACCTATGGACCCAGGAGACATGCAGCTGGTCCCAGCCGAGCCATCCACAATTTCGCCGGTTGAAAGTGAGTCCGAAAACGGTGGAAGTTGCCACAGCTGCCGCTCTTTGGTTCCGATGACCCCGACAACCCTTTGTCGGTCTCTGGCCCTGGCCAGGAAATCCGAGTGAGTAGAAAATATTAGAGCCTTTGATTGTTTGCATGTATGCGTGTGCGCCAAAACGCTCCAGATGCCTATATACATAGCCTAGTGGCTTTTCAAAAAGTAGCTCTATAGCCCATAATTTCAAACCTCTCGCGTTAACCTGACTTATTCGGCTGTATCAACTTCAAGCCAAAACAAATTTTATATCTTCCATATTACGGGCTAGCCTGTTGTCGAATCCAGCTTTTGTCTGAAACTGTGTAATTAGGCGCATCCACGTGTGCGTGCGCGTGCTCTGTAGATTGAGAGGCGTTTAATTAAAGAAGAGGGCGCTTGCAAATTTCCAATTTTCAGCTCTGTGTATGTGTGTGCCGACCAAGGACCGTGCCAGGAGAGGAAGAGGTGGATTATTTAAATGAGAAACTGGATCACGATCACTGGATCATTACATAACAAACAGCTGGAGGCCTGTACGTGTGTTCGTGCGCGGGCGCGCGTGTGTGAGCGAGAAACACACTCAGCGCAGCGGTCAGAGTCAGCAGGAGACAGAAGCAGCTTCACGTGTGACGATGACACACCTCGAGCCGCTGTCCGTGTTTGCTGGCTTTCCTTGTCAATTACCACCAGGGATCTACAAGCTCCCACGGGATCTCAATTCCTCTGATGTTCCCCTGGTAGATGAGATACACAGCTACACACCACAAACCACACACACACACACACACACACACACACACACACACACACACACACACACACACACACACACACACACACACACACACACAGTACCGCCTCCTGCTTGTCACCAGAGCTTCACAGAATATCACCCTAATGAGGGAAGACCCATGTTTCTCTCTTTGCCAGAGTGTGTGTGGTGTTCTTTCTGTTCATAAGTTTTCTATCAGCAGGAGCCCTTATTGGTCTCTCTGGGACTCCACCCCCACTGAGGGGAGCAACACAGAATGAAGTTGTGATGAGAGGTGCAGAGGAGCACATATTAACATTAGTGATATTAATCCAAAAGTGCACATGATCATGCATCTTACAGTCGCAGCTCCAAGTGCACGAGTGTGTGTGTGCAGAGTCCCTGTTGCTCCTCTGGACCCTGTTGCACTGCGTTGACCCCAAGTTGTTCCTGAACGTCTTACTCTGCAACGACAATTTATTGCTCAAGAAACAGTATTACACAGATTCTTAATTATAATTAAGAAGAGGGGAAGAAATTACAATAACAATAATTTTTTGTTATTAAAAGAGCTCAGAGCTTGGAGCAGAACATCCCCCAGATGAGCAGGCTGCTGCAGAGCAGTTGGCTAAATAGCCCTCTTGCTCCTGTGGGTACTGATGTATGTCCTTGAATGCAACCTTACGCCTCTGCTCCCTCAGTGATTTTAAGTCTTTTGGATTAGACCAGTAGCCTAACACCTAATGTCTACTTTTGCTTTTGGCAAGCCAAGCAGGAGAGGAGGAGAAAAGCTTTTCACCTCCCTGCTCCATCCTGTCTGCAGCTAACTGGAAATCAGATCTCTGCTCCATTAGTCCTGTTGCCAGCTAATTAACCTGTATAAGTTGTGTGATTGTGCATATGCATATGTGCTGGCATGCCTTCGTTCACACATCCCACTCTATCAGTTAATTTGAAGATTTATTTTAACTCACTATCGACTTTTGTGACAAACAGAGACATGTGGACTAGAGTTCTACATTGGGTTGGCTGTGAGTGTATTTATGTTTGCATTGTCATTGTTGCAGAAACCAATGGATATGCCTATGGGGGAGAGGCAGGATCCTCTCCTCCACTCATTCTCAGTCTTTCTTTCCAGCTGAGCCTTCTATCTGCCCCACTTAGCCCATGGAGCGAACAGTAATCAGCCATTCTCAGGAGAGGGAAAGGCAGAGAGATATAAAGAGAAAGAGAGACATGCATGCCCAGTTGTTGTCTTTGATGGAGCCCTTGGAGGTGTCTAGAGGAAGGAGCTTGAGGCTGACACTGTGAATGGACCGCTGAAAGAGAGGGGAGTTGAGAGAGATGGGAGGGTGGTTAAAAGAGGAAGAGGAGGCAAAGAGAAGCACATTCATTGTACAATAATTGAGACAGGTACAAAGAGAGAGTAAAACACACACAGAAAAAAAGAGCTGTCTCCACGATCTATCCGTCTGGCAAACAAATGCAAAGGCTGAACAACACTTTGCTATCCTGTGGCGGCATGAAATGTGCATACAAAGAACTGGTAATGTTTTTGAGTCCAAATGGAGCTGATCTTGTTGCATGCCAACCCTCCTCCATCGCTCCTCTCGCCTTACACTTTGTACTGGGTACTGGCTGATGAAAGGCATTGCGTTTTAAGTGCTCTTACAAAACAGGGAAGAGGAGAGGGGAGGTGCAAGAGAGAGGACAGAGCTCACAGAGAGAGAAAGAGAGAGAGCCAGAGAGAACATAGGCCAACAGCAGGAGGCATGTCCTGTTAAAATATTCACCTGTTCTCTTTGTAAGTGTTGTTGCAGACGAATGGCCGTTACGTGTGTGCCTTGTACAGACAGATGGACCCGCTGAGTGTTTGTGTGCGAGTGTGTATATGAGTAGCCTATGTGTGTCTGCTCAGGCTGGCCTCTTCTTCCCTGTATGACCAAATAAAACTGAGCAGAGCTGAACTGTTTTATATTAGCCTGACAAAAACTTCCAACTCTCATCATGATGGACAAACTGGAGTTGACTTTGGGAGTTGAGGTCTTACAACAACTGCCTGAACAGTCAGCTCCTATTTAAACCAGTATAGTTAAAAATAGGCTATATTGTATTTGCTTTCCTTTGGAGAGTTAGAGGATGAATGATCTTTATCTTATCATTTTGATACGTTAAACACGAAGCTATAGCCTAGCAGGAGTAGATGAAAAATAAAAGTGAAAAAGCAAACCCACCCCCCTGCATATTTTAAAGTTCCTAAATTAAAATGTCATATTGCTTTATTTAATCTGTGCAAACCCCAAAGTGCAAGCAAGAAAATTTGTAGTTTTACACTGTAGTATTTCTCGGCCAGATTAATTAATTCACTGGACTCAAAGCAAGTAGTCTGGGACAAAAAAATACCATGGTCAGCAACCCCTCTGCAATCTAGTCGTAACTTTAAACTCTTCTCGAGATGTGGCTTCGTGCTGTGCGTCTCCTCTTCTAAACTTGATGAAAGCGAATTAATTTACTTTCCAAAATGTAAAAAGTGTTCCATGTTTTCTTTCAATTGCTGATGTGGTAACAGTATCAGTCATATGGCTCTCCATTTCATCGAGGTTGTGGCCTCAGAAATAGTTTCACCCTGCAATTTAGTGTAAAGACACTCTTTTATATTTGATGACAAAGATCCGTGACTGAGCTGTGTCTTCCATAAACTCTGAGCTTTCACACAATTTCATTTTTCTGCTCACCTGTCAGTCAGATGTGCATTAGACAAAGTATATTTTGGCATCATCTCATCCAAAACCAAAATAGACGGTGAATGGCACAGTGAATGTAGTTTACAGGCTTACGGGGATGTTTAAACTCCTTCAGTTGTTGAGCCAGCGATCGATTCCTGGCTCCTCCAGTTCACGCACTGAAGAGCCTTTGAGCAAGACACTAAATCCCACATACGACCCGTTTACATCCATAACTGATAAAGCATCGTACCCGCAGAATAATACAGTCTACAGTATAAACAGATTTGAATCAGATTTTTAATGCAAAGCATTTTGAGTGCTTACTAAGATTAAGAAATACTAAGAAATTGGCTTTTTAAATGACAATTTACAGCATCAAAACCTCATCAAGTGTAAAATTAATAAAAAGCAGATCAAATTACTTTAAAAACATGGAAACGTCTCAAACTACAAAAAGGTTTGTGGCTATATAGAGTAGATCAGGTGTTAAAAAGTAAGATTTATTCAAGTGTGTAGACTTGTTTTAACCTGCAGGAAAACTAGAGGGGGACCGTGTTACTGTTTATTAAACATCTATCTGCGTACTAAAAAAAAGGGGGGAAAGGGAATATTCTTTGACAAGCATGTTTGAAAATTACTTGTTTCAGATGTATGACAGAGCAGTTTATGTTTTTAGCTCCAGTGATTTCAGAAAGTCCTCTTAGCTTGATATATTCCCTTTTTTGCCCCGCTTTACCTGATGTTTAAAGCGGATCAACGGCACAACAAAGACAACAACTACAATGGAAAAATTAATATTCAGATCTAACATGATTGTTTTGGAAATTTTTTGAACCTCCTGGGATCAAGCTGTTAACAGAAGAGTGTGAAAATTACTGCAAAACCTGCAAAACAAAACCCAAAAAAGATGAATCCAGGTATAATAACTAGTCTATAAATTCCACAAAAAGCAGTTCTTTGTGTCAGAGGTGTCACTGGGGGGCTTAGGTGTTACAACAGATGAAGCAGTATTATTCATACCAAATAAATATGAATAATTTTTGCCATGCATCTTTTAAAAAAATGAAGACAAAAAACCCCACAGTGTCCCTTTAAGTCTGTGGAAGTTGCTGTGAAACGATAGCTTTTTATAGCTCAGACTGTCATTCCTAGTCTTGCACTGACTCTGACTGCCTGTCACTGTGGGTCTGTGTCATGAGCAATATGCTGCGCCCAGGTCAGAAGACTTGCTGTAGCGTAGCCAAGAAATTCACTGTCAGCCGAATCCTTTCAGCTCAGCATGAAAAGACCAATACTACACCAAGACCTCACAAAAACTTAGCTGGATGGACAGTGATGATCATGCTAATTTTCAAGCCTCTGGTAGTGGAAGGTGTCCAGCATTCGGAAGGTGAAAAGGTCGAACGGCAACAGCTTCCACGTGATGCATGGGATTTTTTTGTCCGTTGTTCTCCTCGGTTGTAATCTGCCCCAGATAAAAGGACTAGCAAAGTGCTTAAAATATGAATGTAAATGCAAAATGTATGAGAGAGAAATGAAAATGAGAACTTAAGAAAAACACAGGAAGCAGAGCCAGAATAACCATCTGTCCAGATTGGGTTAGGGGAATTCTGCTAAATCACCACTGATCTGCTGAATTGGAGAGGAGGGGAGAGGACGAGCACATCCGGATACACAAACACATAAGTGCTCCCACTCTATCTAAGCTTTCTCAGCCTTGAATTGACCTACATAGGGTATTTACCCCGGGATCAGTGGCAAGTTGTGTAATGCAATGTTACAATAATCCAGCATCCAAGAAGCACTTCTTCAGGATCTTTTGTGATGTCGGGAATGGGCGCAGAGAAGCGTATTAGCACAAGGCAATCCAACAACTGAACCAATAACAACCTGAAAGACATGCTTTCCCTTCAAGTCTATCCACCCCACTGCTTTCCTCACCTGTCTCTTCTGCTGCAGGAGCGAGACTGTGCTGCATCAGTTTTGCTGCCCCGCCCCTGAGCATCCAGAGACTGAGACCACTAGCTCGTCCAGGTAAGCCAAAGATACTTTAATGGACTTTTTTTTTTCTCTCACAGTGTGCTCTTGCAACAATGTAAAACATCCAGTCTGCATACATACACTCTGTGCATTAGTGCCAGCTGAGCCATTTCAACACCCAGGCCTTTAAGCATGCCTGATAGCCTGCTTGCTCTTTATTGAACCACATGTGAGTGTGAATTGGTGCATTTATAGACCTATTGTGCATGGATTTCATAAAGATAGTTAAATGTTCTGTGACTAAACTACACCTCTGACAGCCTCAAGGGTAACTCACATATTCATAGGCATATAAATGGGAAGTGTGGGTAACCGAACTGATATTCCCACTATGAAAGCGCCTATGGCAACTCTGACGCAACCCTCGCCACTACCATAGTAACTGGAGAATCTACTGTAGTGACTTTTACCGTGTGACTGTGCGTGGGCAGTGCTGTCTGTTTGTGATGTGAGTTGTTTGTGAGTATGTAGAAAGTATTGTGTATGAGGATGTGTGGGAATGCATGACATTTCACTTGGATTTTTGAATGAGCCGTTAAAACTGTGAAAAGCTGATTTTGTCATGTTTCTCAATGATTATTGTTTTTCCACCCTCCTCCCGAATGTCTCCCATCTTCTAATCCTCTGTGCTCTGTTTCTAAATCCAGTTGTTCCCGGTCTATTTCTTTTCCTCCAGTCTCTTCATCTGCTATGGCGTAGTTTTCCTCCCTGTGTTGTTTATTTCTTCTCATTATTTTTCTGTCTGTTGGAAGACTCTTCTAATCAGCTCACTGCAATTATTTCTATCTCATCCCTCCTTATCAAGTCTCTCACTTATTCTGCTTTTATTAATATCACCATCTGTCTGTCTGGAATCCCTCTCTTCTCTCTGATCTGATGACTTTACTCCTACACCCACATATCCCTGATTGGATGGGCTAATGGCACAGCGGCAGTGGACAGCCAGCTGAGATGATGATGAGATGTAGCGGAGATGTGTAACACCGTAGCTCATTATTATCATCGTTACACAAAGTTTTGTGCTCTCGGTGGCTGCTAACCTGCACCCACGTCTACGCGCTGATGTTCGCTGAATCCATCAGAACACACAAACCTCCCAAGAGATGCTACGAGATCTGCCTCTAGCTTAAACTGGTGTGCCTTTTCTCCTTTACTCAGCCTTTTCGCGTGTGAGCGAGTTCTCCCCTGGCTGTACAGTACTTTAGGTCTCCGTGGGACTGTGAGCAATGCGTTTTGACAGATGTTCAAATCTTGCCACCTTGTCACACAAAAGCAAAGGCAGGAGTCTATGTTTGCGAGCGTGTACGAGAGGAAGAGAGGGTGCCCATATCATTACAGAGGCTTTTGCTGTCCAGATGCATTAATAGCTGACTCTTGCTTTTAAATCCTCTAATGTATTCTAATGTACTCTAATGTATTCTGATGCAGTACTGGGGCATGGCAGTGTTTTAATAGAGTTTTTGATATAGACAGCCTCCAGCATGCACACCCCAACACACAGTCTCAACCTTCCTGTTTCCTCTCTATTTTCCTATCGCACTCTTTCCTCTGGTCCCACGCTCTCTTTTTCCATCTATTTTCGCTAACTTTATCTCATTTAATGATAAGAGCGAGCGTCTCTGGCCCTATCTGTGACTTTTAGCTCGGTACTCAGAATAGTTGCTTTCACAGCAATCAAAGAAAACAAAGAGGAAATTTAGTGATGCAGTCATTATTTAACCATGAGCGGGCTTTTTGTTCTCCCTGGTCCCGTTTAGCACTGGTCCTCTTCGTGTAAAAATTATTAGAGTAAGCCTTATCTGGGAGGAAGAAAGAGTGAACAAGCACACAACGTCATGCGCACACATTCAAGGAGGTTTCTGGTTTTG
The DNA here is from genome assembly GCF_963969265.1 of Rhamphochromis sp. 'chilingali'. Taxonomy (NCBI): domain Eukaryota; kingdom Metazoa; phylum Chordata; class Actinopteri; order Cichliformes; family Cichlidae; genus Rhamphochromis; species Rhamphochromis sp. 'chilingali'. Next base: position 59,279,495 of record NC_137930.1, on the reverse strand, counting down.
ACTATGAGAAAAAAATTATTATAAAGAAATGGTGCTGCTAAATTCCAAACAGTATTTTCCATGAATATGTAGACAAAGTGTCTTAAAATGCCTGTTTGTGTATTTTGGACATTTTCTCATGACTGGTCTGGAAAAAGACATCTTATGGAAATAAAATAACCCAAAATTTCAAAATTGACCTCCGTATGAAAAAAAACATGCCTTCACCTGTAGTTTCTTTTCATAATCAATACACATACTCACCTGCTACTTTATTGGTTTTAGTAATTATCTAATCAGTCAATTACAATGCAGCAATTTAATGCATGTAAACATGGTCAAGAGAACCTGCTGAAGTTTAACCTGAGCATCGTGGTTGTTTGTAGCAGACTGGCCTGATTATGTCAGAAAACAGAAAACGATCTGAAAAAGAGAAAACATTCCATGACAAAAATGCCTTGTTGTAATCAGAGGTCAGACGATTATTACAAGAGGCATCAGTAACTCAGAGAATGCAGAAGAGCATCTCTGGACAGGCTTATAGCAGCAGACGACCACACCAGACTCCTCTCCTGTCAGCTTGGAACAGAAAATGGAGACAATTGTTCACACTGGCACAAAAATGGATAGGATGGAGCAGGTCAGCCACTAATCAGAAGGTCGGTGGTTCGATCCCAGGCTGCCTCCTGGCTGCATGCCAAATATCCTTGGGCAAGATACTAACCTCATGTTTGCCTACTGGTGGTGGTCAGAGGGCTCGGTGGCACCAGTGTCCTGCAGCCTCGCCTCTGTCAGTGCGCCCCAGGGCAGCTGTGGCTACAATGTAGCTTGCCATCGCCAGTGTGTGAATGTGTGTGTGAATGGGTGAATAACTGAATGTAGTGTGAAGCGCTTTGGGGTCCTTAGGGACTAGAAAAGCGCTATACAAATGCAGGCCATTTACCATTCCAGCAGGATAATGTACCATGTCACAAAACTCAACATGACAATGGTCTCCAGAGTCCTCGGATCTCAATCTGATAGAGGATGTGCAGCCAACGAATCTGAAACGGGCGTGTGATGCTGTCATGTCAATATGGACCAAAATCTCAGAGGAATGTTTCCAGCACCTTTTTGAAGCTATGCCACAAATAATTAAGACAGTTCTGAAGGGAAAAGGGAAGTGAAGTGGTGGTGTCAGTCTGTTCATGCAATACTCTGGAACAAATCTGAGCAAACTTGACAAAATATGTCCCTCAGATCTCAGTACACAACATGTAATGAACATCAACAAATAAAAAGAAACATTCAAACTTCTCACATAGTAATAGAAGGAGGCCTGGAGAGATCGACAGATGTTTGGTAAATATGCATGAGCGGAGAATTGCTGAATATTTTGTCAGATGGTCATCAAGAAGACTTATAAGGAGGGCAAATATGAGAGTGGCTGCATGTCTAAACTAAACTAAACAATCTTCCATTTATATAACACTACAGTGCGAGCTAACCGCAAAGAGGTGATCATTTATGCTTTATATATAACATTTTAATTTACCGATTGAATAGGAGGAACAATCTATTGATAAACCAGTTACTGGTCAAGTGTGAGCTAGTCACCACTGAGGAATATAGGAAAACGTTCACTTCTATTACAGCTGATTCTTACCTCCTTAAGAGAGAGTCAGAGAATAAAGAATCAGTCTTTGACTGCTCACAGTTTATAGACATGCATCCTGCGATGATGGATCACAAGAAGATATTGATTCACATTACCGGCTCACAAGCAAAAAGGGTTGGGAACAACTGGATCAGCACACTAAAGGGAAATGAATCAATATTAACTGAATAGTAATTTAGGTTATTTTGGCTATTAATGGAAAAATAAAATGCTTTCACTGTTTGTCATAGTGTGAGGACTTGTGCATTTTCTCTATGTTGTATTATTGTGATAGAAATGAATATTGCTTGTGGATTGTTCATTTAATGAGTCATTTTTGGGTCCAAGAAATTATGATTTTTAAAAACATTTTTTTTTCATCACATTGACAAACAGCTGATGTGCTGTTTCTTTTCTGCAGAACACAATAAGAAAAAGCTGAGTTTTATGTTTGAAACAGCAAATAAGAGGTGGAGATTATAATTTTTACATAGTTTTACACTGTTACATATTCAGAGTTGCACACTTGCAACTTGCACTCGAGCCACAAATCTGACCAAATAGGACTGGGCACATAAAGCCAGTCAACCTCACCCTGGGCCGCCACAGCTACACATCACTGTCTGCGTGCTGCTCCCCTTATAAGTCTCTTCACATTTCACATACTTGATGACCAGCCACTGACATCAGAGTTTTACTCCGTCAGAAGGACTGATATCTTTCCGCTCTTATTTCTGTGTCAGTGGACAGATGCTGAGCCTGGAGGATGGCACCTCCTCTGGGGACAGACAGGAAACAGAGGGTACCAAAAGGGAGGGACCCAGTGAGTACGAGAGCACCCTGGAGAATAAAAACAAACAGGTATGTCTTTTAGCAGGTGTATGTGGGCTCATGAGCATATTTTGGGTGCTGAGGCAGAGCTGGTTGTTCTACCTGTCTTTGCACGAGAAGGTGTGCATGTGAAGGTTGCTCACTTGACACAGAGTTGGGTGACAAAAAAATAAAAACAGATTCCCATTCAGATCTATTTCTGTCTATGTTCACATGAAAAAAGAGCACCCAGGATACCACTGCCACAGAGACAGGAGCATGAACGATGCTAAGTTGTCATGGTAACAGCTAATAACTGCTTCTGGCGGCTGGAGATGTCTTTATTCCTCATAGGAAACTGCTGAAGGGTCCGCTGTTACTGCTAGCGCTGTTGCATGGATTCACTTATATGAGCGTGTCTGTGTGTACTTTTGGTATGATCAAATCCACGCACACACAGAAACACACACAAATGAGTGGCTGTCCTCCTTTTTCCCTCCCTTTTTGTCTCTTCTCCCCCTGCCTCCCACTTCTCCTTCGATTCCCTCTCGCCGAAAATGTAAGAGGGCAAAAAATTGTGGAGGACAGTGAGATTTTAAGCTGAGCTGCTCTGCCAACAAATGGAACAGAAATAAGCTTGTGCAGGTGTTTACTTTTCTATTCATTTTCTCAACAGCACCTTTGTCACAGCCCATCCATCCTCTTTTTCATGCCCCTTCAGCCAGTATTAGCAGCTGAATGATGATAGATGATGTTTACTTTGGTTCTAATAACACAAACACCCACCAGTTTTAAAAAGAGTGGACTGATAAGTAAGACCCAAGCGGGCGCTAGCAGACTCATGGACTAGTGGAAAGTATAATCAAGGCTTAAGAAGGGTGTGAGTGGGAATTTCATGATTCAAGTCAGCTCTTTTGATCTTTTGCAGGCATTGGCGCAAAATTGTAACATGTTTGCTTACTGCTGGATGAATAAGTATCTTTCATTAGATTTTGTGTGCTTTGCAGTACTATTCCTGAAATGTCTTAAAGTCTCAGAGTCCTGTCAACAAATTTAATATACTCGCTCTCTCCCTTTTCCCAGATAGAAGAGTTGGAGCAGAAGTATGGAGGCCATCTCATAGCAAGGCGGGCAGCCCGTCGTATCCAGACAGCCTTCCGTCAGTACCAGCTCAGCAAAAACTTCCAGAAGATCCGCAACTCATTGTCAGAAAGTAAGCTTCCTCGTCGGATCTCTCTACGGCATCCCAGCCCTTCGGGCAGAAACCGGAACGCAGCTCAGAGACACAGCTACACTCTGCATCCTGGAGGAGGACAGATACCTTTACGCTCTAAAACCCCCCCTCCACCCCCTTGCCGCTCCACGTCTCTGCCCCCATCGTCTCCTGCGTCAGCCCCGGCACCTCCCCCAACTCCTGCCCCAGGCTCAGGCCCAGGACCTGGACCAGGCCCAGCACCACCCACACCTCAAACCCCAGGACCCTCACTCACACAACTGGAAGACTGCTTCTCTGAACAAGTGAGGTTTTTGTTTTTTGTTTTAATCTTGTGTTGTAGGAATGCAAAACTGTATGATTTTATAAATGTTTTATAAACTTTTTATAAACTCCAGATAGAAATATCTGGAAAACCACTGAATGAATTATAACAATTTTTGGTACATTTTAGACATTGACCTTTCCATGACTGTGAATCCCAGTGACTTCTTTAACCCTCTAGTCAAATATTTTGACAGGTACAGAGCATATTACTATTAAATTCGATAGATACACCATGTCCTCATCATTCAGAAGATGCATTTTTAACAACGTCTTGACTTTTGTGTCATTTTCTAGTAAATGTATTGGCAGAAAATTTGGTGTAGACATTCATAATCTCCTCGGGATCTTTTATAACTTTGATCATTCTTTGATGTCCTCAGGTCAAGATGTGAATGTGTCTGATACTGAGGTTTATGATGAAACATCTGCAAAACTGATGACATTCTTATTATTCTCTGACTTACTTTGTGTTTTAATGCAAATCAGCAAATGTCTGCATGGCATTATGACTTCATTAAAGCCAAGGAGCCCTACGAGCGTGTAGTCATGTTAAATAAGATTTTACCATATTCGTGAGGCACGCTGTCAGTATCAGTCTGTCCCATCATAAATCTACTGATCTCCGTGACAATATTCTCTTACCCTGACTGAACTTATCTTTAAATTCTCTTTAAATCTTGCACTACTTATCCAAGAACAGAGCTGACCCTCAGTGTCCTTGCATCTACACTTTATCTTACTTAGCTAAACTAAACTGACTGGCTCTAGTGACTTGATAGAAATGAGTTTCATCTTAATGCCAGTGGCCCACTCAGTAGTCCAGCTGCTGTCATTGTTAATTTAGTTCCACTAGTCTTACTAAAAGCCACTAATGAGCAACCCTGCGACTATCATAAGCTTTTACATACATGAATCATGGCCCTTGACCTGATTAAATCACGAGTTGTGATGTGAATTTTTATATTTTTTTGTGATCATACTTTCAGCTGCACTCCTTGGCGCAGTCAATTGATGAGGCCCTTCGTGGCTGGAGCTTGTCTGAGGGTGGAGAGGGCAAGGGACTGCTAATGGACCCCGGGGCGCTTCGTGCAGCTGCTGAGAGTGCTTGTCTGCCACGTAGTGCCAGCTCGCTGCTCATGGCGTTCAGGGATGTTACAGTTCATATTGACAGCAATAGCTCCTATACCATCTCCTCTGCCACCACCACAACCACCACCACCTCTTTGGGCAATGCAGGTGGGGGACAACCAGGTAGCAGGAAGACTTCTGTGAGTGGAATGGCTGGGGGAGGAGACAACCAGTCAGTGGAGGAGCCAGAGTTTCCTGCACCTCCGCCTAGTGAAGAGCTGGAAATGGTTGATCTAGGATCCAGGAGGGGTTCAGCAGTGCCAACTGCAGGGGGAGGAGGAATGGAAGGGGAGAACAGCACAGACAGACTGGGATCCTCCTCCACTTCTACCTCTACTTCCACTTCCATCTCCACCTCAGCCCAGACTAACCAACAGCCTGCCCAGATTTATACCCAGTACCAGCAGTACCACTACACTCATCCCCAGCAGATCTCCGGGGGGCCGAGCCCCGAGGCCCTGCAGGCTCTGGTCGTCTCTCTGCCGAGGGACCGCTGCCAGGATCCAGCCTCTTGCCGCTCACCCACCCTGTCTACTGACACACACCGCAAACGCCTCTATCGTATAGGACTCAACCTCTTCAATGTGTGAGTAGACCACCACACACACACACACACACACACACACACACACACACACACACACACACACACACACACACACACACACACACACACACCGAGCACTCTCTCAGAAAATATATAATAAATATTTCTGCACCCCCTGGCTCAGGGTTCAAAGTACTCTTACTGCTGTTTGTGTCTCCAACACATCTCCAACAGCCATGCAAAACCGCTTTAGGCAGCTGCTCATTAGCGTTTGTGATTGTTGGGAAGCGCCGCCTGTTCAGTGTTATCTTCTGATGATCTGATGTCCATGGCAAAAAAAAGACATCAAGAGGAAGGCAGGGATGGGAATGAGAGAGAGAGACAGATGCAAAGAGAATAAATGCGGTGGAACATTAGAGGCAGTCAAGGAGGTCATGAACAATGCGAGAGCCACAGAGTTCCTATAAATAGTGTCCACGGTTGGACTGCACTTATTATTAGCTAATACAAATTAATGTAAATTAACCCATATGCATCAGTAACACTTGGTCTCTTTCTAAAGTCCACAGCTAACAGCTTTTGCGCACGGATGCGCCTCTCTTTTCCCTCTTTTTCCTAGTGCCTCCTCTGACACACACACACACACACACACACACATATTAGGCACCCTTTCTCTTAAATATAGTGTAAGAGATTTTGTTTCGCGCTCAGCTCAACACACCTCTCTGCTTGAATGCACAAAACTTCTTACACGCACCATTCCCTCTAACGCTATGTGCTTTTCTCTATTTGTTATGTGCGGACAGGAATCCAGAGAGAGGCATCCACTTCCTGATTACGCGTGGTTTCGTCCCAGACACGGCCATCGGAGTGGCTCACTTTCTGCTGCAGAGGAAGGGCCTAAGTCGGCAGATGATTGGGGAGTTTCTGGGGAACAGCAAACTGCAGTTCAACAGAGATGTCCTTGAGTGAGTTCATGTCATTTCTCTGTCATCAGTCATCATTTAGGTTTATTTGATTAGGAAAAGATATAACTGACTTTATGGTGATAATAAGGCACCCCTTTTCTTATATTCTGATCATTCAAACGTTGTACTTCCAGTTAGAAATATAGGCTTCTTACAAATTTATAGCGTCAGTGCACAAACTTGTATGAACATGATGACATTTTGGGGGTTATTTTGTCAGATTTGACAAAGGTAATCCCCATAGTAATGAACCAATGACATTTATAAAACTGGTTTAAGTGCACCTCACTTTTTGAGTTTCCGATCATAAAATATTCTCTCACTCACTTTGACACTTTTTTCTTATCTTATGTCAAGCACCTTAGATCAGTGAAACAGAAACTGCGCTGCAGTCCAGCATCTGGACTGACAGCAATAGATCTTATTAACATTTACAGCTACATTGTTTAGGAGCGGATGTGAGTTAAGAGGTACAGTGGGTCATCTACCAACTGTAGGGTCAGTAGCTCAGCTACTGCTGTCTGCCTATTGAAGTACCCTTGGGCAAGATACCGAACCCCAAGCTGCTCCTGAAGGATCCATGGGAGTATGAACATGTCCATGAATGTTAGACGAGGTGCTTAGGTATAGAAAAAAGTGCTTGTATGTCTGGGTGATTGAGGCTCGTAGAGCTTTGAGTGTTTAGTACCAGTCTATTTAGCATTTACTCATTATAAAGTGAAAAAGTTTTTTTTGCTATTTGCCTATTTAATTTTCTCAATTTGAGTTAATAATCTTAACACAGTATTCATTTTGAAAATTTAAACCTTATTACACGGTTCTCTTCACCAGATTTAGATTGCTTCGTTGCTGCAAAACTGTAAATGCTCACATTTTCAGTCGTTTCACTTCTCATTGAATCGGGCTTTAAGATTAGAATTCCTTCCTGACCTTGGAAAAAAACAAACTCATTCACATGTAGCTGAGGAGCTGACCCCGCTATTTGTGAGGGTGCCCCTATTTTGAGGAGACCTGAAAGAATCAGGCTGTATAGAGGCTTTTTTAGGCACTGAGTTCTTTGTGGTTTCTTTTTTTTCTGCCTCTACAAAGGTTTCAAGGACAAACTGGCTGCTTGTTGATATTGCAGAAAATCACTGTGATACCTTATTTGAGAAATGTCTGCAAATGATAACAATTTAATGATGATCAAAGCTCCTGCACATGTGTGCTTATCTCTCTTCTCCTTGCCAGTATTCTCACAGGAAAAGTCATTTCTATACATACTTTGCATCCATATGGACCTCTTTAAAGACTTTTTCTTTTTCAGGAAAACCTAATCTCACTAATATTCTCATTTAGGTCCTTTAGTAGAGTTTCAATCATACATCATAGTACAAAGTCCGATGGTACTGTTGCTTTATATGGCTAAGAAACTGAGGTAAATAAAGTAAAACATCTGTTAAATTTGGACTTTCAAACTTCAGTTATTTTAAAAGCTATCTCAAACTGAGCTGGTTTTCGAAAGCAATTACCTTATAAATGAGCGTACGCGCAAAACTCACTTGACATGTGGCACCAGTTTGCGGAAATGGAAGACATCCATGAAAACATGCTTTTTCTTAATGCTTTGACACTCACCCCTTTTTGCATCCTCCCAGTGTAGGCTGCAGACTGAGAACCAGCGTAGCGAGGTTTTCTGCTGATGTTGTTGTACAGACTGTAGAAATAGGTCACTGCACTGAACACACACTTAAGCACACACCCTCACTTTCTTTCAAAGAGACACACTTGTATGGACACAAATACACCCATGCACCTAAATGTACATGCGCAATCTTGTACGTACTACTCCCATTACCGCAGTCTGTCCTCAGCCTTTCATGTTACCTCTCTCTTTCCCATTCCCTCTTTTCTTTTCATTTTTTGCCATCTCATCCCTCTTTTCCCACTATTTTCGGACTCTTTCTTCTCCACTGATATTTGCACAGCACGTGGGTATATGTGTGTGCACGTGCAAGCATGTTGTCTCTATGTGCATCATTCAGGTCAGTGGTTCTGTAATGGAACTATGACTGTAATGACGAGATTTGCCGTCAGCACTTGGGTACAGATAGTTTGTCTCAGATCCACTCGCACACTCACTCTGTTACCTTCTCACTACAGTGAAGTACTGAAACTAAACCCAGCTTCATTTTGCCTTTTTTTCTTGTCTTTCCCCCCCTCCCTCTCTGTCTCTTTATAGCTGTGTTGTGGACGAGATGGATTTCTCAGGCATGGAGCTTGACGAAGCCCTGAGAAAGTTCCAGGCCCATGTCCGTGTTCAGGGAGAAGCACAGAAAGTGGAGAGACTCATCGAAGCCTTTAGGTGAGACTGTCAGCTTGATCACAACCCAACCTCACTGACTAACGGGCTCTGGCTTTGATTTTTAACAATGTGCAACACAAAAACAGTGCATCATGTGACCGAGCAGGGCTGGGTAGTGCACTCTGAAGATTTTAACAGGAATGGGCCTTTTGCTTGTGGCCACCAATACAAATCAGAAAAACAATGGCACACAACCAAGAACACACACTTTGGAATAAAATTGAAGCAAAAAGCTTTTTCTGATCTCGCAGCCTTGGGGTAGCAGAATGCGTCCAAGATGGCATACTAATCAGCTCACTGTATAGACATAGAAGAATCGGCTGTTTTTGCTGGCTTACTGCGACAGGCTGTGATGACAGCAAAGCTCTGTGTCATTACAGTTTTTCTCAAATGCTAAAACACATTTCACAAACGTTACCACCAGGTCCCCCAATGTCCAAACACAACACCCTTCTCTAAAGCTACATAAACACAACCACACCTTCCCACTGCAAAACTCAAACTCCCACACCAAGAGAGCAGCTCGAAGCTGTCAAAACTGTAAACACTATACACAGCATTACACACTACAGCAAAACAATTGAAAACACAATGCTCAATTTGTGAGAAGGTTCTTTGTTTCATAACTGCCAATGCATATTTTAGAAGCTATACAGTAACGGATCGTCGTAGATCTCTGCAGAGGATTAGGCATTTAGATTTGTGAGTTTCATATGAGTAGTATAAATCTATAGAAAATCCTGCATGTACGTACACTACTGTAACACAACTCAATGCAAAAACAGAATCTATTGCACACAACAGTAATCTTGAAAACATGAACAGGGTGTGAAGTTTTTTTATTTACGTTATTCACACCACACACACACCACAATCACTGTGCGGCATCATGTCGCTGAGCTGTTGCTCGCATCTCGTCCGTAATGATGGTGCGAGGTTGTCTTGCTCTCCCTCCTGGACCTTCTCCTCTCCCATGTTGGCCTTCTCCTCTTCCTCGTTGGTCGCTCCTCTTCCTCCTCTCATTTGAACTCCTCTTCCTCATTGGCCTGCTCCTCTTCTTCCAGGGCCAGCTCTTCTCCCTCCTCTGCATCAGATTCCTCTTCCCCTGACTCTGCCTTCATCCATTGTGTTTGTTTGGAACCTTCAGCATACTGTGCACTCTGAACTTGCTTTTACATGTGGGTACAGCATTAGCAACAAGTGTCTTCAATTTTGAGTCATTGTGTGTAGTGAATGGCGCCAGGTGTGTTCCCTGTGTTCAAAGATTGGTGACTGTGGCAAGCATTTTGCATCACATGGGCTTTCATTTGAGGATATGAGCAGAGTTGTTTTGCAACATGTGTTTTAGCAAGGAAAAATGTGTTTAGATTTATGAGTACAGAGGGTTGTGTTTTGTGAATTGTGTCTTCATGTGACATGTGTTTATGGTACTGGAATATGGTGGCTACATTTAGTAAATGTGTTTAGACTACTGGTCATTTGGGTTACAGGATTGGCTTTTGTGTTTTAACATTTGAGAAAAACTGTAATAAGTTACACTGATTTCCTGTAACCTTTGAATAAACTCAACAGTGTTTGATCATCAGCCAATCACAATAGGGATGTACACTGCAGCAAAATCAGCGTGTGTTCCATCAGGACAAGAATAGATGCTTTGTTTCGCAGCTCTCTTTTCACCAGATGACACTTCCCTGGCCAAATCATTTTCTTTTTAGGCTGCTGGTGCATGCTGGGTAGTTGCGTGTCCATCCCATTCAAAATCACACATGAATATGTAGAAGTTTGTTACTCACCAAGATCTGCCTCAGTTGGTTTTGTCCTCATTTTGTGTTGAATCCAGCCCTGAAGTCACGCTAGTGTATGCTGCTGATAAAGGTCTTGAAATGCCAAGTGGAACTTGTTAGACTTACTGCAGTTTGCAGACTACACTTATACCTTTCCTGCAAACTGTCTAGCTTTGCTTCTAACAAATACCTGGATGGAAACTGTTTTATTTTAAAATCATGCTATTTAACCTTTAACTGAGGCAATAAACAGATAGAAGCAACCAGACAAATAAAAGCTGCAACTTTGGTCCCCTGGCTGGCCATGTCCTTGATAAGTCCTAAAGATATCCAAAGCGTCCCCTCAGGACTAAAAATGCAATAAAAATGCCCTTCATTGTTTTCTATTACAGAGAAATTGCTTGAATTGCTCTATACATTTAATGTCCTTCCCTTGATGTACTGCTCTTTCCCTCAGGAATGCCCACACTGTCACCAGCATGACACGGCTTGAGTCAGTGGCCTCTTTGAACTCATTAACCAAGACGTCATTTTCCCTGTTCACACCATAACAAATGTTCAGCTTGTTAGTAGGCCGCCAACAAATTTCTGCATCCTCATTCTGACAAATCTTATGACTGTTAATACAGTTTCCTCCTTCTTCTGTGACAAGGGCGGTTTGTCCCTCTGAAGACATTGAACAGCCCACAGGCCTGCTGCTTTAAGCTGAATACTATTGTCAGCATTCAAACATGTTCACAAAACCATTGTGTTTAGCAGGTAATGATCACCATGTTTACCATATCAGTTTGCATTGCTAAACAGCACGCAAGGCAAACAGCAGATGGAAGTACAGATGGTAGGAATGTCATTAGTTTTGCAGGTATTTGAGTTAAACCAAAATAATGGACAGATTAAAATGCTGCCTGACTGCACTACAAGTTTTGTCAGAGGCTCATCATCGACATTACAATTTAAATGTGAGGACCACACTGTTAAAAAAAACATCTTAAAAAAACAGTAATATTCCGGCAGCTGGGGCGCCAAAATACTACCGTAAAATAACAGAAAATAACTTTCTCATGAAAATACAGTTATTTTCAGTAATGAAAATAGAGTTTGTTGTGCTAATTTTACATGGGATTCTGCCTTTTCCAGTAAAATACTTTTATATTAGGATTTTTTCCTACAGTGCAGCCATACCCGCGACCTTGTGGTTGTTAGTTCACATTCATTGGCCGATGTTTAGCGTCATGTTATTATGTGTCCCAACATCCATCCTAGATGACATGAAATTTTCAGCAAAATTATAATTCAAATACTCCTTTAATTATTATTGTTCTCATTAATTTTCAATTTTTCCATAGTATTACATTTGAATTTAACAGATCATTCTCTCACATAACAGACAAATATTTGTGAAATTATGATACATTTCTGAATGTATTTTTACAATCTAAATATGCATACAGTGGGGCAAAAAAGTATTTAGTCAGCCACCGATTGTGCAAGTTCCCCCACTTAAAATGATGACAGAGGTCAGTAATTTGCACCAGAGGTACACTTCAACTGTGAGAGACAGAATGTGAAAAAAAAATCCATGAATCCACATGGTAGGATTTGTAAAGAATTTATTCGTAAATCAGGGTGGAAAATAAGTATTTGGTCACCTCAAACAAGGAAAATCTCTGGCTCTCACAGACCTGTAACGTCTTCTGTAAGACGCTTTTCTGTCCCCCACTCGTTACCTGTATGAATGGCACCTGTTTGAATTCATCATCTGTATAAAAGACACCTGTCCACAGCCTCAAACAGTCAGACTCCAAACTCCGCACGGGGGGACCTGGTGAATGACCTGCAGAGAGCTGGGACCAAAGTAACAAAGGTCACCATCAGTAACACACTACAACGGCAGGGAATCAAATCCCGCAGTGCCAGACGTGTTCCGCTGCTGAAGCCAGTGCATGTCCAGGCCCGTCTGAAGTTTGCCAGAGAGCACATGGATGATACAGCAGAGGATTGGGAGAATGTCATGTGGTCAGATGAAACCAAAGTAGAACTTTTTGGTATCAACTCAACTCGTCGTGTTTGGAGGAAGAAGAATACTGAGTTGCATCCCAAGAACACCATACCTACTGTGAAGCATGGGGGTGGAAACATCATGCTATGGGGCTGTTTTTCTGCCAAGGGGACAGGACGACTGATCCGTGTTAAGGACAGAATGAATGGGGCCATGTATCGTGAGATTTTGAGCCAAAACCTCCTTCCATCAGTGAGAACTTTGAAGATGAAACGAGGCTGGGTCTTCCAACATGACAATGATCCAAAACACACCGCCCGGGCAACAAAGGAGTGGCACCGTAAGAAGCATTTGAAAGTCCTGGAGTGGCCTAGCCAGTCTCCAGACCTCAAGCCCATAGAAAATCTGTGGCGGGAGTTGAAAGTCCGTGTTGCTCGGCGACAGCCCCAAAACATCACTGCTCTCGAGAAGATCTGCATGGAGGAATGGGCCAAAATACCAGCTACTGTGTGTGCAAACCTGGTAAAGACCTATAGTAAACGTTTGACCTCTGTTATTGCCAACAAAGGTTATGTTACAAAGTATTGAGTTGTATTTTTGTTATTGACCAAATACTTATTTTCCACCCTGATTTACGAATAAATTCTTTACAAATCCTACCATGTGAATTCATGGATTTTTTTTTTCACATTCTGTCTCTCACAGTTGAAGTGTACCTCTGGTGCAAATTACTGACCTCTGTCATCATTTTAGGTGGGGGAACTTGCACAATCGGTGGCTGACTAAATACTTTTTTGCCCCACTGTATGTACAAAAAAATATATTTAAAAAAAACAAGTAAATTATGTTTTACTATATTTACAGTTATTTTACCTTTGACATGTAAAATCACAGTGTACTTATGTAAATTTAATGATATTCTAGAAAGACAGTACAAAACTGTAAAATATACAGTAAGACACTGACATTACTATTTTTTGGAACAGCGCAGTTTCATGAAAACTGCTGATATACAATACTGCTAGCATGGCTAATGTAAGCATGCCAGAAATACAGCATGTCTTTCAGTGCAAGAACAAGTAAGTACAACTTCAATTAGTGATTTCTTTTCTTTCTTTCTTTTTTTTAAAAATATATTTTCTATCTGCCTGTTGTATAACATTTGTGCTGACAGATTCATTCCTCCTGGACACGGAGGATACCATTCTGTCCCAAATCTGTAGAGAACTGTTCTGCCATTTCTCACAAGTTATTTTTTTCAGCTCTCGTTGCTGGAGGGATTTTGCTGTGCTGCTATCCTTTGCAAAATATTCCAAATGAGTTATCCTACATTCAAGTTAGGGAAATATATATATATATATATATATATATATATATATATATATATATATATATATATGTATATATATATATATATATAGCCATGCATTCACTTCTTCCTTTAAAACTGATCGTTTTTTCTCTGACCTGTCCTTTCAAGACTGCGAGTCGTCTTTTCTTTCAGTCTTTGGGTATATAAAGATGCATTCATAGAGCCATCTGTAAATGTCATCTCCCCTACAAGCTTGTGCACTCATGCATTCCCATATCAGCCTACGCCTACATCCATGTTTCACTGTTGGTGCTCTTCAGCCACTGTGGTATTTCTTGCCTTATTGACATCAGGCATGCAGGATCTATCTGTATCATCTACAAATGCATTTATTTTGCTTTTCTTTTAACCAAAGAATGTGCTAGAATTCATTGATGTTATTTTCTCAGTTTTGCTGTTTTTGTGCCATGTTGTCGACAGTGGTTTTCTTCTTCGAAACCATTCCTGTCTTGTATGTACTGTTTGGGCATTTTTGAAGAAGAGTTTTCCATAAATAGTGTTCTGGTTCAGAGCATATACACATGATCTTGACCCCATTGAAAAGATTTTAATATTCATTTAATACAGAAGTGACTCCTGAGATTTAGAGCATCCTTTAAAGAGTGTTCTAGGCAGCATTTTTCAAAGAAAAGCTCTAACCGGATGCTCTGCTGTGAGGGGTAATATTTCTAACCTCATGTTGCACGAGACACAACCAAGGACAGAGCTGAGTCAGTTCCGGTTTTTACAGGGTAATTTGTGGGTGTGTTATTCAGTTAACCTGGAAATGAGATGAGTAATCACGTTTTTGATTTCTGTTTTTCAGTTTGTAATTTAAACGTACGCCTTCTTTTCTGTTTGTCTTTAATTATTTATACAAATTAACATCACATCAATGAAGAATATCATATTGTAAGTAGAAAAAATAGTACAGTTAACATAAGATGACTCACTGTTGAATTAATGCCCACGATTGTAAGTGAAGGAACATTTGATCCAGTGCAAAAATGTGGCTTGATCAAAGTGTCTTTAGCACATCTAGGGAAACACTGCATGTCTATGACACTGATTAAGACACTACTGTTTATGGGGGGTTTGGCTACACTGACAGCAAGCACCACTTATTTATTTATTTATTTTGGATTGAGACGTTTTTTAGATTCTAGATTTTAGATAATGTGAAAAGTACAGAATCCCCGGCCTATCCATTAAGAAAAGTGTTCTTATTCCAAACAAGAGGTGGTGAGGGAAGAGAGGAAAGGGAGCAGTCATGACACTTCCCCTCTCTGATTCTGATTTGAGGGCCAATCAGAACACCCACTGCGGTCATCAGTTAATCACAGAAACACTCAATCATACATACTGAGCCTCTGGGTGCAGATTATAAAGTCATCAGTGATCTGAGACCACACTTTCTGGAGCTGGGAGTTTAGGTCAGAAATGAGCGGGCTTTATCGGGACTGCCAGACATCCACTACCATATCTGTTATGTAACACTTGTTATGTCATCTGTTTGAAGCGTGTTGTACTCTTGTCGAAAGCAGTTCTTTTATACAAAGTGGTATTTGTGCCAGCTGGCATGCAACTTTTATATGCAGATATGAAGATAAGCGATCAGAGCTAGTGTTTAAATAAACTGGTTACATAAGACGGAGATGTGTGGTTGAAAATATGTGAATGAAACAGAAATACACGCTCATGCTTACCACTACCGATTTAGTCAACTGTTTGCTCACTCACTGAGAAAACATGCACACATATGCACTTTCACATCCATGCACATGCCCATTTGCATGCATACGCTCACAGATACAGCAGAGCTTGCCTTGAATTCAGTCTTTGATTAATTTTTTGCAGAAGTTGGCAAGTCTGCTGATACAGATTCATCTGTGAGTCTGTGGTTTTGTATCTATGTGCGGGTGCCTGTTCTATCTGCAAAGGAGTTTGAGACGAGCAGGATCTAGTCTCTCTCAAACAAAGGCATTTCTTCTGAACTGTACAGCGTGATTAATACTCACTGACTCCTCTGACTTCAGTTCTGGTTTGGAATGTGAGAAATGGCTTTCTGGTTGCACCGGTCTCAGATGTGACCTCTTGATTGCATACGCTCTTCCAAGTGCATAGTCCTCTAGAGCAGAGCAGCCCCTCTCCGTGTCTGCATCGTGCCTGACTGCAAAGATAAAAGCCTCCCGCCACTGAAATGGCCCACTGTGTAAGTGTAAGTGACAGTAAGAAAGAGAAGGAAAGAGCTGTGGAAGAAGGAGGGGTGGAAGTGAGAGTTTGTGAAGGCTATGGGCACCAATGGGTCAAAGCAAGTCCAAATGCAGCATCTCTGGTTCCTAAACAAAATGGGGAGAATTTTCTTAGCTGTATTGCACTGTCAAATTTCTCTGCTGTCCTGTCTTTCATATATGGTGGAGTGACGGCTTTCACATTTGAGCTAAAGTTAATTAGTGAGATTAGAAAGAGAATTATCTATCTTCAAATTACAGCAGGAATCTACTGTCTTTACAACTAGATCAGTATGCAAGCATCTCTCTTAAAGATGTCCTGATTTTTTTTATATAGCATGAACTCACCAATCAGTTGTATGCGTGTGTGTGTGTGTGTGCGTGTGTGTGTGTGTGTGTGTGTGTGTGTGTGTGTGTGTGTGTGTTTGTGTGTTAGTGTGTGTGTAAATAACTGTGCCAAAGTCTCAAGCCACCTTTTCCTTCTTCATATTTTGCTGCCAGGGAACCCAACCGCTTTTTAAATTTTTTTAAAGTGGTCTCGAGCTAGTCAATAGTTCCCCATGTTTTTAGAAGGTCTTTCAAAGTTTTTCTTTGAATATGAGTACTGCTTTTTCACTCATTTTCAGTTCAGTCCTTGTAAATGACCACTTTCATTTTCAGTCATTAAGCCATAAAAATGCACCTCAAGCACAAAACTCAAGGGATGAATCGGTTTTCTGTCTTCACATCACAGGTGACCTATCAAAGAACCAATTGATCAGTCTACAGCAACTGAACACTATCTGAAAGTTTTTTTTCCAGGAAATAGGAAAAATTCAGAAAAGAACTGACACAAGCCCTGAGCGGTGAACCTGACTGCTGAGCATCATTAGAAATGGTCTCAGTGGAAGGATGGCTGTCAAGAAGCCATTCTTAAGGAAGGAAAACAGGAAGAAAAGTTTGAGGTGTGGCAAATTACCCAAGAACTGGACTGAAAATCAGTGGCTGCAGGCCTTGTAGAGTGATGAATCCAAATTTGACATTTGGTTCATATTATTGTTAATTGTACAGAGGTCAGGAGAGAGATACAACTGCGAGCGTCTACAGCCATCTGTAAAACACGGTGGAGGCTCTGTCATGGTTTGTTTAGGATCTTCTAAAACTTGATGAAATTATAAACATAGAAAAGTACAATTAGATTTTCATCCACCATAAAATACTGTCTGGAAAGCATCTGACATACAACGTGTACTTTTCAGCCTGGCAGTGTTTCCAATTTCAATGCAATAAAAACATACCTGGGTAGAAAAACACAACATGTAACACTACCAGTCATGAATTAACAGCCTGCCCAGAGTGTGGTTCTCAACATTACTAAAGCAGTGTGGGATCATCTTGACAGAGAACAAAACAAGAGGCAGACAAAATCTAAAGAAGAGCTTCGAATATCCTTCAAGAAGCATGAAGCACTAATCTTGAAGACTACTTAAAGAAATTACAAGAAAGCTTGCCAAAGAGAGTGCGGCAATTTTGAAGAATAAAGGCGATTATTCTAAATATTGACCTTCAAGCTTGTCAGAAACCCTGTTTTTGAATCATGTGCTGTTTTTGCATTCGTGCTTGCCCATTTCACCTACACATATTTCCCATTTTCTTTGCACCAAAAGAAGAAATGAGGGGTGGCTCAAGACTTTTGCACAGCACCGTATTTGTAAGAAATCCACATACACAAATATATAAACACAGAGCATATATTTCTTATGTTGTTTGTTAATTTTACACTTGACGAGTGCACGATAGGCTCACCAAATCAAAAAGCCATGCATCGTATTACATTGCATGAATGCAAGTTAAAAATAGCCATAACAGGACTTTGACGTCATGCTGCATGAATATTATCCATGTGTATGTAATAACTTGGCATCTGAGTGTGATTTCACGTCATCATCATTATCATCTTGTTTTTTCATTTAGTTTTTCCATGTATTTCTGTGCTGCTAGGACATTTTTAACACACTGCAGTGAACACAAGTATTAAAATCTGGCATTACATTTTTGTGATGTTTTTGTTATGACAACAAAATTGTGGTGTCTTGCAAACACGTAGCAATGCCATTCTGTTAGAAAAAATTCACCTCAATCTATCCCGTCAAAAGAAATAATACTCCTCAGGATTCTGTCTGACTAATAAACAGGATTTCAGTATTGTTGCGTCAGCAATGCTTAATGTTCTCTGCTTTCAAATACATAACAGAGAAGTGTGTGACCTCCACTGAAAAAAATATAAAAATATAACTCCTTTTTGTCCTCCACAGTCAGAGGTACTGTATGTGTAATCCTGACGTGGTGCAGCAGTTTCACAATCCAGACACCATATTTATTCTGGCCTTTGCTGTCGTCCTCCTCAACACTGATATGTACTCGCCCAACATCAAACCCCAGCGAAAAATGGGCCTTGATGACTTCATACGCAACCTAAGAGGTAAGAATGTGCTCAAACTGCGAGGCAGAGAGTATTTTTCTACAGGTTTTACTCTACGTGCCATGCGAGAGCTAACTGTCCCTGTGGGCAGAGCTGGCATAATGAGCTGCAGACATGTTTCAACATTTATAGCAAGTGGTTTTATCAGAAGGGCACGAGCACTGGTTATAAATAGTAAACTTGTTTATACATACGTGCCCCTCTACTGTAGATCACTCACAGTGGATTGGTGTGGTGGAAAGAATGACGGTGAAGATGAAAAAGAGAGCAGATGGCAGGGGAAGTCAAAATTTTACAGCAGGCACTCTCTTATCGACCTCACTTCAACCTCACTATCAGGCCCGTGAGTGACAGCTTCTTGAACTGAAGTAAATTACTCAAAGAGGCTGTGGTTGGCTGCCTATGCTCGGTACCATCAAGGAAACCATCATCAGTGCGGGAAGAGATTCCTGATATCCTTGACTCGGAGCGCTGCCCCAGAGGCCGTGGCGGCGGCCCATTTAATTGAGGCTCACTTAGCGTGAGATTTAATGATTTGAGCTTGGTTTTCCAGAAGCAACTCATCGCCGCGGCTGAGCTTCCCATAGCTCTGAATGTTGTCTCCATCCAAAGGTTCAGCAGATTCATATATTAACGGCAACAATGGCCTAAGGAAAAAGGATTTCACTGTTATTTGTGCCTTTAGTTAACAGAAAAATCTATTTCTCAGTCATTACATATTTTTCCTTCATATTATCTTCTACAGCTGAGTGTGCTGCTCCACAGTGATAGTGGAACAACTGCCAGGATACAATGTCAGCACACACACGCTGCGATAACGGCACAAACTAATTTGGCATTAAAATGTTGGGTAAAAGTGATACAGTCACACAGTTTGAAATTCAGATTGTTAAGTTTACACTCAATCTCAAGACACCCATTAACTTCCTCTGTGTGTTTTTCCCTCTAATACTTCCATTAATTTGCACATTAGAATGAGTCACAGTCAAGTCTGTGAGTAATCAAAACTTTTGAGATGCTTATTTAATTTCCAGCCTAAAGAACTGTTATCTGGTATCTGATTTCAAGTATTGACTTCACTGTCTGAAATCAACCCAAAAATCAAAAAATGGATTTTTTCCCCCCATTCTCTGACTTTCTCTGTGCTCTTGATACTATTCCTGTGTTATCTCCTCTCGTACCATTTGTGGATATCTCCTCTTCAATCTGGATATCAAAGGTGATGTCACCTTTCTAATGTAATTTATTTTGTCACATTGACCAAGGACAATGTTCAGTTTTGCAGGAATAAACAAGGACTGTGTATATATTGTTTTAAACTATGGCCTTGAATGTACAAATGTGCAAAGCTGCATGCACAGTGCATGCAACAGTCAATAACTGTTGCAACGGTGGTGAGATATTTTACATATGATGTAAGTGTGCAAAAAAAGGGGGTAGAGAACGGCCAACCAAATTAACCCTTTCATACATGAGTTATGACAACCTCAGTGAGGGTTTTTTCTTAAGTATTTTTAGGCATGAAAAAAGATTTTTGAACTTCATTTTTTAAACATGTAATTTTCAAAGAGTTTTCTTTTACACATCCACTTAGTCAGCCCACTGGGTGACCAGTGGGTGGCAGGGTATGGAATGACACATCAGTGTCCAATGTAGTGGTTTATGTGCAAGCATACCATAAACATTGATACAAATACAAGAAAACAGCCTTTGAATAGCTGTCCACTGTAGTGGCCACAATGCATGAAAGGGTTATATATTCATCTTTGGCCATCACATAAGCCAACCAACAAGTAAAGACAGTTTATAATAAAGACAGGTTATAATTTAGTCAGATTTGATGTTGTGTCTGAATCTGTTTTGCTGGCGGTGGTTGTGGGGGGAGGGGTTAAACCTATCTGTTAAAATGTGTATGGTGGCTACTCATGCATTGCATGAACCCTTCATTTCTTTCAGGTGTGGATGATGGAGCGGACATCCCCAGAGAGATGGTTGCAGGTATTTATGAAAGGATCCAGCAGAGAGAGCTCCGCTCAAATGAAGACCATGTCACCTATGTGAGCCGTGTGGAGCAGTCAATCCTGGGCCTAAAAACTGTGAGTAATAGCCACGTTTTTGTGCAAGTCCTGCATTTCCTTTTGTCTTTTGAGAGAGCTGTCTGCCCTTTTTTTGTACAATCTTCTTTATCTTATATCACGGATTATTTTGCTGCAGCCCATCCCCTGCTCTGTGCTAGCTGTCATCTTCATCTCTTTAACCTTGTCCAGATTCTCGCCGTGCCCCACAGACGTCTAGTGTGCTGCTGTCGTCTGTTTGAGGTGCCTGATGCCAACAAACCTCACAAACAGAAACTGTCTCAGCTCCAGAGAGAGGTCTTCCTTTTCAATGACCTACTGTTGGTAAGATTTTAACATTTAAAAACCATTAAAAAGCACTAGAAACCATTTCAGAACATGTAGTATGTGCCCAAATGCAACCAACCATATTTCCGTGTTGTATGTCTCTAGATCCTGAAGCTATGTCCCAAGAAGAAAAGCTCTGCTTCATACACCTTCTGTAAAGCTATGGGTCTCCTAGGAATGCAGTTTCACCTCTTCAGCAATGAATGTAAGCTGCCATTTTACACTGCAGCAATTTATTGCCAGTGCAGTTTCACCCTGTGCTGAAAAATGCTGAGCCATCCACAGCACTGTTGTCTGTCAATGTCAGTGTCAGGATCCATACTTTAAGGAACTGCCAAGCACTCACCAGTATACCAGTGTTAACACGCTGTTGTCAGTGTTACAGCAGATATCCTGAAGGATATATTTTTATTCTTTTTAAGATTTAGTCTTTTTAAGTTTTTAAAGAAAGAGCATTTTGCTTGTACATTCATCAAGATGTTGTCTATGTTCTACAAGAGCATCTTACTGTCAATCTCTTATGTGTGCTGTCAATCTCCTATCAACATTTGAGTCCTCGGGTGCATCATCAAGTAAGGTTTGTGAACTTGGTGAAGCTCTGAGAATCTATAAACACAAATAATTCACTAAATCCATCTGGAAAGATAATAGAAAAGGTGTGTGAACTGAGAGAGCTTATGGGTTACTGGAAGGAAGAAAGAAAGGCTGAGATTATCTGTGTTAGGTATTGATTATTGGATTATCCATTTGTTTTTCCAGTCACAGTTATGGTAAAAACACTTCTGTTTCTCTTTGTTGGGGTTTCTCATCAGTCTATGCCCATGGTGTCACCATGATGAGCCCGTTTACTTCAGAGAAGAAGCAGCTGGTGAGTTTCTGCTCTCCAAGTGGAGAAGAGCTCAGGAAGTTTGCGGAAGAGCTCAGAGAGTCAATCGCAGAGGTCAACGAGATGGAACAGATTCACATCCAGTGTAAGGAGGAAAATCCTCAAAATCTGCAAAATCTATGTAAACAAATACTGATCAACCTGTGTACGGCTCACTGAACTTTCCCTTTCTCATGCTGTAGGGGAACTGGAGAGGCAACAAGGCATCCAGCCACATGGCTTACACACTAACGGTGGGCAAATGGATGCACATACAGGACACGGCTCTCCCTCAGGTGCTGGTTTTGCTTGTGCAGCATAACACAGAATATATTACTCATAATAATGCAAACATTGCTCAGGGGAATATAGGAAATAGAACAAGTTCTTGGAGAAAAGGTACATGAAAAAGCTGGTGAGAAAGCCATCACTGTCACTTTTGAAATATTAAAGAAAGACAGAGAAATAGCTTCAAAAAGATTGTCCAGTTGTCATTTTTACATTGTACACAGGTGTTAGAGACTTTCAGATCTGATACAGTCTCTAATTCAATAAATAATTATAATACACGGTCCTTTTTCAGAGAGAGGATGGATACCAATGTCATATGTTAATGATGAGGCTAGAGTGCCAATTACAGTTGTGGAAAAAATTTTCAGATGATCTGCAGTCATATGAAAAACTTAGTACACCCCATGATTCATTATCTTGAAGAACTATATTTTACAGAAATATGTTAAAGTTATGTGTTATCTGCAGTCTGGAATTTGACTGGGTTAGCCAATGTGTTGTAGATTTGCTGACGTGCTTTCTTTTGCATGTCCCAGTTTTGGCTGTTGGAGAGATGGCCTCATAGCAACTCTAGAAACTTTGGTATACAGAGAAGTTCATGCTTTACTCAGTGACGGCAAGGTCCCAGATCCTGTGGCTGCAAAAAAAAGCCCACATCATAACATGTCCACTGCTGTGATTGAGCACAAATGCCTCAGACGTTTGTGCTGATACGGTGTATTTGGATATTATCAGTTATGAGAAAACTGTAGTATTAAAATATGAAAACATGACATGTTCAGTTGATTCTGTGCAAAATGTATTTTAAAAAAAATATTCAAGAACCATTTTTTAACTGAATGACAGTTGCCTGTATGAGAGTCTGTTTCTGACATTTTCGAAATTCTGTATGTGAAGCTGAAATCTGCCTGTTTTTCCCCCACAGGCCAGGATGCGTACGATAAAACCGGCAACAACAACACAGTAGAGGTGAGTGCCAAAGCTACTCTTGTCTCCCTCAGGTAAGTATCTGCGTCTGCAGCTCTGTGGGTGTGGTTTTTATATGTGTGTGTGCGTGTGTGTGGTTGGACAAGGGCTGTGCCTCATCCTGACAAGAAAGTGTGCTTTATGCTTTGCTTTAAAAGAGCTCCACCTGAGGCACATCCTGACTATGCAGCCATAGATACAAAGGATGCTGAGAGGACTCTGGTGTAGTGGTGCTACAAACTGTCTCTCACTGTGCCTCATGAGTAGATGAGCAGCCACTCTACTCGCTATATAGCATTCCTTCTCTCATCAATTGCTGCTTGCCAGCCTTACTGTATAAGCCACTGCAAGCCACCATAAGCCTGGCTGGCTCCAAGAATACATCTACAAAGCCAGATAAGCTTGATACTGTTAAAGGTCTGTTGTGTGTGTGGGTACGTGTGTGCATGTCTGTACAACCAGCCCTTCCTGTAAGTAGGCGAAGTGAAAGAAGATGTTTTCTCTGTTTTATTCCTTTGCCCGTACTCCCAGCCCCCTTCTCCTCCCTTTCAATCAGTCCCTTAGATTTGTAAGTCACTGTGTTAGGGAGACACCACGCCCTCGGTGTCACCTCTTTCCTCGTCTGGCACTCCCTTATCTTTCAGCCTATCAGTCTGCCACTCAATGACCACTCCCTGTGTCGCACTCTGACACTCATAAAATCCAAAGGGTTCCCACCATAATTCCTTAAGAAAATCTCGTCTTACCCAGCAACCCTCTTCTCTTCCTAGGCTGGTGCGTGTAAATATGTGAACTCAAGTTTAAATCATCGAAGAGATGATCAAGAGAAAATGAGAGTGTGTGTTTTGCATGCGCTCGCTCTACATACTACCTACCTGCATGCCTGCATGCCCATGTGCGTAACACACCAGAGGGCTGCGTAGAGGCTGCGTTCAGGCTGGTAACTCCTCATGCGTTCTCTGACTGTTCCTAAACTAGGTGTCAATTCACAACAGGCTGCAGACCTATCAGCTGAGCCAGCCCAGCATTGAGTCAACGCCACTGGCTCTGGCTGCGCCACCTGCCCTGCTCAGCCCAGTCCAGGCCGGAGATCTCCGCCCAGAAACACTCATCCAGTGCCAGCAGATTGTCAAGGTGATTGTCATGGACCAGAGTGGGCGAGGACGGATGGAGGCATTCCTCAGCCAAGGCCCGGCCACCCATCAGCTCATCCAGTCGGCCCTGTCAACACCTGCGCGTGTCAGAGAGGGAGATGGGCCTCA
This sequence comes from Rhamphochromis sp. 'chilingali', assembly GCF_963969265.1. Taxonomy (NCBI): domain Eukaryota; kingdom Metazoa; phylum Chordata; class Actinopteri; order Cichliformes; family Cichlidae; genus Rhamphochromis; species Rhamphochromis sp. 'chilingali'. Next base: position 59,254,931 of record NC_137930.1, on the reverse strand, counting down.
ACCCCCTTTGCCACCACCTCCTCCACCTTACAACCATCCCCACCAATTCTGTCCACCCGACTCACCCATGCCCCTTCACCACACCATGCCTCTTACCCGCAGGCGCAACTCCAGCGGCTCCCGCAGCATCGTTTAGGTCATCAGCTGCGTAACAAACTCCCTGCGCCAGACAAGATCCGCACACTCACACTCAACAAACACATGCTGGAGCACAAGTTAGCTTACTTTGAATAGTAAGACAAAAGAAGTGCAAAAAAAAGTAAAGTAAAGATTATATTGTGTGACTTAAATGCATTCCTCAGAATTTATTTATAGTCTTAACTTGGCTGTGTGCTTTTTAAACATGGAGTAGCTTTGATGGTATTTCTGAAAGACTTTTCTTCTTTCTTTTCTCTTCAGCCTGTCACCTGGTAGCAGCTGTTGTTGTCTGTCTGGATTTCACGCTGTTGGGTGTATGGTGACTTAGCATTTTTAAATGTCGCCTATCCAACAAGTGTACGTGAGCTTGGAGTGTCAGAAAAAAGCACCCTGAAAAGACATGACATATCTTAAAAAAAAAGGGGAAGATTCTGTTTTCTTTGAGGATATTGATGTTCATGGCATCTCCCTGTTTTCAGTATTACCACACTCAGTGAGGGATCGTTTTGCAGCTAATCTAACTACTTTATACCATAATCATTTTCCTTCATCTCTGCATAATGTGAAGAAACAAGAGCACCAGCTTATTTGTTTCTCCATTTTCTAGGGAACTCATAATCAGTGTGTGTGAAAAAAGGCAAAGAAGATAAATTGCCGTACCGTCTCTACCACCTACGAGTTAGTGTAGTAAGCAAGGATGCTGCTACTAACTAAACTATCCTAAATTAATATCCTGATGACAATCATGATTCGGTGCTTCACTGTTGCATGATTTTCTAAAATTGAACAGATAGCAGATATCCTCACAGTATCTGTATGCTGTGATTCTGAAGTTGTGCTCTCACACAGCTCAGGAAAGAGTCTGCTGCATTGCAACATGTAACACTTTATCTGCACCTCTGAGTTGTACTGAGGGGAGAGTGCTTCTGTACTGTTTGTTCAGCCTGCTTACCCATGGGCAACAGGGAGCCAGGCTGGTAATTTATCCTAACCAAGGCTAAAAGAAGCCTTTCTCCTCCTGTCTATTTACTCCAAACAGGTTGCCTTGTGCATAGGGATGTTACCTTTGGATTTAGGGAAACCTAAAAAGAAAACGTTATCCAAAAATCAAATATACATGTTTTTCTTATGCTTTGTAGTGCTGTTTTTACATCTAGATTTTTTTTTCTTCTGGTTTGAGTTGCTCAGTTGTGGACATGCCTGCCTTCTTTTGAATGTAATGGAGTTACTGTAGATAGCACTTGCCTTGCACTGCTAAAAGTAGAAAAAATGGCAGAAGGAAGCATCTATGACAAGAGGCATAACCATGATAGGATGTAAATAAGAGGTCCCGGTGCTGAGCTGTAATGTTTTGTACCTGAACACTTTTTTGGTTGGATGTACAACTCAATCCCCCCCCCAAAAATTAATAAAAACATAATGCAACAGTTTGCAGATCACACAATCCCATATGATTATCTACAATATAACATAGAAAACATACTAAATGTTCAAATTGAGGGAACCCCCCCCCCCCCCCCCCCCCCCCCGATAATGTAAAGATAAGGAATTCAATGGCAGCAATCCATCTAAAAAAAATGTTGTGACATGGCCGTGTTTACCTCCGTGTCAGCAAAGCCGTGTTGTTGTAATATTTCTGCAGTTTAGTGCACCTGCTGTAGCACTGTCTTGTTGATAGACGTGGTGGTGTCCTATCCTCTTTAAACCAGAGGATGCAGCGTCACTGTGCCTTAGTCCATTTTAAATGATCCAGAGAAGACTACACATTTTCTAGATCATCTTTACATTATGGTTGTTTAACCTGCATTTGTGGATGGCAATTTGTGTTCACAGAGAGTGATTTCTGGAAGTATTTGTGAGCCCATGCAGTGATATTTACTGTATGACAGAATCATGCCTGTTTTCAAAGCAGTGCTGCGTGAAGGCCCATTGTGCTGTTAATGATGAGATATTGACAATCTTTACAATTTTACATTAAGGAACAATATTCTGAAAGTGTTCCACAATTTGTAGATGTTGTTTTTTGCAGGTCGGTGAACCTCTGCCATCGTTGCTTCTTAGAAACTCCGCCTCACTAAGATGCCAGCCATGTTACTGACCAATTAACCTTTATTTAGTATTATATTTACACGCTGTTCCTCCCCTTTTGTTGATCCCATCCTAACTTTTTTGAGATGGGTTGCTGCCATCAAATTATAAATAAGCGTAATATTGTTCCTAGAATAATAAAATATCTCAGATTAAACATTTGTTTACACGTTTTTTTAATGTGCTTATGAGATTTTCAAATCACTGCATTGTGTTTTTATTGACATTTTCCACATTGTCCGAACTTTCCTGGAGTTTGAGTTGTAGGCATCCATCCATTATTATATTCAGGATCAAGGGTGAGAGGCAGGGCACACCGCACAGGCAGCCAGTCCATTAAAGGGTGGACACATTAAAACTGCTCACAACAAGATTTGAATCGATCCGAAGTGAATTTTTTATTTACTTTATTTATTTATTTTTTGATAAATTGGATTTTGATTTCTAGAAATCACATTGCTACTAATTTTCTGATGTGTATTTTTTGGTGCTTTGAGCACCACAAGACAAAGTGCCATCTGCTACCATCATACTCAAGAGAAGGCTTGATTTCCTACAGCTATACCTCCAAAACTATATTAAAATGAAGTAAAATGCTCTACACAGGGTTGACCCAAATCACCTCACTAGACCACGTCTCCCCTCTCACCTATTTATATTCTCCTTACGCAATGAAAATATTATATAAGCAGACATGCACATGTGTACTGAATGTTAAATCAGGGGGAAAACTGAAGATGTCCGTGGAATAATAACTGATTTCCTCACGTGTCGTCTGTCTTGATGGTTTCGAGCCAGTTTGTACAGCACATCACGAATCATCCGACTGAGACATACCAAACACGTCTTGTACCTTTTTGCACCACAGAATATACTGGATATATTGTAAATAGATAATATAGATTTATTCTGAAAAAAGTGATTGCTTTGCCCAGTGTGTGTATCTACGTATGTATTTGTACAGAGAAAATCTAGTTTAAAAGAAAAAAAGAATATTATAGTTATTATAGTTACTATTATTCACATTTAATATCGGGGGGAGTCCTATATGTGATAAGAGACAGAAAACAGGCAGCTTTTATAGAATACGTGACATTATTACAGATCTACACTTGCCATTAAATTACCATGTCATGTTACTACAGGATTATTAAGAGATGGCTGCGTGTCATCTGTAAAGGTATGCAAAGGGCTATGCTGTATTGGTGAATACGTACAGTACACCACAAGTCACGCCACACACACACACACACACACACACATGCACGCACTAGCATAACAAACAGCTGCACATGTGATCACACAAACACGCAAACATGCACATGGCTGCCAAAGCAACAACAAATTTAAGCTTAGACTTACCTTTGAAACTGCTTGATTTCTCAAGTCAGTAACCCCACTTTGTTTACTGTAAACTCTGACTTGTACTATAGCGCATGACACATTTTTTTGTTTGCTTTTTTTGTTCGCTTTGTTTTTTTCATTTACAGTACACAGGAGGAGTTTGAGTCTACGTTTTCGTTATTATTGTCAGGGCATGTTTGCTTTGTTGATGTCATTTTCTCCTTTCTCTCTCTTGCTCTACTCCCTCTCCCCCCTTCTCTTTTCTACCCTTACCCCTTGCCTTCTCCGTGGTTGTCATGGAGATGCACCAATCTGCATCCTCACTGTGGAGCACTGTCATTAATCTCTGCACCGTCACAATATTTCTATAAAGGAGATTTCTTAAAGATCAACATGTTTACTAAAAGAATTTCTAATTTTTCTGTTTGAAGAGAATGAAAGAATAAAGTAGTTTTTACTCTCAGTCTTGCGTCTCCACGGTGTCTGTGTATGAAGCACTCTCTGCCTTTCTAATGAATTAATTTGCAGCAGGTGTGCAGGGAGGATGGTGGAATGAAGGAGCTTATGGGAAATCAGTCTGACCGGTGTTTCGCTGTCATTCCAGCACACCTGGTCTGAACTCATTCATTAGAGGTCCTTCCACCAAACCCCCTGCCCCCAAAGTAACACTGAATCTGAGGTGTCTGAATGTCATATGCGTCTGCTGTAGTGGTTCTCAAAGATGGGTCCAATGACTTGTGCAGGTACCTGATCCATATGCACAAACCTGTCCATAAAAACTGCTCTAAATTGTGCTGTAGTAATAAAAGACGCATATCTACAGATGGGGACCATTTACAGAAATAATGCTATCATTTGGCCAATAGTAATCTCTTAAAAGCGTCCTTTTGCATTCCTCAGACATCATGGTTCATATTGACATGATATCATTGCATAGTCGCTGCAGATTTGTCAGTTGAAGATCCATGATAAGAATCACCAAACCCCAAATGAGCTCTACACGATTGAAATCTGATGACTGTGGAGGCCATCTGAGTAGAGTGAACTCATTGTCATTGTCAAGAAAGCAGTTTGAGATGATATGAGCTTTGTGACACACACATACACATGGTGCTCAGCTGATACTAAGAGGCTGAAAGTGTCCCAAGAAAATATCCCTCATACCATTACGAGACACGAACTTGAGCTGTAAATACAATACAGGATGGACCAATGTTTTCAAGTTGTTTTTGCTAAATTTGAACTCTACAGCAGGAGAAGCGGACACTCATTAAACAAAGTATTTTCCAGTTTTCTATTGCCCAGTCTTTGTGAGCATGTGCCCTCAGTTTCTGCTGCTGTAGCCTCAAGGCTTGACATCAAGATTTGACATGTGGTGCATTCATAGATGCTCCACTGCACACTTTGATTGTTAAGAGTGGCTATTTGAGTTATTCTCCTGAACGCCTGGTAACAGCAAGGCCTTTTCTCCCAAAGAACTGCTGCTCAGTGGATATTTCTTCTTTTTCAGACCATCCTCTGCAAACCCACAGAGATGGGCTGTGCAGAAAAATTCAAGCAGATCAGCAGTTTTTATCAGACTGGCCCGTCTGGCACCAACAATTATGCCACATTCAAAGTCATTTAAACCATCCCTCTTCCCTGTTCTGATGTTCAGTTTGAACCTCCGCAGGTCGTCTCAAGCCGAATGCTTAAATGTTTCTGATGTGTGTGCTAATATGCAGCTGAAATGATGCATCCAACAAAGTGCTTAGTGAATATATAACCACAGCCTTGGATTTAACGGTTATGTTAGCTATTAAGCTACTGCAGACTTCCCTTGTTGAAACAGCAAGACTCACTAATTTGTAACTCCCTACTGCAACGTCAAAGTGCAGACATTTGATGAAACAGTCAAGTGGAGAAAGTCTTGATTGTTTCTTTTATTTTGCAAATCACTCTTGAGAAAGGATAACGAACATCTCAACACAGTTATAAAGAGACTGAAAAGCCCCAACACTACTTTGGCTGAAAACAATTACCTTAAAAAAACACAGATGATATGAACATAATACATAATAATAATAAGACAGTGAAATCGATTTGTGCAAATACCTGTAGGCTTACACTTGTGATAGAGCTCTCACGATCAGCTCACAATGTCTCATTTATTCCTGTCCTTTCTGAACTTCTTTGTCCCTGCTCTTCACTTTTTTCCCTCGCAGTGTCTTTGGAAACAAGTGTTCAAAAGGTTCAATATAAAGACGACTGTGCTCGGAACAGATTTTGAAGTGGACTGAGTGGAGTTCTTCAGACAGATCGTTGAGTGTAGATATTCATCTCCTGTTGCTCTTACTTTGGTTTGTGGGGATGGACCTCTCCATCTCCAGGATCTGCCCACAGGTCATGTGACAGTGACGCACAAAACCCCCCAAAGAAATCTCACAGATGTTCCTTAGTCAGTTTTTTTTTACATAGTGGTCTCCTCCCATTCCAGTTCAACATCACCTGAAGAGCAATACAACCTTGTGAGGTGAGCACTGAGCTGCATGTTTGTTTGTTTTTTTAAGTATGACCTCATATATTTACCTTCCATGGCATCCAGGGAGTCCATCTTCTCCAGAGCAGAGTAGCTAACAAACCATATCGACTGGCTGTTGCCTTTGTTGTTTAGAAGTTCCAGCGTACTTTGGTGCAGGAAGATGTACTGGGCCTGACAGCACACATATGCATAGACATATTTCTGCTTATTCAGACCATATGTTCTTTTGCATTAATCACACAAAGAACAGATGTTGATATGAACAATGATATAGTCCTAACAAAAGAGTGGGAAAAGCAGATTAAGTTTGAATTGCTGTGGTACGAAGATTGTACCACTTGATTTATTTTTCAGAACTAAAACTTAACAGAGGTGATTTAAAGCCAGAGACATGTAAATTGGCTGCGCGTGAAAGGCTTTGCATCTCTGTGAGAAGCCATATAATGAACTGGTGACCTGTCCGGCCAACCCTCCTCAAAATTTCTTGCTGCTTTACGTGGCGATTAAGTGGTTAAAATAATGAATGAATAGATGGATGATTTGAGATGTGCAAAAATACTTTGGTATCTTAATGGCTGTGACGACAACACCTCTTGGTGGTTTTTGCTTTGGACGTTTTATTTAGTTTCATTACTTCCAAATAAAGGATTTTGAAAGAAAACTTCAAGCACTCAGCAGTGCAGAAAAACTGGTTCTGGGTTGTCGCTCTGTCTTCCAAGATGACAACCAAAAACATGGTGAAAAACTACGTCCAGAAGATCAAAGTGAACTGGCCTGAAATTGAATCCATCGAAAATCTTTGGGGTGAACTGAAATTTGAGAGATTAGTCAAAGCAAAGCTGGCTGGGATTGCTCAGGGAACATGATTGTAAATGACTGTAAGCTGTTATCCAGCACAAAACACAGCTGTCTATTAGCAATAGTCAAACTAGGATGTTTGGAAATGTGTTAAAAACTCCTTATTCTGTTTAACAGGACTTGAAATACTTCCCAACTATATTTCCAAATAATTCTATCCTTATCTCTATAGTTTGAACTAACAGCAGTTGTGTAATTCATGAATACTGAACTAAAGGCACCAGAATGTAAGAGCCTATTAGCCAGTACAGGCCCAGTCTTTGACATTTCAAGTGTATTGTTTAGTCCTATGTGTGGTTTGAGTACTTGTGGCTTGTGTAATTAATAATAATTTTCATTCATGGTCTTTTTATTTCAGTAGGAAACTGGAACTACGTTTGCAAAATCTGATGGACTTTTACAACAACATCAACCCTTTGATGCCATAAACACATAAGTAGCTCAAATCAATGACTGTAGAAAACTTTTAAAGTGTCTTTTTAAAGCCGTCTGAAAAAGGCACTCTGCTTCAGAGTCTCAGCAAGGACATTTATGAGTTTGTAAGTGTGCCAGGCTAGCTAATAGCTAGCCTGGCACACTGAAAACTGAACTCTCAAAGAATCATGCCTTCAGCAAGCACAGCTCTCGTAGCTGCAGACACTACAGGCTCAAATCCCACAGCCAGATAATGTTCACAAAGACGTGGAGAAAGTCTAGCAACAAGAAAACAATTACACAGAAAAAGCACAGTAACCACAGCAGGCAGAGAGTCTATACAGGCACTGACAGACAAATCAGCAGTCCAAAAGTAAACACTAGGGTAAATATAGGAAAGGTTCAAGCTGTTTCAAAAGAGGGAATCCTGCTCAGCGCTTGCTTTTACAGTTTTTCTCGATTGCTTAAACACTATAACCAGGCTTTTAAACTAAAATTTCAAAACCGTAACGCTATTTTTCAAAAAGCTCACCCATTTCCCTGAACTATAAACACTATTCCCTGCTTTGACACATGAGTCAAATTTGGTGAACTGTTACTGCAAAACTCTACACACAAATCCCTACATTTTTCAGTGCTTACACCATGTAGTCATTTAGAAAGCACTAGCATTCAATAATGTTAACTTAAGTCAGCATAGCTTGAGCTCAATTAGCACACAATTAACCAGGTGGAAACACTAGGAGTCAAAATTTATCACACACCAATCAGAACCTTCGAATGTGTGACAGTTACAGTAATGAGTGCTTCTATTTTTGTAGGACACAGAGACGACCACCTGGTGGAGGCAGGTTAAGGCTTTTGTCGGAGGGGCAAGAGAGGGAACTTGTAAACATGGTAATTGCAAATAATGTAATCCGCCTGCAAGAGATTCAAAGGAGAGTGATTGAGGATGATCATCTTTTTCGAGGCATAAATGCCATCAGCCTCTCCACAATTGACCGCATCCTCCGAAAGAATCAATTCCGGATGAAACAGGCATACCGAGTCCCTTTCGAACGAAACTCTGACAGAGTGAAAAACCAACGTGTGGAATATGTTCAGGTATGAGTTTGGATATTGTATAAAGTATTGTGTACCATCACAGCATGGCAGTTTATGCTGCCATTTCAGCACTCTTGAACTGTGGTTCAGGGTACCGATTGACTCTACTGTGTTATGTGTTTTGCAGAGAATCTTTGAGATTGAAGGACGGCCTGTTCCCCATGAAATAATCTTTGTGGATGAGGCAGGTTTTAACCTGACCAAAAGAAGGAAAAGGGGGAGGAACATAATTGGCCATCGGGCTATTGTAAATGTCCCTGGTCAGCGTGGGGGGAATGTCACTATGTGCACAGCCATCAGCCAACGAGGGGTACTCCACCGCCATGCCGTACTAGGACCCTATAACACTATGCTTCTCCTTGCTTTTCTTGATGGTTTAAGACAACATATGTTCCAGCTGGACTACAGGGAACCAGCACAGCCAGAGCAGCCTCACTACGTTGTTGTGTGGGATAACGTCAGCTTCCATCGCGCTGCTCTGGTTCGTGACTGGTTTACCAATAACCCAAGGTTTTCTAATATCTTTCTGCCTGCATACTCTCCCTTTCTAAACCCGATAGAGGAGTTATTTTCGGCATGGCGGTGGAAAGTGTATGACCGAGAACCTTATGTCCGTGTTCACCTCCTTCAGGCCATGGAAGAAGCCTGCCTAGACATATCAGTAGATGCATGCCAGGGGTGGATCAGGCATGCAAGAGGATTTTACCCCCGCTGCCTGGCTAGGGCCAATATAGCCTGTGATGTGGATGAGATTCTCTGGCCTGACCCAGACCAAAGACAAGATGCTGAGGTGGAATAATGTTTTTTGGTGTGTGTTGTACTGTATAGTACATGAATAAAAATGTGCCACTGTACATACATTGGTTGCGTCTTTTGTGTTTATCATGTGAAAAGGTTTTTGAAGGGGAGAACCATAAGCAACCTAATTGTTTTGGAACTATTGTTTTGAATTAATTGTACCAGTGTGCAAAACTCTGTTGTAGTGTGTGTGTTTTTGAGGGCTTGTGTTTGATGTCTGAGGGCAAAGTTTGGTTTTTCAGCAAGAGTGAATAGTTTTGAGTGTAGAGCTTCATTTTGACCTGGAAATAGGATGTTTGGGAAATTGAGTGAGATGTTATGGATTTGTGTTTACTGTTGTGAGAATATGAGGCATAGTTTCAAGAAATGTGTTTTAGCAATCGAGAAAAACTGTAATCCACCGCCAGATCATTCCCTTTGTCAATACTAAAATTTTCCGAATATCTTCTGATGGGGATGAGATCACAGCAGGGTACAAAGTAAAAAGTAGGGCAGCTGCATTTCCATTTGTCAGTCTTTGATGATTCTTAAGTTTATTGGAAGAACTTAGGATAAATAAATTTAAAAAAATCATATTTATTCTATTTACCATGAAGCTCACATGCAAAAGGATAACATACTGCTGCACTTATGGTAAACTTACCAGATTCTGTACCATACACATCCGCTCGCTGCGCAGTTCAGCCACCAGCCCATAAATATCGACAAAGTCATGATCTCTGACATGCTGAATAAGATGATCCAAAGCAATAAACACACCTGTTCTTCCTACGCCAGCGCTAAAGAAAATACAAGAGAGCAAATGCCATTATACTTTCAGCTGCACTGTTATACCACACAAAAGGATTTAGGTCTTATTTGTAGGTGTAATACAAAAGAGGATATGAAATTACTGACAGTGAAGCATTTATTGATAATCTGTTGATATGAGACTCAATTTTAATGACCAAAAATTAAATATTTTGCTATAGTTCATGCAATGTTAGTCTCCCTTACACGAAGCTGATAGCGTACCTGCAGTGGACAACAATAGTGCTATTGTCCTGCCTGTGCATTCGGACAGCTTTGACAAACTTAATGAGCGTACTGCAAGACTCTGGAACGCCGTGCTCAGGCCACGATGTATAATTGAAGTGGCGGACCAAAATGTAGTGCCCATGCTGCAGGACAGGAACACACATAACAGGAAGTCAATTATAAACTCTGTTTTTATGGCAGATGTTTTTCAGTGATAACAGAGATAACATTTATTATTTTTCTAACAATAAACAAATTTAATTAAAAGGATGTAGGCTCTCTCAAGCCATCAAACTACTGATGGAGAAACGTCAAAACAAAACTTTCTTAATGTAATCAGAAATGTAATTCCAAACTAAAAGGTTGTGTGACCATCCTCAATATGCCTGCACGTCTTACTACCAAAACAAGATGGTTAGTAGGCCTACCCTCTGTTTCCTATGAAACACATGTAGTTCTACAAAGATGTAAAGCCTCCCCTATCATTCAGCTTTATTAGATAGAGTTTACAAGATTTTTTTTATTTTTATATTTTCTTATATAACATAAAATTCTGATAATTGTGATAATTTATCACCCCAAAATTGGGCAGTGCCACCATTACTTTTAAAATTCATATTACGGGTTCTACTAAGAAACCAGTGCTTTTGACACCAAGAGTCTCAAAAGACAAGTCTGAACTTAGTCTGAGCTCTCCTTATTGGCTGTAGGAAAAATTATTTACTGCTCCCAAATTCCAATAAAACTGGAAGAGCTCGACATAAATACCAGTTTAGCTTGAAAAGGGTAGCCGGACAGCCTAGAGTCCCAACATTACTTTACATTCAACAGTGTCTTCTGATGGCTACCTTATGCACATCACTGAATCACTTTTTCCACCTGCACCCCTTAATAAAGCAAACATATTGTCTTTGCAGTCAGTGGATGATGCTGTTTCATCCATACTTAATCAGTTTAATGCCTTTTTGTTCTTCATCAAGTTTTTCCATGTTATTCGCTCATCAATAATCCAGTAAACCTGTACTTTAGTTTGCCAGAAGTGTAAATTGTTCAGCCTGTTTTAATAAACCAAACTATATTCTTTGAAAAGGTTTTTTAAAGCAAACCTTTTCAAAGGTTCATTCATTAGAGGAGCTGGAGAAGTGGGGGCATATTAGCAGATGTTTTTTTTATTTTTTTATTCTTTTAAATCTTATTAGTTATTTTTGAAGAAAAGAGAAGTTGCTTTTTCTTTTTTAATTGTAAAAAATAAAAGAACTAAACTAAAAAAAAAAGCCAATTTATCCTCATAAAATAATAATAATAAAATGGCACCATGTTGCCTAGCAACCACTTATCAAAGAATTAAAATAACACTGATATAGTAGAGCAGAACCTGAGCATTGCAGGTGACTTGTAAAAACATGCAATTTTTTTAAGTATCTCCACTTTCCAGGTGCACAAATAGACCAAACAATACTGTATCATTGACATGAACTAATATTACTATTGCATGCACACATATATTTCAAGTCATGTGTGCACTGTAAGTGTGCATGTGTGCGTGGTAGCCGGTGAATGCTCACTTGACGGAGGTTATTAGCGCCATACCTTTTCTACTTTCAGAGTTCTGATAGTCCAGTCAGGAAAGACTTCCTCTGACACCTTTGAGATGAGAATGTCACTAAACACTGACATCGGCTTGTTGTCTTCAGGCCAGTACTTGTGACATCGAATCTGAAATGTCACACACACCCACACACACATACATCAGCTCTTTAGAGCAGACATAAGCATCCAGGGAATGAAGCCCAAATACTGGCTTGTACTCTGAATGCTAATAGCGGTGATGTTTTTTTTCTAACAGTGACAAATCTCTCATACGCACTCTGCCTTTCTCATAACACTGAGTGAGCATGGCGATAGTGCGGGTTCCCGTTTCCCAGATCATCCTCCAAAAATCAGCCACAGTGCCCGGCAGAGGGCCCTGGGTGGCTATGAACTCATTGGGACACAAATAACCCTACAGACACAGAAAAAAGGAGACGGGGAGGCTTACATCTACCCTTATGTATGTGGATGTCTATCTGACAGAATCGTGACTAACTGGTACTCACTGAGACAAAGCTGGCATTGATGTAGTCTGAGCCTGCAGTGCCAGGTTCAGACAGCAGTTTCACTCGGTTGTTATTATCTAAAAACAGTACAGGAATAATAATACAGCTGAATTTAAATATATGAAATGCGACCACAGTGAAGCAAACAGCAATGAGAGATAGGAACAATTCTGGTACGTTGTAGGCGCAATGGCCTTGAAAAACTAATTTCAGCCTGGCAACATACAAGGTTTGATGTTTGGGAAACGATTTTTGGACTTGTTCCACGGCAGGTCAGCGTCTGTAGTGGCCAGGTCCTGCAGCAGCTTTGGGAGTTCCTGGATGGACAAAATATAACACATCAGTATTCACAGAAACACACAAAGGTCAAGGCTACAATTTTTGCCAAAGTAAAATCAAGGGCCACGAGTGAGTGAAAGATAAAAGTAAAAACAGGTGACTACTCACCCAGTTCCTGCTGGCAAACTCAAAAATAAAACTCACAGTCCTTTTGACTTCAGAAAATATTATCTAGTATGTATGTAAATGGTAGAACAGGTTTAGTTTTAAAATTATGCATTACTGAAACATCTAAGGTCAAACATTAGTGAATTATCTAATGTATTAAATGTAATATAAACCACTAGTTTTTCATTTTCTTCTGTATTTATTTATCATTGTATTCATTCATTTTCCATGTATATCTTAAGATTTTCATCTACTGTATTAACACTGCTTTACAAATCTACTATCGAAATCATTTTGTATGTTTCTGTATGGTTAAAACAACCAGTACCCCCAAGTTCTTTTAAAAAAATTATATTTTAATGCTAAAATATAATTATTGTTATTATCATTGAAAAGCTGAATAAAAATAAAGCAAGTTTGATTAGAGTGACAAATTACAGTTATTTATTTGCATTCCTAAAGAGAGAAAAATTGTTCTAGTGGTTGAATATTATGATTCTCTGAGAGATCAAACTTAGAATAAAAACCTGAGTTTGTTATTTTGTTGCTTTGCCTTTGTATTTCTCGACAAATACATCAAATCCTGTAACCCAGTAACCCAGAGATATCACATACATACTCATTTTATGTATTCACGTGAAGATGTAAACAGAATTATTGACCAACTATTATTAAAAAAAACAGTATTTTTAAAGTATTTAAAGTATCAGCAGCATTTCTGAAGAACCTAGGCATTTACCATCTAGCTGGTGTTGATCAACTAATAGGTGAAATCTGGATCTAATTACAGAATGACATATTTGCATGAAGAAGCACAGATGTATAAAAAAAATGCAAAAAGACTTGTAATTAATAAGGACAACTTAATTGAAGGCAAAATTGGGGTAACTTTATAAAATGTTCTCTATATTAATTTTTTAATAATCTGTTAATAATCTACATTTAATGGCATATGAATGTATATACAGTGGGGCAAAAAAGTATTTAGTCAGCCACCGATTGTGCAAGTTCCCCCACTTAAAATGATGACAGAGGTCAGTAATTTGCACCAGAGGTACACTTCAACTGTGAGAGACAGAATGTGAAAAAAAAAATCCATGAATTCACATGGTAGGATTTGTAAAGAATTTATTCGTAAATTAGGGTGGAAAATAAGTATTTGGTCACCTCAAACATGGAAAATCTCTGGCTCTCACAGACCTGTAACGTCTTCTGTAAGAAGCTTTTCTGTCCCCCACTCGTTACCTGTATGAATGGCACCTGTTTGAACTCATCATCTGTATAAAAGACACCTGTCCACAGCCTCAAACAGTCAGACTCCAAACTCCGCCATGGCCAAGACCAAAGAGCTTTCGAAGGACACCAGGAAAAGTATTGTAGACCTGCACCAGACTGGGAAGAGTGAATCTACAATAGGCAAGCAGCTTGGTGTGAAAAAATCAACTGTGGGAGCAATCATCAGAAAATGGAAGACATACAAGACCACTGATAATCTCCCTCGATCTGGGGCTCCACGCAAGATCTCATCCCGTGGGGTCAAAATGATCATGAGAACGGTGAGCAAAGATCCCAGAACCACACGGGGGGACCTGGTGAATGACCTGCAGAGAGCTGGGACCAAAGTAACAAAGGTCACCATCAGTAACACACTACAACGGCAGGGAATCAAATCCCGCAGTGCCAGACGTGTTCCGCTGCTGAAGCCAGTGCATGTCCAGGCCCGTCTGAAGTTTGCCAGAGAGCACATGGATGATACAGCAGAGGATTGGGAGAATGTCATGTGGTCAGATGAAACCAAAGTAGAACTTTTTGGTATCAACTCAACTCGTCGTGTTTGGAGGAAGAAGAATACTGAGTTGCATCCCAAGAACACCATACCTACTGTGAAGCATGGGGGTGGAAACATCATGCTATGGGGCTGTTTTTCTGCCAAGGGGACAGGACGACTGATCCGTGTTAAGGACAGAATGAATGGGGCCATGTATCGTGAGATTTTGAGCTAAAACCTCCTTCCATCAGTGAGAACTTTGAAGATGAAACGAGGCTGGGTCTTCCAACATGACAATGATCCAAAACACACCGCCCGGGCAACAAAGGAGTGGCTCCGTAAGAAGCATTTGAAAGTCCTGGAGTGGCCTAGCCAGTCTCCAGACCTCAAGCCCATAGAAAATCTGTGGCGGGAGTTGAAAGTCCGTGTTGCTCGGCGACAGCCCCAAAACATCATTGCTCTCGAGAAGATCTGCATGGAGGAATGGGCCAAAATACCAGCTACTGTGTGTGCAAACCTGGTAAAGACCTATAGTAAACGTTTGACCTCTGTTATTGCCAACAAAGGTTATGTTACAAAGTATTGAGTTGTATTTTTGTTATTGACCAAATACTTATTTTCCACCCTGATTTACGAATAAATTATTTACAAATCCTACCATGTGGATTCATGGATTTTTTTTTTCACATTCTGTCTCTCACAGTTGAAGTGTACCTCTGGTGCAAATTACTGACCTCTGTCATCATTTTAGGTGGGGGAACTTGCACAATCGGTGGCTGACTAAATACTTTTTTGCCCCACTGTATTTAACTTTATCTAATTTACCTCTGTTTTTGTATTTATAGTTTATTTATTGGTGTGGTATGCACAGGGGAAGGTTGTAAAGAAAAACGTACAGAAAACTCCTCCTGGAACTTGGAATTGTCATTGGCACACAGATCCTCTACATGCTGCAGAAAAGACTTCTTGTTGACAGGCCTGTCGGTGAGGGCGGGGGAGAAATGCACTGAATGTGAGAAGCAGAAGAGGATGCACAGTAACTCTATGCCTATATGTGATTTTCTTTAAACACATTCAAGGATACAAGCAAGACTAAGCAGTACAGGGCAGACTCTTTCATGCTGCACTGTGTGCATATTTGAAATATTTACACAGGACGACTTACTTGAGTGATTTCCTGTAGCTGAGCAGCCTGGATAAAAATAGACAGTAAAAATCAACCAATATAAACAAATTAACTCAGTAATCACAGCCCACACGACAGCATTTTCTGTCCACGACAGAACTGAACTGATCCCCGCTTCAGACAGAATATGGCGATGTGTTGAAGGCAGGGACGGTTAACCATTTTTTAATCGCTTTGGTTAAACATCGACACAGACTTTGATGTTTTGTTCTAAAGGAATATGTGAACATCAGTAGCATCAATTGAATGCAGCTATTCCCCCGAGGAAGCCTTCTTGTTGCAGCGCTGTGACATGCAGCTACGCAGATCCTCAGCCATCAATAAAGCTTACACATTAGTACCCTACAAGAGTGCTAAGCCTTCCGAGCAATTTTTAGATAACAAGTTGGCAAACAAATTAAAATGGTCTTAAGCAGAGGTCTGTCAGCAACTCTCCAGCTTCCCTGACATTGATGGAGAATAGGGAGCAGTTTGTAGGTAATACATTGATGTCACTGATTTGTTCAACTTTTGATCTCCACTGAAGGTTTACTAAGCAGCACAGATGGATTATTTAATGAAAGCTTAATGAGTAACACTGTGATGACACACATGCACGCAAAGCAGACTACAGCTTACAAACAGATATATGCAACAAAATGTGCCACACACATGCTAAAAGCCCAACTTACTGGATCACATAAATCTCTTTCCGTCGAAAGAAGAATGAAGAATACCTGGTGGGAGAGAAGTGCTCAGTGAGAGAAAAACAAAAGCCTAAGCGAGCAAATGCAGGTGCTTAAGTTGTGCGGAAGAAATCTGGCTAAATACAATGGAATGTGTGTTATTTTAATATGAAACTCAGCAAAGCATTAGTGCAGGCATACCACAGAGTCAAGGACAGTCCTCATTTAATGTAGATCTGCTGAAAATAGATGACCTCAGTGCAAGGGCACATCAGCTAAGGACTTAGCTGGTACCCTTCTATGCATCTAACTGGAAAATATATTTTAAGTTGCTTGAACTTGTCTCCTGTTGCTGCTGCACCTGCAGCTCCCTTTGCAACCCATCTCCAGTCTATCTCCTCCCTTTAATGCTCTGCCTGACCATATTGCCAAATATAAATTGTTGTAAACTGCAAATAATGTTGAAAATTAAGCTGCCAGGCAAGAGGAAAAAAAGAAGTTTGTGGATGTAGTGATGGAGGACATACAGAGGTTGGAAGTGACAGAGGAGAGGATGCTATGGATAGAGTGACATGGAGGCATTGAGCAGCCAAAAGAAGAAGATGGATATTCTTGTGAGAGAGGTAGCGTGTATAGAGACCTCGTTTCATCACCTAACTTGGGAAGAGAGTCTGGTTACAACAAAGCATGGAAAAGAATCTGTCCTAATGACCGCAATGTGAACTGCGTATGGATATTTTGGTTCACATTTTTTTGCTTGTTTGAAACTTAAAAAGAGTGGTTGACAAACTGTCCTCAGGAACTGCATCCTTTATCAATTGCCTAATTAGAAGAGATAAGTAGCAATTATCCTCTGCAGGGAAGAACTTGTATTTATCTTCTTGTAATTAGGTTCTGTGTTTTAATACTCGTACACGGTCAACTTTTCCTGAAGACAGACACATTTACTCACCTACATGAACCTCTTTATTTTTGTTTTCTGTTGTGTTTTGTCAGTGTGTGGCTGACAGTATTCTTTAAATGTTGTGGAAGGAAGGGGTTCACTTAGAGGTTGTTTAAATGGCAAAATCTATTTATGCATCGTTAATGGCTACACTGTAAAAAAAACATCTTAAAAAAACGGTAATATTCCGGCAGCTGGAGCGCCAAAATACTACCGTAAAAT
This sequence comes from Rhamphochromis sp. 'chilingali', assembly GCF_963969265.1. Taxonomy (NCBI): domain Eukaryota; kingdom Metazoa; phylum Chordata; class Actinopteri; order Cichliformes; family Cichlidae; genus Rhamphochromis; species Rhamphochromis sp. 'chilingali'. Next base: position 59,237,322 of record NC_137930.1, on the reverse strand, counting down.
AACAGAAAATAACTTCCTCGTAAAAATACGGCTATTTCCAGTAATGACAATACAGTTTGTTGCGCTAATTTTACATGGGATTTTGTCTTTTCAAGTGATTTTAAACATTAAATTAGGAACATGTTAATGTGATTAAACAATGAAATTATCTATAAATAGGAAAAAAAAAACAAATCTTAAAAAAACGGTAATATTCCAGCAGCTGGGGCGCCAAAATACTACCGTAAAATAACAGAAAATAATTTTCTCATGAAAATACAGTTATTTTCAGTAATGAAAATAGAGTTTGTTGCGCTAATTTTACATGGGATTCTGCCTTTTCCAAGTGCTTTTAGACATTAAATTAGGAACATTTTAACGTGATGAAATAATGAAATTACCTATAAACAAGGTCACTGAATGAGGCAATATGAATCATAATACGTAAATGTACAGAAATATACGGTTAACAGTTGGTTTAAATAATAATGGATTGCATGCCCTGGGACAGACTGACAGAGGCGAGGCTGCCATATCGCACCATCGACCCCTCTGGCCATCACCAGTAGGCGAAGAGTCTTGAACACGGACACAATACCGAGAGTGTCCGAGCCGGGGCTCGAACTGGCAACCTTCTGATTACAAGGCGAACTGCCAACTCTTGAGCCACGATCGCCCTAAACAGCAATGATAATAATACTTGTGTGATGTAACACAAGCTTATAGGAATCATGTTATATACTTTTCCATAGCATTAAATTTGAATTCAACAGTTCAATCTTTCAAATAACAGACAGATATTTGTGAGATCATGATACATTTGTGAATGTATTTTAACAATCTAAATATGCATATGTACAAACAGATACATTTAATAATCATGAAAATTATGTTTTATTACATTACAGTGAAATGTGAAATTTAAAATGTGAAAGAACAAAACTGTAAAATGCACAGTAAAAAAATTTTATATTAGGATTTTTTCCTACAGTGCAGCCATACCCGCGACCTTGTGGTTGTTAGTTCACATTCATTGGCCGATGCGTCATGTTATTATGTGTCCCAACATCCAATGGCATGTCACATTGTTTTCATGGCCACACCCTCACCCCAGGTGCAGAGGCCTATTTCTGTTCAGGAATGTTGTGAATACTTTGAGATTCATATTAATTGCAATTCCTACCTCTACATTTATTTTTTAAAATATATAATTAGCACAGCGTGGCCGTGCAATGTTTTATATGTTTTTTTTTAGTTTTTATTCCTATTAATTATATTTTCACTTGTTACCTCTGAATTATTGAATCAGACCTAGATGACATGAAATTTTCAGCAACATTATAATTCAAATACTCCTTTAATTATTGATTATTCTCATTAATTTTCGATCATTTTATATATTTTCCCATAGTATTACATTTGAATTTAACAGATCATTCTCTCACATGACAGACAAATATTTGTGAAATTATGATACATTTCTGAATGTATTTTTACAATCTAAATATGCATATGTACAAAAAAATATATTTAAAAAACAAGTAAAGTGTGTTTTTAGTATTTAATACTAAATACTAAATACTAAGTAAAGTGTGTTTTACTATGTTTACAGTGATGTTATGTTATTTTACCTTTGACATGTAAAATCACAGTCTACTTATGTAAATTTCATGATATTCTAGAAAGACAGTACAAAACTGTAAAATATACAGTAAGATACTTTGACATTACTATTTTTTGGAACAGTGTAGATATATATATAGAGGATCTACTATTACAAAGCATTTGGCAGTATAGTATATACAGTAACATTTCTGCTTAGTGGACAATCTGCTCTACCTATTAGCTGCTGATTAATGAATCAGATTATAAACCAGTGTTTATACTGACGTACATATTTTTTTTCCTCAAGTTTACTGCTATAGTCGAACCATCGGTGGCACTCATAAATCATAAACAACAACTAAACCTGAGTTTGATTCTCACCAGATTCAAAATTGCAGCTTGTAAAGGAAGAGCAGCTTGCACCACTTAGTGTCTGCACTCTTGTTTGTGCCAAAGACAAAAAAACCCCCAGTAAAGCTAGATGCTAAATTTGTCTGTGAGGATGGTGGGAGAAAGGAGACAGGAAGACTTGTCTGTTCTGCAGAGAACTGAAGATAAATTATAAAGCCACTTTAGTGCTGCATTGTGTCTCTGTGCTGCTGCTATTTTCTGCACAAACTCTACAACACTAGAAGATTTTGTGCTGACAGGAGCGCACATCAAGTTGGCTGCAGCAAAGGCATTTTTTGTCTTGTTGACTGAGATTTAAGATCGTGTTTGGAGAAGCTAAATTAAGCCTGAAGTCACGTAGTACGCACCCTAATTCAGTTGCCTGAAATGTGCATGTTATATTCGTCAAAGTGACGCTTTTAGATTAAAACTAGCACAAACTTACTGGTTGAGTTTTTCTTGTTTTAGCTCCATATCTGCTACGGCGATCAGCTGATCCAGCTTACACTTAGTCTCTATGATCTCTGCCTCTCTGGGCGAATACGTCCCACCTTCCTTTTTACGCTGGTGGATCCTGACATGTCAATAAATCAAACAGGTAAATAATGATACAAATACATGTGTAAAATGAGTGAAGTTTTGTTTTCAAATGATGTAATGCTCAACTAGCCACGATTAAGACTATTAATATATGCAAATGAGTGAGTGTCTATCGCCATTTTACTTGACTGAGCCACAGATGATGATGATGAGTAACACAGCCAAGAAGAAGGAGAGCAGAACGCCCAGAATTATCTGCTCTTCTCTGGTCAACAGCCCATCGCCTGGAGCTGGAGGGTCACAGAAATGGCAATAAAGCAACCCATGCATTGGTAATTAATTTGACAATAAAATGATGCATTAGTAAATTTCCCCATACTCCTTAACAGAGAAGAATTCACAGAATGATAAACATTAATTCAAAAAAAGAAGAGGGCTTTGCCACACAGGTTACCCCTTTCCTTAGTACAGCAGTACCTGTTTTGATATGCTCCGAGTATTCAGAGTCTGTGTATTCCCCGTTGACGTTAGTGGCTCTGAACTTAAACCTGGTAAATATAAGACAACACACAAGACTTTGCATTAGCTTTTACCAAAAATAAACATAAAAAAAAAGTTGTTTTGTTTTTTCTATTTGACTGTGTCTGTGGCGCACTCACACATAGACAGAGTTAGGCTTCAAAGGTCCATTGCAGAAATACTCAGTGTTGTTGCCCGTGCAGTCATTGCTCTTGCCGATCACATATTCTGCAGCAGTTTGGTTGTACCTCTGTGACCAACCATCTCTAAACACACCTCTGAGATGTGCATTCATACTTGAGTCACTGCACGGGGGGTTGGGGAACCCTGAGTCAGTAAAGTAAGGGGCGGGATGATCATAGTACGCGCTCTTCCAGTTGGTCACGTTCTTGTTGTCCTTCACTGTGGCAAGATAAAAGTTAGAGAGGAGAAGAAGTGCAAAGAGGCCAAGTCAAATTTCAGCTGCTTAAGTTTTGACTTGCTTTTTTCTTTGAGGTAGGGACAAAGTAACATAGTGTAAACTCTGATTTAAAACACACACACATACAAAGACAGACACCCGAGTCGAGTGTATCCAACTAAAAGTGATGGCTGTCAATGTTTTTTAAGAGTCATACCCCCTGACTCGGCCACGATGACCTGAATTTTTGTGATTGGTCCATTGTCGTCACTATAGAAACATGCAGGCATGTGGATGGTGATACTCCTGTGGGTAACCATGGCAACCCCTCCATAGCTCAGCATTGCCTGAGGTTTTTGGGTTGGCTTGGATGGGGCTGAAACACACACACACACACAACCACACACATGAGCACACCCAGAAACACACGCACACGTGTGTGCGTAGAAGTTGCGTCTGTGTGAGAAGATGTACTTTTAATCTGCCACATTTACATATATAACACGACAAACAGGCTGGAATAAATGCATAATTAGCACCCATCTAATAATACTACCAAGATACATTTACTGTATCAGAGCGGCCCTGAATGCCGAGCAATAATACTGTGCAGTGGTAGTTTTCTGTCTCACACTATGCTGCACTGCTGCATCAAGAAAGAAAGACTCTGGAGCATTGCAGAGCACAGACAAGACAGACAGGCTTGTACCTTTGATCCCTGTAGTAATCAGGACACGTGAGCTGAGTGGGCTCTTGCCAGCCCCGTTCTTTGCTGAAATCTGCAGTCAGACAAGCACAAGAGAGAAGGGAATACAAAAGTAAGAAAGACCAGCACAGAAAGGAACTAAAGCATTGAAAAGTTTAACAAGTCCAAGCTTTTGGTTGATGGTAGGCTTGGTTGTTTGGCTAGTATAGGTGCGCTGGTGTTGTGTAAAAGGAGATGAGATCATAAAGTTCTATAACTGAAGTTTCCCCTTCAGTTGTCTCCTTGTGCAGCTTTGAACTGCTCTTAAAGCTTTAAGTTGCTCCATGGAAGCCTTGTTCTGGCCAATTGTGCTTTTACTTCACCTACAACCTCAAACTTACAGAGCAAGAACCAACTTCTATCTCAAGCTGATCCAAATTTCATTTCGAAAATTATCACCAGTGCTCAGAGTTCCAGCTACAATTTAGAGATGAAGCTGCAGTTATTTAGAGACAGAGCCCACAGTTTCATAGCCAGGGAGTACATTATCAGTGAGTTACGAGGCCTGTTACATTTTTCCACTGGGAATTTTCCAGGAATCGGAGGGAAAACTTTTAGAAGAACTGCGGTGTATGCCAACATGAGTCTGCACCTAAGGGAATGAAAAGACACTTTTGGTCGCAAGTATACTTACTTCACTACAACCATGATGTTGGATAATCTGAGCCATCTGATGAACCATTTGCACAATACTGTATATTTGTTTTATAATTTTTTGGGGACATTGTTTTTCTTACATGGAGAACTTACACACCGAATCTCAAGTTTGCAATGAAAAGAAAAGAATTCACTTCACACAGCGGTGTGTTTTTTACCTGTAAACTGTAGGTCCGTCCTCCCTTTAGCCCTTCTATTACAGCATCCATCGTGTTATTCTCTTTTTGGATGATGTTAAGGCTAATCTTTCTGACCAGCTGGTCCTTCTCATAGATGTATACAATGTATTCTGTGATGTTTCCATTGGGCTCCTCTGGAGGGTTAAAGGTCAACTTCACAGCACGCACTTCCTCTGGGATTACTGAAACTGTCACATTCTTTGGAGGGTCTTTAGGTTCTGGGGTCAGATACAAGACAACAGTATTAATTTGGTCAACTCTAAAGGTGGGCAGAAGGTGGTGCAGACACTACAATGTGAAGACGTACCCTCCTCCTTTGTTTGAAAGTAAATGGGTCCAATGGCTTTCCCATCACTGCTAGCGTGCTCCAAGTCACCAGTGAAGGCAGTGATAGTCACAGAGTAACGACTGAAAGCCGTCAAGTTAGTAACAACAATGGTCATCAACTCCCCTGGAGCCCTGACTATTGAGATATTCACCCCGGGACCATCCACCTGGCATTACAGGACATTATGTAGAAAAGTTATTAAGTTATACTGGATTGCTTTTATAGCCTTGTACTTAAATTGCTACTGCTTTTTGAGAAAGCCTGAACAACATAATAGCCTGTTGAGCTGTTCTAAGAATAGCCAACTTTGTTCTACAGTTCATTGGTGACATGCTCATATTTGTGACAAACACAGTCTAACGAGATGACCTGCACAAGATAAGAAGTCAGTCCAGAGAGAACAGCTGGAGCGTCCCACGCAATGTGAAAGCTGTTGGAGGTGGAAGTCACTTTCAGGTCACGGGGAGGAGCATCGGGGTCTGAGGAAGGAAATGAGAGAAACACTGAAAACTGAGTGGCTCCGGTTATATGAATCAAACAAGACTAAACAAGATAAGGTAATTAATCTTTTCTTTGTTCTAAATACTGAATTAATGAGCTGAAGACTTTCCTGCATACATTAGTTGTACTTGGCAGGGGAGGTCGAGTATTTAATTTGGCCGGAACATATTAGATAATAAAATTACTGCAGCAATGCAGGACATGTCATTGCAAATGTATTAGGTATTATAGATTATTGGCATGACTAACAATTTTAATACTTTAATTGCTAAATCTTAACATGTTTACATGAATAAAAAGGTACTTTTGTTGCATTAGTGTTAACTGATCATTCTTTGGGATTAGCAGGGATCACTTGGTCCACCTCACTTTAAATGCCTTTCCTGTAGTTTTGCAGTTGTTAGATGTCATCATATGTTGTCTTTTAGATTGGCATATAGATTCATTACATGTGCAGTCCAATAAATATCAGTATAATTTCTTATTCAGCTTCTATTTCTTTTTTCTCTTTCATTTGTCAAACACGTGTAATAATGATGTTACAACAGCCTTAGTATTTTGGTAATTACTACTTAATTACGCACTGCTAAACTATAATGATATAACATCTAAAGACATCTTTCAGAATAAAACAACTGACCATGCCTGTGTTTGCTCAAGTTGCTAATGAAACATCAGACAAGCTGTGTAATTTTGCTGGTATGTCTGAAAACAAATAAGTAATTATTTGTCAAATATTGGTCATGAAGGTCTGACTAAGCGGGAAATCTCTCTGGCTATCTGGCAACACAAAAAGGTCACGTCGTCAGTGTCATTCCTACTTCCTGCCATGGTGCGTTTATATTTCCACTGTGTATAGTCTCCGACTCCAGCGTTGGTCACAGCAGCAACTTTGAAGCGGTAGTGTCTGTATTTAGCCACGGGATGGATTGTGAAGCTTTGTTTCTGTTCTGCATCTGAAGCATTTATCGACACTGTCACATTATGTTCAATGCAATGCAGGGCCAGGTCGTCCTTCGGGGTTGACTGAGCTTTAACTGATATGCTTGGTTCACAGTTAGCTGAAATCAGCTGTGCAACGATGTGATACTCTTTAAGCAGGCCTGGAACAGAATGTGGTGGAGCCCACCGAAGTGTCACATTGTTAGGTGTGACCTGAGAGATGGTGAGGAATCGAGGGGCAGCAGGAACTGTCAGGAGACAACAAGGTTTAATCAATTATTCACTTGTGGTGGTTATGTAAAATGCAGTACAAGAAGATTTGACTACCTGATTCTGAAAGGGTGGAAGCTGTACAGTTTAATCTGTCTCCTGGTCCTGCAGAGTTTACAGCAGCTACAGAGAGAGCATATTCCTGGTCTGGCGACAGCCCAGTCACTGTGTGCTCTGGTGTATGGGCCTCATGTTTATAGGATTGCTGGTCTACCTCCAATTGAATCTCATAAAAAATGATCTGCCCATTAGGATTGGCAGGAATTTCCCAAGACAAAAGAATTGAATCCCAGCTCACTCCTGAGCAAGACAGATTCCCTACAGCGTCAGACACTGCAGACAGAGAAAGACACGAGACAGTGATGTTGTTAACCCAAATCTTAGCTTTCGGTTGATTTTCTTACTAAAGAACTCACAAAATTAACTGTTTATTATTTAATTGAACTTAAAAAGGTTGCAGGTTTTTGGACAGAACACTGAATTATTACTAACGTGCAAATATCTGTATTGACTAACTGCGTCTTTTTTCTTCACTATTAAAGATCTAGAAACATACTCTGTCCAAAAAAAGTGACACTACACGACACAACACAACAAATCAAACCTGTCTAATTATCACATTTCATTTATTATTTTAGTTTCTGTTTGGTAGAATAGCCAGAATTCTTGTTCCAGCTTAACCCATTAACTTCATTAGACGTAGGTTCTGGTCTAGAGACCCCAAAGATCCATAACCAGGGGTCTTGGAAATGTTTTCTTCCCCGTAAGTGGTCCTTGGCCCCAAAAAGTAAAGAAAATCCTACAGATTTAAAGCCCGAAAGCTGTTCTTAAGATGCCATCTGATGAATCCAGGGCTTTATTCTTTTGTTCACTACCCAGAGCTCATGACCATAAGTAATGGTAGGAATGTAGATCAACTATACACTCTCTCCTCACTTGTGAACAGGACCCTGAGATACTTAAACTCCGCCACTTGGGGTGGAGTCCCAGACTCGCTAGGCACTCCACCCTTTTCCAGCTAACTACCACGGTCTCAGACATAGAGTTGCTGATTCTCATTAGAGCCGCTTCACACTTGGCTTCAAACCATCTTACAGCATGCTGGAGGGGCCCACATGATGAGCCCCAAAGAACCACATCATCTGCAAAGAGCAGAGATGCAAGTCTGAGGCCAATAAAGTGGAAACCCTTTGCAATTTGGCCATTTCCAGAATTTCTATCCATCCCTTTCATGAAAGTTATAAACAGAATTGGTAAGAAAGAGGAGTCCTGGTTGTAAAGGCAATGAGCTACTGGACAGAGTCTCCTCTTCAGCTCTCTGACTTAGACCTTTGGTGAGAGACTGAGGAATGTATTCCTTTTGAAACTAAGGACCACCACCCTGATCTGCCAATCCAGAGGCACTGTGTCTAACATCCATGTGATGCTGCAGAGGCAATGTCAACCAAGACAGCCTTACAACATCCAGGACGAATTACATCCATCCAGGGGCTGAAGTAGTCAAAAACTGTCCAGTGGCCACACTGGACAGTTTTTGAATACTTCAGTGGCCTCAGCCACAGTGATGGGCAAGTCACTAGACTCTGCTTCCACTACAGTGTGTCACTGAGATTGAGAAGGTCCTTAAAGCATTCTTTCTACTTCCTGCCTATCCGCAGGCAAGGTTAGCAGCACTCCATCACCACTGTATACAAGAAGCTGGGTCCCCTTCCTGAGTCGCCTAACGGGTTGCCAGAATTGCCCCAAGGCCTACTGAAAGCCTTGCTGTATGGCCTCATTTTCTTTTTGCTACTTCTACAGTCACACTCCACTTGGCATCCTGATACAAATCTTATCATCCCAAAAAAACATTCCAAAGTTTTAATTGAGAAAGGAAACCTATATCTGTGTTTACATGTGTCCCTTGTTTGTATACAGTGTATATTTTACCTGACTCATTGGTTGTGAAGGACACAGGGCTGCTGAACTGATTCCCATGGCCCACTCTGGTGAAACTGTTCACACTGATTTCATAGGAGCTGTGGGGCTTGAAGCCTGAGAGATACTCTGTGGTTGATGAACCAGAGGAATTCTGCATTTGTTCCCAGACAAACAAACAAACAGGAAATACATACGATATTAAATCTGACTGCTGGAGTGGATAATATGTCTATATCAGCACATATGTGATGGTGAGTTTAAGTATCATGTTATTGCTCAGTAGCATCTGGAGTGTGAAATTAGCTCCCGCCCATGTGTACTCTTACTGAGTGGGTCCTTGGAGTATGTGTAGGTGTGTGTTATTGTTGTTGTGAGGCTGCTTTCAGTGTGTGAAATTAACAGTACCCGATGTGTGACGGTTTGTGTGATGAGGTCTTGGATCCGAAATCCGTACTTTATCACCACTCCGTTGGGCTCTAGAGGAGGCTCCCAGCTCAGCCACACAGAGACTGCCGTGTGGTTATATATAGTCAGGTTACGGGGAGGAGAGGTGGGACCTGGATCATAAAGTTGGGCAGATAGAAAAGAGAATATTAAGTTTCTGCCATCCCACTATAATCATTTAAACTCTTCTTTCAAACTAACCACTTTCATCGCTGTGCAGCTGCAGCAGCAGACTAGGCCCCGAGCCTTTACGAGTTGCGGCCGTAATCGTGAGATTGTAAGCTGTGTATGGAAGTAGGTTAGTGAGGACGAACGAGGTGTTGGGGGTATGTGTTGTGTTGGTGCCCTCCAGGCCAACAAGAATCAGGGTATACTCTGTTATCTCCCCATTGGCCTCCAGAGGGCGTTGCCAGACCACACCGATGGAAGACGAAGACAGGTTCTTGGTGGACACCAACAACGGAGCAGAACTAGGAACTAAGGGGAAACAAGCCCGCACATATGTCAGTGCCACAACAAATGCATAAAGACATATTGCATGGGTGAATATCTGTGAATAAACTCACTGTCATCATCCGTTCTCAGGTACATTGTGCTTGTATGGTTGTAGGCAGGGCCAGCAGTAGTTGCTGGGGTAACAGTCAGCACATAAGGGAAATATTTCCTGAGTTTGGTGAACAGGAAGATGTTGTCAGTTGTGGTGTGCTTTATGGTCTTGTTGACAGCTGGAGCCCTTTGGTTGGAGATGTTTGGAACGATGCCTGCCTCCTGTAAGGTGAGCAGGTAGTAGGGGCGTCCGTTTGGCTCCAGAGGAGGGTCCCAGCTCACTATGATTACCGTGGAGCTGAAGATCTGTGCCGTCAAGTTTTGGACCGAGTCACCTGGCACTAAAGAATGAGACAAGAAGAATAGTGTTACTATTATTAATCTCCACTGGCACGAGTGATTGAAACTCTATGCCCTTACTGTGAGTTTACGTTTGAGTGCGGAATCAAATTGGGCATCAATCAATGCCCTGAGACTTAAAAATGAAGTCATCACAATGATCATCATCATCATCAACTTTCAGGGTGATTGTAATTAGCAAAGAAATAGCACATCAAGAACAATACAGCATAACATTAATTTGGCAGCACAGGAAAACAGGAACAAAGCAAAATCAAACAGTAAACATACACAAAACAATGCACGATTAACAAGACTTCATTTTGAAATACAGAGGCTCTTAGAAAAGAAATTTACAAACTGAAAATTAAGGAATGAAAGGGAGAGAGATGAAGTGATACTCATCCTGCTTATGGTGTCAGGTCCTCTAGAAAGAGTAAAAAGAAAAAAGGGGTGGGGAGACAGAGGACAGAAAAAAAACAGAGAGATCTGCAAGATGAATGAGTGGATGTTAGGGGCCGGATGTGTGTGAGGGTCTGAGCCCAGGGGAGTAAACCCCTGCTGGGCTTAGCTGTGCGGGACAGACAAGGTGCCCTGGAGGTCCGGCGACTGGCTGAGAGTGGAGCAGCTAGAGCATAGGCAGAGATACAGAGTCAGTGTGAGCAGTGATTATTCAGAGGCACAGAATACACGACAAGCAAAATTGAACAAAACAAAAAGTGCCAAAATGCAGTCAGTTTGTGAATAAGTCTGTAGTTGCTGTCTGCACCGTTTTTTTTGAAAATCACATAAAAACAAAGAGCTTTAAAAGGCTAAAATGCTAAAATGCAACAAAATATTTGCATATGCATAAATGCAAATTCAAGGACTGTAGTGTGAATTAATATGAACTTCCTCAAAGCTCATCAAACTCAGTTGAATCTCTGTGCCAACAAATTTTAAGTGTTTCTGCGTTCCTCCCTTTTTATAATCCCTAACATTTTTCATCATGCTGTCATAACTGGCTGTCTTCAAAGCGCAGTGTCACAGGTGGTCATTTTTTTTTATCTCCTTTCACGGATACTGAAAGCTATTTTCAATCACAGCGTTTTTATGTAATTTTTTTCAAGTTGAAGAGCTCTGAAAAAAAGAGTGCAGACCTGCCCTCCGGTGAGACTCTTAATCATCGCATGCAATTATTATCCAGCTTCCCGAGTAGTATTTCATGTGTATGTGTATTTACTTTATCCTCGTTTGTACTGCGTTTGTGTGTGCGTGTGTCTGACTGACCGTCCTCTGGTAATAACAGGATTAAGGGCTCGGAATGGACCCCTCCATCACCCTGCACAGTGCTGGATGCCATCCAGAAGGTGTAGTTATTGCCCCCAATCAGCCCAGTCAGAGTGTAGGAGAGACGTGAGTCAGGAGAGGTGTGGGAATATAAGTCTGAAACAGGAACTGTCTGTGGAGAAAAAGATGTGTCAGGCTTAATTTCACAGCCTGAAAAATGCATTTCAGCGAGAGCAAAATATATACTGTTACAAATCAGGTGCAATACATTGCATCAGGAAGCAAGTTTCTCTTTCCTTATCATTCAATCTGTCCTTATCAGGGTCGTGCGGGGGGAGTGTGTGTGTGTGTGTGTGCTGGAGCTAAAATGCTATAAAGGAATCTGGGACTTTGCCGTGATTACTACATTCAGCACCTTTCATCCGACTTATTGACTCAATTAATCTGTCTTCAGTATTTTTGTCTCACCTTCTCAGTCACAGTGTTGTTAAATGAGTAGTAAATAGTGTAGTGTACAATGATCCCGTTGGGTTCAGTGGGTGGATACCACATCAAGGTAACAGAGGAGGCGTCTGTATTAACAACAGTCACATTCTGCGGGGGGTCAAATGGCTCTGAAAGGAGACAGTTTAAAAGGACAAAAACTCAAGTTGTGCGATAAAACATCACTTAAGAGGAAATGTTATTTTTTATGTGAGGATAACACGATAATGTTTAAAGATTGCATAACATGTATCCAGCACCTGCATCAGTTGTGGTAAAGCTGATGTAGATCAGCACTCCTCCATCCCCCAGTCTGGTCCAGCTGGAGACAGAGGCATTGTAGCGACTCTCTGAGTCCACGTTAATAACCACCGAAGTCTTTGTCACATTCTGCTGCAGGTCAGTCGTTTCATTCCTAACACATAGATGCTGAATTATTTGTGTTTTCTTTTAAGGTTATTACATGGAAGTAGAGTTCAAAACCTTACCAGACTCTGACAATGTAGTAGAGTATGTCTGAATTGGCCTCGAGTGGTGGCTGCCATGATAACTCTACCTCATAGTCTGACAACTTCCTGGCATGGAGAAACTGAGGAGGTGTGCCTGGAGCTGAGACGCACGAGAAAGACTTTCCAATAACGTAGCACAAACCTGCATTGGTGGTGAACTTACAAGTAAACGGAAATTAATTTCTAAAATATTTATCGTTGTGGAAATCAGGGACTCAAAAGGCACACAGGAAGACACTAGAAAAAATAGAACATTTCCCTGAAAAGAAAAAAACTGATTAGTTGTAATGAATCTGTTGTTTGTGCTTCCCAGTCGTGGTGGAAAACACGAGTGTCACGTGGCATCGGATATCTGTGATGTAACATCATTAGCATGAGCTGAAACAGAGACGTGAGGAGGAAAAGACTAGAGGAAAGTCAGATTTAATCAGATGCCCTTCGAACTTGTCAGCCTGTGATGATGTAATGGTGGAGTGTCCTGGAACTGAAAAGAACCCCCACACCACCCCCATTTTTTCCTCTTGTCACTCACGCCCCTCTCACCATCCTCAAGTGTTGTGATGTTGAGCGGCTCGCTGCTGTAGTTTCCCGCTCCGACTCTTGTGTGTGCTTGAACTACGATGCGGTAGTGTGCGTACTTCCTCAGATGCGTGATGTGGATGTAGTTGGTTCGCGAGGTCAGGTTCAGGTAGTGACTGGAGTTCCAAATCTCTAAGCTGTAGTGAATAATGACGCCGTTAGGCAGCAGAGGAGGCATCCACGTCACATTCACCTCACTGGGACTAACTGATTCATAGGAGAGCCCATATGGAGGACTGCCCGGGACTGGAGAAGGAATAAAACATCATAACGTGTTGGTTAAACAGTTGGTATTCACTCTAAAGCCTTTCATATGAATGTATCTGTGAAGGTGGGCACATCCTTCAACGCACCATCTTCTCCAGATAACAGGTATAAAGTGTCTGATGTCTGGTTGCCATTTCCGTAACGCGTGTACGCGCTCACAGACACATTGTAAAAGGAGAATGGTTTCAGACTGAACAGGGTGACTTTGTTAGAAGACGTGTTCACCAGCGCAGAGTAGGATTCATTCTCATACAGGACCTCATACTGCTGGATCGCCCCATTAGCTTTCTCTGGTGCAGACCAGGCTATTGTGGCAGTAGAGGGGGTGGTGTTTACCACAGTGAGGTTTACAGGAGGGGAGTCGGGCTCTAAGAGGGAGAAGAAAAAAAACAGAGAACTTGTCAGTATTTGCAGTAGGTAGTTAATAAAAAAGTTACATTTTCAAGCAATTTATAAAGAATACAGTAATAGTTATTATGCAAAGCTCATGATTAATTAATTTAAAAAACTTAACACTGGATATTCATTAATCATTGATAACATATAGTTGATCCAAGCATTATAAACAGAATTCAGACAAAGTTTAGATTTTTGCATTTGCACATACAGGCAGCACGATCCTAAAGTTTTGCAACCAGCAAAAATAATAAATTCTTGACTTAAATTTGGCCGACCCTCCATTCAAGCTCATTTCCTTGTGCACCTCCTGAATGCTTCCAGTTCGGCTGCATTCACACGTCTGCCTCAAACTTGCTGTGAGAGCAGGAATGAGCTTCTGCATCAAACTGAATGAGCAGTTAATGAGAGTTCAGAAGCACAAGCAAGAGAAATCTGTTGTTGTTTTTTTTATTCTACATTCATCGCACATTTTATTTTTTAAAATGCAGTTTTGTTTTGTTTTTTCAATTTATGCCAAGTGGTCAGGAACGGGCCCTCGAGGGACTGACTGAAAAGTAGCAGCTCTACAGGAAGACCTTGAAGGAGATATCGGCCAAATTGTATTCAGGTAAGGATTTTTATTTTTATGGGAAAAGTTACAGAAATGTATGATGGCATCTTGTATTTGTGAATGTATAAATTCAAAAGTCCAACACGTACCATCCTCTAAAGTGAAAACAAAAATGTCATCTTCCTCAGAAAGTGAGCTCTCCCCCACAACTGTGGATGCAGCTACACGAAGCTTATAAGGAGTGTACTTGTCCAGATCTATACATAACAAGAGGGAAAAGTGATACTTTACATTGTAGTGGCAGTTATACTTAACGGCTTAAGAAAATGTCAGCTGAAGAGAATGAAGACGCTACCTGTTATCAATATGCTGGTAGTGTTAGTAACCCATTTCAGGCCTTGATTACTGGGCAGTTTGAGACCATAAACAGTGTAATGTGTGATCCGCCCATTGGGATTGATGGGTGGGGTCCAGCTCACTAGAATGGAGGTAGAGCTGATATTCTGATAGGATACCTCAAGCACGGAGCTAGGAACTAAAAGATACAGACGCACAAGATGTTAAAATTGGGCACCTTTAACAGCTCTATTAACATTTTTTCTTGTTAATATTTATTACAATTATTAAACGTGTACCATAAGCACCCACCCTGCTCCCTGGTCTTCTCTGTGATATTTGCAGCAGGGCCCTCTCCTACAGTGGTGGAAGCAGTGACCCTGAATGTATACTCAGTGAAGGGAACTAGATCTGACACCAAGTAGGACAACTCCTCAGACAGAACGTCCATTACCTCCTGTCTCACTGTTACCCCTGCAGATTCATGCAGACACATGCACAGAGGATTTATGAATAGTCAAGGGTTTTTTTTAATAATAATTCTGGTTAAAGCGAAGCAAAGCAAAGTTAAAAAAATGCAGTGTTTACAGTTAGCTCTCCCACCTGTGGTACCAGACACAGCACCGCTGCGTGTTGAAAAGTGTTCTGTAATTGAAGCATCAAGTGTAGACAAGCGAAGCTGGCCTAGGGTCAGGGCCAAGGGGGCAGAGCCTGAGGTCACTTCCCCGGCATGTAATTGCTTCGTAAGCCAGGGTGGAAGTGTAACAGATGGCACAGAGGTAAGAGAAAGTGCAGACGTTCCAGAGACTGCAGAGTCAGAAGACTGCATATTTGGGTTGTCAGAGCGTGAGGCAGTGTCATAATCAGGGCTGGGCCTGTTGGTGGCCATGGGGTAAGTGGTTGGCTGAGCATTCGTGTTAGTGATGTAATCAGTGCTTCTAAGTCCAGAGTGTGTGAAACTGGAAGCAGTAGCACTAGTGTGCAGCGTGCGGTCTGAAATAGTAGCTGTAAAAGTTGGTGGAGATGTGATCAGACCAAGCTCAGCAGTTCTTTTATGCCTCTTTGAACTGTTATGGACATCAGGTGGACGTGTTTCATTTTCATAAAAACCAGTTGTATTCTGAAAGGAGACAAAAAAAACACCTTATATATGGATATATGAGACTCATCATCCCTTAATGTGATTTCTAATAAAATCAGTAAGCATCAGTAGATAGCACTCATTATTAAAGGGGCTCCGATATAAAGTAGGTGTTTTTTTTTTAAATTATTCCTATAATAGGATACAGCAGCACACAGTCCATTGTAATCCACCAGACTAGTGGTTTAAAAAAGCCGATAATCCACTGTAGACTATTGCAGAGTGTTGCTGAACCATATTGATCTTTGAGAGTGTAGTGGTCTTACATCCGACCGTAAAACGACGACAGTGTATCATCAGCTGTAATGGATTGTACAAGTATTCATGACACAGCAACATATCACATGTCTTTAACTGTGTTTTTTAAGCTGGAAGCATAGAGCGGTAGAGATAATATCATCTGGCTTACTGCTGTCATCGTGATGTTCTGGAGCAGAGTTTCCTCAACCAGCACCAGAAGTCTGTATTGGATTATGGGACCGTTGGGCTGGGCAGGGCTTTTCCAACTTACACGAATTGAAACTGAATCCTCAGCAATTGCCATCAGGTGCTGCACTGCACTGGGTGCTATCCTCACAAACACACACACGCACATAGATAAACAGAAGCACAAAAACTAAATTTGCTCTTGTATTTTGTATGTATTTATTTTATTTGCTACCAATGTGTGCGTCTGTATTAAAAGTGAAACTACACTAAACTAAC
This sequence comes from Rhamphochromis sp. 'chilingali', assembly GCF_963969265.1. NCBI lineage: Eukaryota > Metazoa > Chordata > Actinopteri > Cichliformes > Cichlidae > Rhamphochromis > Rhamphochromis sp. 'chilingali'. Next base: position 59,220,780 of record NC_137930.1, on the reverse strand, counting down.
TAAACTGAACTTTTTCATTTATACTTCAATCTTGTAACTGCCTCACCTTCCGCAGGTGTAACGATGTCTCCCTTCGCTGCAGGACCCACCTCACCAGCTGCTTTTGCTCGGACGTCTACTATGTACCTCGTGTAGGGTTTCAAACCGGAAAAAGCAAAATGGGTATCTCCTGTGCTGTTCTCATACATAAAACCTTTAAAAAAAAACAGAACAAAATTTAAAACTGCATTGATTTTTGCGTGTATTATGTGTGCATGTAGCTGTGTTTGCTCTGAGTCAACATTTATCCACCTGTGGGTCCATGAAGGTAGAGTACGTAGGAGAACTTTCCTGTCGTGATGCTGGGAGGGCTCCAGGACACAGAGAATGATCGAGACGTCATGCTGAATACAGAGAAGTTTTGTGGCGGGTCTTCTGGAGCTGCACAAGCAGGAATATTTGTTTTCATACCTCAGTGCTAATATGAATACGAGCTTAATTAGTGCTAAAGTGTTTGCACGCTTCTTTTTCCACACCTGATTCTGGCATGCGAACCATAGTGGAGGCTACCTGTCCCTCTCCTTCAGAGGTGAAGGCGGACACCTCAAATAGATAGGCAATATAAGGTCGTAGCTGATCAACTCCTACTGATATGGGTACGTTCCAAGAGGCTGCAGGGGGCACAGCAGAGAGGGTGATGGGTGGCGATGATGCTGTTATCTCCAAGGGACTGAGAGTCGCACTGGACAGGATATCGGCTGCATCCTAGACACATGAAATCATGCGGGATAAAAAGAGAGAGTGCATTTAAGAAAAAAAGGAAAGAGAAAAGACGGTCGGCCTTGTGCATTTGAGCTATTTATCATCTTGACAGGAAAGTAGTATAGAACAAAAACACTTGGCAATAACAGCACAGTTTAGAAGGAGGGTGAAGGAAAAACACAGTACATTGCAGTGAGGCAGGGCTACAGTCATGATGTCCACTGCATTGACCTCCAGCAAACGGACAATCTGCCCAGTACGAGCAAATTTGGCCTTGACGGCGAACTTTGTGATGAGGCCATTGATGCGGTGTGGCAAGAACCAGGTAAGGACGACGAAGGTGTGGTTATGAGCATACGCTGTGAGATTGGTCACCAGGCCAGGGGCTGCAGGATGTGAATACACATGCAAATTCAGTGAAATATACATGCACATGTTATTTTTTTATGATGTTGAGACGCTTGGATCGGAGTGCAAGGCTGTGTGCTTGTGCATGAATACCCACGGGACTCTGCTGTCTTTATGTATAAAGATTTGCTGAATGCTCCTACTCCAAATGGAGATATAGCTGCTACCTAAAGAGAAACAGAGAGAGAGAGAGGAAGTGTTGGTAGGCATAATGATTAATTCATGTTCCTGTCAGTTATCATCTCCCAGTCATGTGCTAATCTCAGGCTGCTGGAACAAGCTGCCGTAGCAGAGTTTATTCAGAGATCCCAGAGATATATATTCTACAAAAATATATCTCATTATATAGCGTAGATGTAAACAGATCACAACACAGTCTCAAGTCTTTGAATTTTTTCCAGTAATTTAAGGTTGGATCAAAATTAAATAGCAATTTATCAGGTCAACTGTGGAGTCACTTAAATGGATTTTAGTTTTGTACTGGAGTAGTATGGGAACTGACATGTTATCTTAAAAAAGAACAAAGAAAAAATGTATTTCGTTCCTGCCTGAGATCAGAAAACAGCGCGCGCCGTTCAGCTATTTGTTTCTACCTTGTTGCCACGAAACGGTTAGCAGTGGGGCGCTGCAGGCGTTTCTCTGGTTCGTGTCAGTGTCATCCAATCAGCAGCCAAGCACATACAGGGTAACCCCAGAATAATTAAACAAGCAATGGACATAATGGATCAGTTGATCTAGGTGCAACACTACAATACAGGTGAGCTAAACATAACCCTCATGTCCTCAGATTTTCTCAGTGTTTCCTGTCACCTAACTCTCACACCTGCTTCACCTGTTCTTGACTAAACCTTCCTCCTTTATTCATATCTGAAATCACGCCGTTGTTCTCTGTCAGTTCCTTACACATCAAATGGGTTCCAGTTGTTTTTTGTTTTTTTTCACTTTTTCTGTTTACCACTTGCCTACATGCAAGATTGTTCTTTATTATTCGACTTCCATTCTTTTTTTATTTATTTATTTATTTTTTTCATTTTTTTTTTTTTTTTTTTTTTTTTTTTAAATAAATAGGACAGGGGGAATGAATGAGAGAAAGAGGGGGAGAGAAAGAAAGAAAACCAAAGGGGAGAAGAGACGGTGAGAAGGGGGGGGAAGAGAGAGAAAAAAAAAAAAAAGAACTCCTGGGTCACCTGTATAGAGAAAAAAAAAAAAACAAACAAAAAAAACAAACAGAGGAGACAGCAAACAACAAAGAGTAACATAATAATAGAGAAAACAAAGCACCATCACAATAAACTAGCTAGTCATAGATATCAATATTTACTAAATAATAAACGATATTGTGCAGCACGCAAGATAGACAGCGCACAGTGTGCTTTGAGGCAGCAGCCAAGAAAGCTTTAGTCCGCGTCTGTGAATACCCATGTGTGCATACCTGTGTGGATCAGCATGCTTGCATTCCAAAGGTTTCTCCATGTAATGATCTGCTAGGGAGTGTGGGGGGGCCACAGCCCCGTCCTCCAGGGTGTGAAGCGGGTATGGAGGAGATCAAAACTCCAGACATCCAGAGGCCCCCAGAACACAAGAGACCATGGAAGACCAACAGAGGGGCAGCCGCGCCACTGTTCCAGTAAGAGCTGAGGAGAGTCCCAGATGAGGGCTCGCCCAGCAGCCGCGGAGCAGAAGTCAGGGGGAGTTGCAGTGACGCGCCCGTGAGCTCCGCCGGCCCCCAGCTGTGCCTGAGTGACCGAGCCCCAGGCCGAGAGGCCGGGGGCACCCCACCTCCAAAGGGGCCCGAGTGAGCCCCAGGCCCCAGGCCCCGACAAGCGGCCGCCAAGGAGTGAGCCGGTGTGTACCCGGACGCCCACCCCCAGACACAAAGAACCACCAACACACCGACACCTGAGGGAGTCCGCCACCGGCAGGGGAAGTGGTGGTGGGTGGAGATAGGCCTCCAAACCTTGGAGGGCCTGAGGTGTCCCCAGAGAGGTGGCGTCTGATACCCAACCTGACATATAGACACAGACATACAGGCACACACAGACACAAACATCCATTCCCACCCTCATGCTCTCATATGCACTCACTCCACACTCAACCAACGTGGAGACAGACATAAAGAGACGCTGTACACACAATCACACTCCCCAAGCGTACTCTACAAACCGGGTCTAGGTACCCTTGCCCCTGGAGGGGGGAATTGCACCCAGACCCAGGTGGTGTTACCCTTCCATTCTTTATGCCAACATGACAAATGGCTGTATCCGTGCCTTTCTAAACTGAATGCTTTCAGCTTCACATCAGAAATAGGTAAGCTGAGGAAAAACTATCTCATATTCAGCTTTAGAGAAAAACTCAATGGGCTTTACTTTGAGGAATTACTGTTGAAAAAGACAGAGCAGAAGAGATTTTTGCCCTTGTAAAAATACAGTGCAACAATGCAGCTTTCATTGGAATAGAATAGAATAGAATTCAACTTTATTGTCATTGCACATGCACAGGTACAGGGCAACGAAATGCAGTTTGCATCCATCCAGAAGTGCTTTAGTGATATAGATATATTACAATATATATTAGCAATAATATAGATATGTGAGTATTAAAACGCTAATCTGTGGCACAAATGCTTTTTGTACTGGAACTGTTTGTATGTTATTTCTCCAGGCCTATAGGGGGCGCAGGTTTGCACAGTTTGCTATGTTGAGCCAATTAGTCACTAAAAGAAGTGTGATAGGAAGTGTTTGCTCATGAGTGAAGCAAGACATGGCGTGTTTTCCTCTGATCCAAAGCCATCCACTCCGTTAAATCCCTTTGAGTGGCAATATGAGTAAGTTTCTTAATTGTGTTTACCTTTAAGAGAGGGTATATGACATTATTGAAGTGATTTGGAAACTTTTGATGTGTTTTATATGTCCACTTAAGTTCAACCCAAGCTAATGTTTATGTGACATTTCTGTATTCTGTATCATTTCAGTTTCACACTTTTTTGCATTAAATCCTGTCCAAATACAACACGTGCCTGTTCCTTGGAGGAAGTGATGCAAGAGAGAGTTTAGCTGGCTGTGAATCTCAATATAGGACACTGGGTCACATTGGGTGCAACAGTACAGTGAAATCATAGCGCTCTGCGAGGGACGTCGAGTGACAGTTCTACTCTAACATGGAGAAATCAGAGGCTGAAGGTCAAAACGACGAGGAAGCAAGGTCCACTCGCTCAAGAAGGTCCTCAAAGTCTTCAGGAAAACTGACTGTTAGATCATCTGCAGCATGTTCAAGCAGGTCGTCAGCATCAACCCGAGCCAGTATGGCAGCAGCGCGGGCACAAGCAGAAGCTCAAGCAGCAAAAGCCAGATTAGCTTACGCTGAGAAGGAGATGAACATTAAAGTAGAAAAGGCCCATCTAGAAGCAACTCTGGATGTAATCAACCTCCAAAAGGAAGCAGATGCAGCCTTGGCTAAAGCAGAGGTAATGGAGTCAGCAGCAGCTCAATTTGACAAAGCTGAATCAGGGGAAGAGTGGCCATTGTCACCCCTACAAGTAACCCCAGAGCAAAAAGTGAGTGAATACATAAATAAACACAGCCACACTGACCTGGTTCCAGACATTACATCTCACCATGATGACAGTAAATATCAGAATGAACAATCCAAACAACCAGTAATGTACACACCTCTTTGTCCCAAACAAGAGCCAGTGCAGTACTCATTCATGCCACAAGATGGGGCAGAGAGACGACTACAAAGAGATGTAAGTCCACAGACTCTCCACGATGCATTACAACTGCAGCACGGATTAAGCTCAAATGATAATGCAGACACCATAGCAAGCGACCTCGCCAGATTCTTAGCCAAGAGTCAGCTAATAACTGGAGGGCTGTCTAAATTTGACGACAAGCCAGAAAATTACCTTAGTTGGAAAGCCACATTCCAGAGCACTGTTAGGGACCTTGGTCTAACAGCCACTGAAGAAATCAACCTACTCATTAAGTGGTTAGGCCCAGAGTCTTCTGAACACGCCAAGAGATTAAAAGCAGTCAACATAAAGCATCCACCTGCCGGTCTGAACATGATATGGTTGAGACTAGAGGAATGTTACGGCTCACCAGAAGCAATAGAAAACTCCCTGTTTGCCCGAATACGAGACTTTCCAAAGCTCTCCAGTAAAGAACCACACAAGCTTCGCGACCTATCAGATCTGCTGTGTGAACTCCAAGCTGCAAAGCTAGATGGTTATTTGCCTGGTTTAAGTTACCTCGACACAGCTAGGGGAGTACATCCAATTGTGGAGAAGCTGCCCTTCCATCTTCAAGAGAAGTGGACAATGGTAGGGTCAAAGTTTAAAGAAGACCACAATGTTAGCTTCCCACCATTCTCATTCTTTGTCGAATTTGTGAAACGTCAAGCAAAAGCAAGGAATGATCCAAGCTTTACCACACCTTTCAACACGACTCTTTCCTATGCCAACCACATGTCCAGCTACAGAAAAGAAAAACCGTTAAGTAACCACAACCAAAGGTCATCGGTTACAGTGCACAAGATGGACATATCATCAGAGGGATCAAAGGTAAAAAAAGCAGACGAAGACATTGAAAGACAGTGCCCCATACATCACAAACCCCACCCACTCAAAAGATGCAGGGGCTTTAGAGCTATGCTGCTTGAGCAGAGGAAGAGGTTCCTCAGAGACAATAGCATTTGTTACCGCTGCCTTGCTTCCACCGGCCACCAAGCCAAAGACTGTACAGTCATGATTAAGTGTGAAGAGTGCAATAGTGAGAAACACCTGGCAGCTCTTCATCCTGCCCCAACACAGCAAATGCTCAGACCTCCTTCATCTCCTGAAGTGCACGGCGGGGAGCAAGCAAATCCACAAGACCCGGATGTTACTGCCACATGCACAGAGGTATGTGGAAATAAAATCACAGGGAGATCCTGTTCTAAGGTTTGCTTAGTGCAAGTCTATCCCAAGGGTCAGCGAGACAACGCCAGAAGGATGTATGCAATAATTGACGATCAAAGTAACCAGTCACTTGCAAAGACAGAGTTTTTTGACATATTTAACATACAAACCACACCTGAACCATACATGCTGAAAACTTGTAGTGGTGTAACACACACGACTGGTAGAAGAGCATGTGGCTACATGGTTGAGTCATTAGATGGAAAAATGAGTTTCCCTCTCCCCGCGCTCATTGAGTGCAATGCCATCCCCAACAACAGGGAAGAGGTGCCAACTGCAGAAGCTGCTTTACACCACCCGCACCTGAAAGCAATAGCTGCTCAAATACCACCTCTCGACCCAAGTGCAGACATTCTGTTGCTGATAGGACGCAACCTTCTGAGAGTTCACAAAGTGAGGGAGCAAATCAATGGCAGAGATAATGACCCATTTGCACAGAAGCTTGACCTGGGCTGGGTTATCATTGGCGATGTGTGTCTTGGTAATGCCCACAAGCCAAGTAAAGTGAATGTTCTGAAAACCTATGTATTGGACAATGGGCGCCCAAGCTATCTCACTCCCTGCGACAGTTACCTTAGTGTAAAGGAGGACTTCAGTCTGAGCCAAACCAAAGCCATCTCCAGTCAACCGCCATCTGCTCTCTCACACCAAAAGCCCACGGCTGAGAATTTGGGAGACTCTGTGTTTTGTCACACCAGCAACGACAACCACCTTGCTCATTCAGCTGAAGATGTAATCTTTTTGAAAAAGATGGCAGGCTTCTTCAAGGACAATACAAACAGCTGGGTTGCACCACTCCCGTTCCGAACCCCCAGACGCAAACTCCCGGATAACCGGTCCTACGCCTACCAACGGCTGATGTCGTTACGACGTACGCTCGACAAGAAACCAGAAATGAAAACACATTTTGTGGAATTCATGCAGAAAATGCTAGATAACCAACATGCAGAGCTCGCACCACCTCCCAATAGAGACAAAGAGAACTGGTATCTCCCCATTTTTGGTGTGTACCATCCCCAAAAGCCAGGGAAGATACGCGTTGTGTTTGATTCGAGTGCACAGTTTGATGGAGTGTGCCTCAATGAGGTGCTGCTTTCTGGCCCGGACCTGAACAACACACTTTTGGGTGTGCTGCTTTGCTTCAGGAAAGAACCAGTCGCAGTCACAGCTGACATTGAACAAATGTTCTACTGCTTTGTGGTCCAAGAAGACCACAGAGACTACCTTCGCTTTCTTTGGTACAAAGACAACGACCTTGGCAAAGACGTAGTAGACTACAGAATGAGGGTGCATGTCTTTGGTAACAGTCCTTCCCCTGCAGTGGCAATTTACGGGCTGAGACTGGCAGCAAGGGAAGCAGAAAGCGAGTATGGAACTGATGCCCGAGACTTCGTAGAGCACAACTTCTATGTCGATGACGCATTAAAGTCTTTCCCAACTGCAGCTGAGGCTGTTGATGTCCTACAGAGAACTCAGAAAATGCTTGCCCTCTCAAATCTACGTCTCCACAAGATTGCTTCCAATAAAGTGGAAGTGGTGAGTGCATTCCCCCCTGAGGATAGGGCCAAAGATATCAAAGATCTCGATTTAACAACAGATGAGCTTCCAGTCCAGCGCAGCTTGGGGGTAAGTTGGAACCCCACAACAGACACGTTCACATTCCACGTTCCACAAGAGCAAAAACCCTTCACTCGCCGGGGCGTACTCTCAACAGTGAACAGCTTGTTTGACCCTCTTGGTTTGCTTGCACCTGTAACCATCAAAGGCAGACTTCTTCTCAGAGAGCTCTCCAGCGGCAACCTTGAGTGGGACAGTTCCTTACCCCAAGACATGTACGACGGCTGGAGAAGGTGGCATGACTCGCTACGAAGTCTCACAAACCTGCACATTCCCCGCCCCTACGTCACGTTCTCCATCTCACAAGCCACATTCATCGAACTTTGTGTTTTCTCAGACGCTTCAGTGAAAGCCATCGCTGCGGTAGCTTACCTGAAGGTCACACATGAAGATAGGCACAGTGAGGTCGGATTCGTTATGGGTAAGGCCAAACTAGCTCCTGTACCAGAACCGACCATTCCTTGATTAGAGCTGTGCGCTGCAGTGCTTGCTGTGGAGATGTCAGAGCTTCTCACAGTAGAACTAAACGTAAAGATTGACAAGACAACATTCTACACTGACAGTAAAGTGGTGTTAGGATACATTAACAATCAAAACAGAAGATTCCATGTATATGTGAACAATCGTGTACAGAGAATCAAGCAGTCTTCCCTACCAGATCAATGGAGATACGTCCCATCAGAGCACAATCCTGCCGATCATGGCTCTCGGTCTGTACCAGCAGACAAACTCTCTGGTACTTCATGGTTGTACGGCCCAGCATTTCTTCTCAATCACGAGACTCTCTCCCCAGAAAAGGGTCCATTTGAACTCGTCGATCCAGAGTCGGACATTGAAATTCGACGTAACGTCAATGTGCTTGTGACCACAACTGCTCCAGGTGCCTTGGGTTCATCACGCTTTGAAAGATTCTCAAAATGGACTTCCCTTGTCCAAGCGGTGGCCTACCTTCGCCACATCTCCCACAGTTTCAAGTCTAAAGATGGTGGTGCCTGTAGCGGCTGGCATCTTTGTAAGGCTAGTCTCACAGATGAAGCGTTATATGAAGCAGAGCACACAATCATCAGGTGTGTCCAGCGTGAAGCCTATGCAGAAGAAATAAAATGCATCATGGCGAAACGAGACTTACCTCGCAACAGTGCTCTTCACAAACTTCATCCCATCGTCGATGGCAAAAACTTATTGCGAGTAGGAGGTCGACTTGCAGAGTCTGGCTTGCCGAGTCATCAGGCTAACCCTCTTCTGATACCAGGGAAGCATCACATTGCAACACTGCTCATTCGACATCACCATGAAGCCACCCAGCACCAAGGAAGACACTTCACTGAGGGGGCTGTGAGAGCAAGTGGCTTATGGGTAGTTGGTTCTAAGAGGTCTATCAGCAGTGTAATCCACAAATGTGTCACCTGCAGAAAGCTTCGAGGTAGAACAGAGCAGCAAATCATGTCTAACTTACCTGCCGAACGCCTTCAGACGGACCCCCCATTCTCTTATGTTGGCCTCGATGTATTTGGACCGTGGGAGGTTTCAACACGCCGCACCAAAGGTGGTCATGCAAACAGTAAGAGATGGGCAGTCTTGTTCACTTGCATGTCTACACGGGCTGTTCATATTGAAGTGATTGAAACTCTCAGCTCTTCCAGTTTCATCAATGCTCTTCGCAGGTTCTTTGCAATCAGAGGCCCTGCCAAACAGTTGAGGTCAGATTGCGGAACCAATTTCATTGGTGCCTCCAAGGACCTAAAGTTGCATTCCCCAAAACCTGGTGATACAAGTGTGGATGACTACCTACGCAAGCAGAGGTGTTCCTGGGTGTTTAATGCTCCTCACTCATCTCACATGGGTGGCGCCTGGGAGCGTATGATAGGCATCTCACGACGCATCCTGGACTCAATGCTCCTACAAGCAGGAAACCCTACTCTAACTCACGAGGTCCTGACAACGTTAATGGCGGAAGTCACGGCTATTATCAACGCAAGGCCACTTGTACCCGTTTCCTCGGATCCAGACGCTCCCTTAATCCTGACCCCCTCAGCTCTGCTCACCCAGAAGTTCGATCCGATTCCAACTCCACCTGGGGAATTCACCAAGGCCGACATATATACACGGCAGTGGAAGAGAGTTCAAGCCCCTGCCGACACATTCTGGGCCAGGTGGCAGAGGGAGTACCTCCACATGCTCCAAGGTCGTCAGAAATGGCAGCGCAGCAAACCAAACTTGAAGGAAGGAGACGTTGTTCTTCTGAAGGACAAGCAACTAAAAAGAAATGAGTGGCCTATGGGTGTCATCGTGAAGACACTTCCAAGCAGAGATGGAGTTGTCAGAAAGATGGAAGTGAAGGTGACACGCGATAAGATTGCAAAGACATTCTGTAGACCCATTTCGGACTGTATCCTTCTTCTGAGAGATTGGTCTCATGTGTAAATAGGGTCTAGTGGCAATCTTAAAATAATGCCAGGCGGGGAGTGTACTGGAACTGTTTGTATGTTATTTCTCCAGGCCTATAGGGGGCGCAGGTTTGCACAGTTTGCTATGTTGAGCCAATTAGTCACTAAAAGAAGTGTGATAGGAAGTGTTTGCTCATGAGTGAAGCAAGACATGGCGTGTTTTCCTCTGATCCAAAGCCATCCACTCCGTTAAATCCCTTTGAGTGGCAATATGAGTAAGTTTCTTAATTGTGTTTACCTTTAAGAGAGGGTATATGACATTATTGAAGTGATTTGGAAACTTTTGATGTGTTTTATATGTCCACTTAAGTTCAACCCAAGCTAATGTTTATGTGACATTTCTGTATTCTGTATCATTTCAGTTTCACACTTTTTTGCATTAAATCCTGTCCAAATACAACACGTGCCTGTTCCTTGGAGGAAGTGATGCAAGAGAGAGTTTAGCTGGCTGTGAATCTCAATATAGGACACTGGGTCACATTGGGTGCAACAGTACACTTTTTCTATTTGTTTATTGAGAAATCTGTGGGGAAATAATAGCCCTTATACACTTGGTGACAAGAGTATAAGGGCTATTACAGGCTGAGGAAGAAATACGAATTTGCTTATGGGCTCAGCTGTGCGTAGGGTCTAGAGGTCTAGCAAACTCAGAGGTAAAATTTAGTAACATTATACGTGCAAACACACACAGATAAATGCAGTATGTGCAGCTATAATCTGTAAGTGTGTCACGTCCATTTGTGTGAAGGTCATAGCGGGTTAATGAATTCTGAAAACCTTTAAGCATGATCGCATTCAAGCTCACTGACAACAGATAGTGGAAAGAGCCAAGACTCATCCATAGATCTGTTTACCTGTTTAATAATGCAATCAGGATCAATTACCAGTATTCAGCCAGATCAACAGAATAATCTGATCCTCTGTCACATAGTTACACACTCACATGCTGGGAGGGGGGCAGTTTCAAGGAGGTCTGTTAAGAGGGACAATGATCACAGTTCCCAGAAGTATATCTATTAATTAATTCATTTTAACATAATAAAAACTCATATTCAAAAGCTCTTTTATGTGCAGTATCCCTGCAGGACAGCTTGTTCTGTTTTGATTCAATCTGGGACTTTTTAAACAAAATTTGCTAGGTCAGCCTTTATTTGATAAGACTCCAGAGACTAGACAGGAAAAGGGGGAAAGACACGAAAGAAATGGTGTGGAGCAGACTTGAACCCCTGCCACTGTAGCTCCTTTGGGCCACGGCTTTGTAGTCAAAACAGGTAAGTTGGAGCAGTTCCCGAGAATGAGTTTTATTTTGTTTTATTGTTTATAGTGAATTCACCAAACAATCTGACTGTAAACTTAATTTAATTCTGACTATTATATTCTACCTGAATGTGGTAGGTAGATCCTGAAGTAAAGTCAGTGATCAGGGTCTCTGGTATATCCAGGTATTTTGTCACCTGTGTGAAAGCGGGGTCAGGATAAGGACACACCTCCTTGTACCTGCAGTAAGAAACCAGGTAGTTAAGATCATCATATCTCAACTTCACACTTATGAAATTTATGCAACTGAATGAAAATACAATATATGGTCAGATGCAAAACTGTCGAACTGTACTCAACTACACTTAATATTTCTTGTTTACTTATCTTATTGACCTTATAGTGCCGTATCAACCCACTTTGCTCTCGCACTGCAGGTTTACCTGTTGTTCCTAGATTATTTAAAAGTACAACAGGAGGCAGAGCCTTCAGTTTTCAGGCCCCTCTTCTATGGAACCAGCTATACAGCTGCTTCATGAGGTGAATATTTCACTGATCTACATTAATCCAAAAACTGGTAACTAGCTCTGTGCTGATCTTTGAATTTTTAACATATAGTAATAAGGTCTTGTTGTAATATATTTTTAACATTAAAAATAATCCCTAGGAAAGTATTTCAAACCAATTTTGCACAAAAAAGCCAGGTTGTACTGTAGACATGTATCTCGAACACCTCAAATGCCAATTTCTGGCTATTTGCTGCTAATATTGGCATCTGCATTTATAACGGTCAATAAATGAAAATTGTAAAAGTGAAGAAGTGATCATTGTTGATGTTGTATAGGTTGTCCAGCAGAAGGTATTCTGCGACATCCCTTTTGGCAACATGTGTAAACGTGACAGAAAAACTACATAGAAGAGATATAGATAGATCAATAAGTATTTAGCACTTGTTTAGTACATGTTGCTGATTATACTGCACTTTTACATAAGATGTGAGATCAAAACTTTTGACTATACTAAACTATGATAGTGTATGTATCTTAGACAGTTTTCCAAAGAAGATCTTGAAAAACTACCTTATGACATATCCATCTATATCTTTGGCATTAGACAGTATATTCCAGGAAAGCAGGATGCCATTAGAGCCGACAGCTTCTCCCTCTAGGCCTGAAGGTGGACCAGGAACTGATGAAGATGAGGGCAGCCGTGTGAAGGAGATAGATGATGTAAACATAAGCAGAACACAAGTAAAGTAAAAATATCTAAAAATTACACAAATAGCTGTATATTACATGTCTGTTAATCATCTGTACTTGAGCCAACTGGCGCCTCAGTGGGCTCAAATATGTAATCTCTTATCTAATCCCCTCGGCTTCTCCTGTGTAAAACATCACCAACAAAACAAACTCAGTACACTTGTTTTGATTAATAACTTTTGTATTATCTACCCGACAGACTACTGTGTCGTCTGAAGAATGGTGTTGTTATCTGTTGTAGACTGATCCTCTGAGTGTGTGTGTGGGTGTGTGTGTGTTGGGTCTGCATGAAGGGTGTTTTAGGCTGAACCCTGATGAATAAGGCTTCACACAGCAGTGGCATTTCACTGACATTCACTGCAGACCCATTCATCCTGTGGTTCAAAAACCCAGGCTTAAGTTACCTAAAAGGAATTAAACAGCAAAGTAGGCACACACACACATTTATACACACACCTCCACTGTGCCAATCCCTTTTCCTCAGTGTGTATGTGTGTGTGTAATATATATATATACAGTGAGCAAATACAAAACGAGTTCCTGATGGTGCTTTAACATCTGAAAAAACAAAACGTACACAAACAACACCAAACTGTGTGTGTGTGTGTCTTACCGCTCCCATTCCTGTTGATCATGCGGCTGACTCCACGGCTGATGTTCGAGGAGGAGGCTGCTGTGACTGTTACAGTGTATTGTGTCTTGGGGCTGACATTTACCACATCGGCCTGTGGGAGCAGAAAAATAAATAAATCTACTTGCTCATCAGCAATGTAACGTGCTACTTCCCAATTATTTCTCTTTTAAAACCTAAATGTATTTTTGTTTGATGGATTTTAAACTGGATTTTATGCAAAATCATTATTGCTTAAAATTATAGACAGCTGAAAAATTGCTTAAACATTTTTAGACAACACATGCAGCAGTAATCCCTTTATTGTCTTTTCATTTGTCTTTTATTGTCTTTTTTCTTCAGTTTTTTTGCAGTAATATTCATCTAAATGACAAAATACATGCAATTTTCACTCCATTATTTTACTCCATTATGCTGCCTATGACAGAATTACCAGACCTCTCCTCATCCATCTAAATCAATTTGAAGGTGGGTATTAGTGAATGGATGACAGCTTGTGGTTGCACTTGTTTGCATTTTAACATCTGTGAGACAGACGAGCTCTGCTTCCCGCATCACTGCTTTTTTGCTTCAGTGCATGTTGTAGCGTCTGTGACATCAAGGTGTTGGATAGTGTGTTACCTTTCAGAAAAATGACTAAACACTCAGACACGGTAAGAAAGGGTGCTTTAAAATTGATCTTACTGCATGTGCATTCATTTGTAAAGCTAAAACGTGACTCTGAATGGTTAGTGTATTACTGTTACACATACATAACATATCTATGTGCGCAGTTTAGAAATAACTGTGTGCACCAGAGCCATGTAACCATTGTCTAATTCTTACCTGTGAATGCACCTGGCCCAGGCACAGTGTGAGCAGTAGGATGTCTGAGAAGAAGGCCATGCTGGGTTTTCGAGTTAGCTTTAGTTTAGTCACAGCAGGTTAGAGGCCTCACCAGTATACCTGTTTCCAGAATTAGTGCACAAATGTTAGCAGTGGGCTACAGGTAATCCAGTGAGCCGGACAGGGATGACTCCGAGTCTAGAAGCTGCTGGTTAATGGCATTAATGAAGGTTACAGGGTTAGTCATCCAGGCATTAAATACTGAAAGATCCTGCTCTTGAGGTAGTCCAAAATGTTTGGAATTTTACAAGGAAGGGCAGTGGGTCCTTTCATTAGCACAAGGCTAACAGTCTCCCACTGGTCTCTCCCTCCAGGAGAGCTGCTTAAGCAAATGAATGATTCAGGGTTGAGCTCAAGAGGGCAACTTAACAAATAATGAGATCTATTACTCAACTCTCTGTACTGTCTATGTGTGTGGTTTGAGGTGTGTCAGGTTACATTTTGGGGGGTAACTGACACCTGGCTGCCGGTAGAAGCCGGAATGTGACTGGTCAAGAGATCTATGTGTGTATGTGTGTGTACTTTTTTCACTTTAATATTACAACACTACTGCAACTCTGAGTTTGTTCCTTTTACTCAAACACTGCTTTGGTGAAATGACAAAGGCTTTGATGATACTTAGGTGAACTTTTTACACGCTTGTTGTCCCAGCGTCTACAATTATGGTACATTTCTTAACTTAACCTTTAAACAGTATGCGTCTAACTAAGTATGTGTGTACCTGAATGTATCCGTCACGTGCGGGGTGCATGGTGATATTTCCTTGGTTTGGTAGCAGATTTACTTGGTAATGATCCACACACCCTACTGCCTGTTCCCAACGCAACGAGAAGGCACATGCAGATAGGTTTGTGATATGTAATCCTTGCACAGGGGCTGGCACTCAAGAAGAACATGAAAGGGAAAAACAATGTTAGCAGAGAGTTTCTAACATTTATGAAGACATGATCAAGGCTGGTGATAAGAACGGGGTGGAGGTGCTGACCAGCATCATTTGTGATATCATTTACCTGTAGTTACAGTCAGAAACGCAGAGCGTCCTGCTGTCACTCCTTTCACTCTTTCAACAGTCACGTTGTAGCTGCAGCCACCCAGCAACCCTGTAACCACAGCAACCTGCTTCTCCTTGGGTATGGTGAGTGTGGACGTGACTAAAGTGTTGGTCACAGTCACTCGGTGGAAGTCAAACTCTCCATGTGTACTGTCCCAGCTCACAGACGCAGAAGAAGAGGTCAGGTGATCTAAATAGAGATGGTGTATTCCTGCTGGGCCTGAAACACAATTTAGAATTTTTGCCTCTTGTTTTGGAAAGTGCTCTTGTTTCGGTGCGTCTCTGTTTCTAGATGCTTTTGCGTCACTCACGTGTGCTGAACCTTTTGTGGACCGCATGACTGGAGTCTGAGCCCAGTACGCTCTGAACGCTAACCCCATAATCTGATCCGGGGATCAGATCCTTCACCTCACAACTTGTGCCTTGGACAAGCACCTCGGTCCATGACTTCCTGTCTACAGACAGCAGGCCAAAAAGAAGCTGAGAAAAAAAACAAAAAACAACTAATATAACAGATTATATTTCTGTCTATTTTTATTCAACATTTTAAATATTGCTCATATTTTCTGCTTTAAATAATAACTCAGTGAGCACTTTTGTTGTGTGTCGGCAATGTGCTTGGTCATTCTTCCTGGATGTAGCTCTGTGGAGGTCATATTTCTCTGAAGTAACCAAATCCGTGGCGTGCCAACAGCAGTTGCTTAGTAACAACAGGTGAGTGTAGAACCTGACCCAGGTGATGTACTTTTATCTATCAATCATATCAATCAATATTTTGGGGGTATGAATCAGTATACCAATATACCATGGCATCTCGTACTGCCTCTACCTCTGGACTTGTGCATTGCTGTGCATGTCTTACCTTGTACTGCATCACCTGTCCTGGTGGCGGTCTCCAGGTGACAGACACAGACGTCACTGCGTTTTCTGAAAGAGTCACTTCCTGTGGCACCTCAGGAACTTGAGACAAGGTGCTTGTTAGCATTTGACACCACATACTCACACCTAAAAAGTTAAACTTTCTGTGTTCTTTACTGGTTCAGTTCATTCTAAACCAGCAGGGGGCGACACTGGATACGACCGAGCACCAGTGGTGGAGGGTGTATTGAGACTCTAGTGCAAGTAGCAATACTGCAGTATAAAAACAGTCTTTTAAAAGTAAAAGTCATGCATTTGAACACAAGGCAATCAAAAGATGGGCTAAATTTACCAAAAGTATCAATTACTTTAATGTTTACTGTAGCTAATAAGCATTATAATGGTTAATTATTACAGACTGGTGATTGAAAAATGGGGACTATGTATAAAAATGTCTGTAATTCCAAAACAATTAATGCAGTGCTTTTGTTAAACCTCTTGAATGAAAGCTCAGAGTCTGTACTTCAATCACATCTTGACTTTATTTATAATCCACTTTAATGGTATACAGAGACAAAGCTACAAAAAAAATGTATCTTTGTCCAGCAAATTATGGACCTAATTCTATATGCAACATAACTGATTATAGTATTACATTATTAAATATATTTTCTGTACTTTTTTGGATATTTTTATTGGTTTAAGTTCCTTGTTCCATTGCTTAGTATATTTTTTTTTTACCTTTCCAATATATTTTGTTTTGTATGAATTTATTTTACTTTAATGAGCTAAATCATTTTTGATGCATTGGTTGCTGTAACACAGCGATTTCAAAATGTTTAATTTTTACACAGTTTTACCCAAATTTGCTGTAGAAATGCTGTTATTGTCGTGTGGTTTTGTGATTATTCTGAGTTGCTGTTTTCTGTTGTATTCAGTTTTGATTTTGCGGTTGTTTTAGTAATTTCGAGTTTTTGTGACATTATTAAGTTTATGTTTCCTGCTTCTGCTTTAGGGTTGTTCTAATGATGAATTAGATTGTTGTGATAACGTTTTGTTAAACTGATAATTAACTAACTGAAATTGAGTTTCAGCTCTGGCCCCAGATGTCAGCCTAATGCATACCTTAATCAAGGCATGTAATAACAACATGTGCCAGAACATGCAAAACAGTGCAAAAATAACAGACGAAACTCTGTTCAGACAGTGAACGGATTGATTCTTATATAATGCTTTTCTAGTCTCCCAGATTACTCAAAGTGGTCTATCCAACATGCCACATTCACCCTATCACACACACTCTTCTTAACTGAGTGCTTTCTAACTACACTGATACACATTCACACTCTTGACATGCAAACTAGAGAAACCAGGGATCGAACCACTAACCTTCCGATCAGTAGGTGACCCACTCTACCTCCTGAGCTACAGCCACCCACTGGCAGAGATGACTAAACCGTTACTAGGTTTTGGATAAAGTGTACACTCACAAACCTGTCAAATCTGTATTTGAAACATTGGCTACCATAGCAGTATAGTATTGCAACATGGCATTTGGGTCTTCTAACTAAAATAGGAACATAAATAGTTCCATTATTTCCAGATCTGGCCCACATCTGGTTGACATACACTCTGCCATGAAACCAGACAGTCAGAAGTGCCAGCTTGGTGCCAGATCTGGGCCAGACCTGTTTTCTATGGGCCTGGGCCACATAAACCAAACCACAATCGAGCCAGATATGGCATGCCATCACGTAGACAGTGCCATCTATGTCAGGCCTGGCCCATATCTGGATGACATATGTCTTATCATGCCAGAAGTCCGCCAGCAGTGCCGGCTTGATACCAGATCTGGGCCGGGCCTGCTTGCTATGTGGGTTTAGTTTCTGTGTTTACGCCTTTATGTTAGTCTGAGTCTTGTTGTCTCCATCTCTTTTGGATTGTTTCCTGCTTTACTTTGATAGTTGGTTTTCTATGGTGTCTTGTTTTGTGTTTTACTTCCAGTCTGACTGTCTTGATTACTTGCCTGTGCTTCATTCCTCTTCCATCGGCGATGCCCTGTTAGTCTTCAGTGTAAATATAGTCCGGCCTTCTGCTCTGTTTGGCTGTCTATTGTGTGTTTTGCTGTTTTTATAGACTCTGATGATCAGTTTTTAGATAAAGTTCACTCTTGATTTTACTCTGTCTGCATTCAGGTCTACCTTTGAAGTGAACCTTAACAAATGCAGATAGAAGTAATTTTGCTTCTCTTCTTTATCTAATGCGTGCTATTTCTGAATACATTTGAATTTATTTGCGCTCATCTATTTTGTACTTCATCAACATTATTCGATTGAACACTTACTAGTACAGAGGGTCATAGTAGCAGGTTTACTTCTTCTGTCCCCACTGATGGTAATAACTTCAACTGTGTACTGGCTTCCAGAAGCGAGGCACTTGAAGCAGAATAATCTGTGTACACACACTCAGCTTTAGCACTCGGTGTTTTTAAGTAGTTTCGATCTGATGATTGAAACGCCAGGCTCATAAACCCGCAGTAATTTGTGTACTGGCTGAGAAGAACGGAGACTGACCTGGGCTCCTGATAAGATGTGATCCGCTCCTGAGTGCTTGTTCTGTTTTTGATCGACAGGATGAGTGTAGTCACCAATCCCCTCAACATACTCCAACTAATGCATATGGATGATGTGGTTTTATTGACAAGAGAGACCTCCACTGGGCTGGAAGCTGGCACAGCAGAAAGTGATAGTTATTAGGAAAGAGAGACAGAGACGTGCTTGTACTTGTGTGTCTGTATTTACCTGCAGTGATATTAATCGTAACTGGTGAACTGTCAGTAAAGGACTGCTTCTCTGTCCGTACTTCGAATCGGTAAAGCGAGCCTGGAGTAAGACCTGAAAATACTGCACTCTGACTCAACACCTTCTGCACCTGCAGCACACAAATCAGATAACCAGCAAAGCTGACCAAGACCCTTATTATAATTGTATATATTTATACTGAATACATTAAAAACATGCCAATTATTGTTTACCATAAGTCTCCCCTGAAGCTACTTCTGATTAGTGAAACACTTGAGGAAATTTATTTCAGTGGGTGTGAAAACTTCTGATTTAATTATCAAACCAGACACTGAAAAGTTGTCGGGGAAATCAAATAAAGGCTTCTGTTGATATGCTTCCTAAACAGGTGAATTTTTGGGAGCTTTTTTAGTTGTTGTATTTTTACCTTCTGTGAGCTTTCACAGTTGAGACAGATGACCTCGTAGCTGTGATCCTGGCCTGGTGCAGGATCCCAAAGCAGCTCAATGGATGTATCTGTCACCTGACCCTCCCTTACTCTGCTAGGAGGAGCCAGACCTAAAGTTACAAAGCATATATCACATCCCATTAAGTGTAACGATTATTAAAAGTTCTAATAATTTATGCAAACAATGTTTTAGAAACAGATTTAAAGATTTTATTCATTTAGAAAATCCAAACTCCACAGAAAATTTGTGTTATAGTTTGATATGAAGTTTCAAACAAAGGGATCAAAATACAGTATCTATCATACAGTTCTGAGCACGGCCTCTGTGATCTGTGATGCATCTTTTTAAAACATTAAATGTTATCACTAAAAATCTAAAAAAAAAGAGAGAGAAACAGTGAAGTCGTGCCAAGATTAGGATGGATTACATTTGAAATTGAATTACTGCTATCTCCATGACATGATGAAGATGCACAATCTGCTTTTAAGTGAAGCCAAATGAGCAGCGCAAAAGAAAATAAGCCCTCTCCAGATTACGGTAACGCAACCACCATCCACAAACAGTAAACAAGAAAAGAGATTGAGGAATACATCTGCTACCGCCTCAGGAATACTTAGATGGCTAACCTCTATCATGGGCCATTCAACAATTTGTTACAGAGCGAGGATACACAGCAAGTAGTAGCTTGACTTTTTTTGCACGACTCTCATCATACAATCCATCTGTAAGAATTAGGACAGTTACAATAAATGAATAGAAATAGTGTTCAGAATATCGGCAGTCATACATTAATTTTGTTTTCTTGCGTTTCTGATGTGTAATGTGGCTTTTCTGTCATTTGGGTTGAACAGCAGTTTCTTGTGTTTCGGGGGGGTCTTATGATGAGGTCTTCTCTTAACCTTTGACAAAGGTATTTGAGAGCATTTGTGATGTTTTGTACAGACATAGAGTGTTTGGGTGTTTTTTTACATGTATTTACAATTGCCTGAAAAATGTTTTTCAGATCATCCATAACACATTTTTCTTTGTGTTTCTCCAGTTTTGTGCACATGCATTAAAAAAAAAAGCATAATTTCTTTTGTCTTTGTTTGAGCTTCATTGCTCGCTTAATCACTTTCCTCATCATATTTACAGACTACTCCACCTCTGCCTGAGGGGCAGCTCTCTCAGTCAGCCCTGACCTACTTTGGTCATCATCTGTTAATACTGCAGTTTCAACTTAACCCACTAATAAAACAGGAACTTTTGATCAAAGAGATGCACTGTAGCTCACTGAGTTCTTTTTATACTTGAATAAGCTTTCTCAAATTAAATCTGTGACTTGACATTTTAGTGGCCTTATCCATTATTTGATTCAAATTGAATTTGCTGAAGCATAGAGCTCGAAGAACAAAACATGTATATCTACCCAATTACTTACCATCTGGACTCTATGTGCCTATCTTAGTTATGTGAAATAGGATGATATGATCAGCTCCACTGCAGTCAAGGGTTGCACTAAGCTATCTTAATTAAAGTGGCCTTAAATCTCTGTGTTTGTGTTGGCACCTCTCAGTTAGGAGCAGTTTAAGTGCAGCTGTTACGCGCACTCTGAAGAGTGCATGCATTTGTATGTGCTGGTAGTGACAGAGGTAACTCACTTGTTCTAAAGAGGCGGCTGTAGTATGGTGGTCCCAACTGCTCTCGGCTCGTGCTGTGCACTCTGAGCTGGTACGGTGACCCCGGACTGAGGTTGCTGAGTTTTATGAGATGAACTTGAGCAGTGAGGGAGTACCAGTCACACAGATAGTTGCCCAAACCCTTGCAAACAGTATCCCAGTCTCCAGGACACGCACACACTTTTACGCCATCCATCACACCCAGTTGTGGATGCTGGATGTACAGTTGTGCATAGTTTGTACCCACCGAGACAGGCACTGCTACCTGCACTGGCATAGGAGCTATATACACAAAGACAAACAAAAAGAGTCAAAGACAGATAGTGGAGTATCTTAGATAATAAAAAATTGCAATACATCTATTTGGACACTTTTATTATTTCTCTTACCTGTGGTGTGTATGACGCTAGACCTCTTGCTCCTGTCATTTCCCTTCAGAGCAACAACTCCAACTTCATACGTCTGACCAGGAGTAAATGTGCCCAAATTAAAACACATGGATCCATTTATCAAGTGTCCATATGCGCTGGAGTGGTTTAGCCACAACAAAGGAGCAGTAGGATTGTCAAGAGGTTGGGATGTGATAAAGTAACCGTCTGGAGGATCGCTGGGTGGTTGGGTGCCACAGACAGTCAGATTTCTGCTCCTAGTGCTTATCACTACCAGACCACTGAGAGCCTTCACCACTAAGAAGTACAAACCAGCATTATTTGAAAGTCAGAGGTTAAAAAGCTACATGATTACTTATGCATACCTGCACATAACCATTTCATTTAATATTGTACTGAAAAAAAATCTATACTGCCCATATTATTTAGGAGAGCATTGCAAAGCAGTCAGAAACACATCTATGAAATCATATTTGCCAACAGGATCATCAGTGAATACTGATGAGTAGATGTAAACACATGCAAAAAATTAATAACCTCTCAAGTAATGTTGGAATGGCAGTAAAAATCAAACTGAAACTAGCCCACTTGGATGTGAAGCGATTTAGCTGCTTAATAAGATGCATATTTTGAGAAGGTAATAGTCTGCGTTCATGCCATCTGCACTTGTGACACTTTGCGCCTTTTACTCTGGTGAAATGAATCACCCTGGCATCACAATACTGTCTTCCACTTCACAGCAATGCTTAAGTGCACTGGACAGACTTAAAGGTTGCTTACATGAGCAACTAATGTGTAGAATAACTTCAATTTTCTGTAAAGTTTCCATTTGCATTTACCTTATCTTGTCAGTATTTGCAGAGATTTCAAATAAGCCATGCGATTGTTAAAAAGTACAAGATAATTCCTAGAATATAATTTAAAAATAGGTAGAGCATAGCACCAGACAGTACTTACTGGACAACAAGCTTTTAGAAATTGTTCATGAATCTAACATTTACATGCTTACCAGTTTTTACAGTTAGAGTTGCCTGTCCACAGCTCCCTATCCCATGCTCGGTAACTGTGTATACTTCAATCCTGTATTTCCTGTGAGATTCCAGCCCTCCAATTACTGCAGTATAGGACCTCAACCCAGATGACCTGGAGATGTTTGCCATGCCAACTACACCATCCTGTTTCGAAGACATGTCTTCATATAGTACAACAAAAGTCCAACCAGCCACAAATGACGCATCTGGCAGCATCCAATGAACGCTAATGTGACTGGCTGTAATGGGACCAACAGTGATATTTTGAGCAGGGTGAGGTCCTGTAAGAAAGGCAGTGTAAATATTAAAAGTCAGCCTCTATTAATATAATGTCCTTTGAATTGTGTAAGTGGTTATCAATACACTCACTAGTATATGCAATTTGTGTTTGTCCCAAGCTCCAAGCGAAGCCAGGAGGGTGAGACGCTTGAAGGGTGAAGGAGTAGATGCTTCCTGGAGATAAACCTGCTAAAGTTACGCCTCTAGAAGAGATCGAAATGGGGACCCTTACAATTTTTTTAGGCGTGCTCTGGTTCTTTGTGCCCATTTGGTCCTCTTGCTTCCTTTCTTCTTCACTTGGATCCCACTCTCCGTATTCTTCCTCTTGGTACTGCAGGAATACCTCAAATGATGAAAGAGCAGGTGAGTTACAGAGTGAGAGATCACTCCAACGAAGCTCTACCAGGTCCTCTGTCACCTGAACCAGGTCGAATGAGAATGAGGCAGGAACTAAACGTGCTGTAAAGAAGGAAAAAAGCAATATCTTAGCACCCTGAAAAGATAAATAAGTGGCAGAAGTGCTCACAAATTGCATGGTTTGAATCTGTAAGTGCTGTGCAATATCACAAACGAAATGTGGTGATACTCCCAAATTATATATTGCATATGACTTATACATTACAACTACTGTTAAATATTATATGCTGGCTAATAAACAGCTCGTGCACAAGTTATTTACTTTGATATTGGCAGATAAAGGGTAAGGGGATGTTACAGAAGAATGAAGTGAGAAAGAATCCCGGCCCCGTGGCATTCCTCTGGAAAGCGAAGCAGTCCGTCTGGTTGGCTGGTAGCAGAGTCTTCATAGTGTTTGTTCGGTTATATGATGAGCCATCAGACCAGAGAGGTCGGCCCTCTTCCTGTAGGGCAAGAAAGAGGCAGACATCACGAGTCGAATGCCATTTAAGTATGAAAAACAAACTTTCCCTCTGAAGGTTACGTGCTGCGGTGAAGCATTGTCAAAGTGAACAACGTTTTGTGAAAAACCTCCCCTTGCGATATCCAGCACTTCAGCGATGGCTTGCAGAGTTTTTCTAACTAAATTATTTTAACAAAACTTTAGAAAAATCCTACCAGGAATATTTTTGAACAGTTTGGACCTCCCTTGTTAGGCATATTTTGCTTTTTGTCATAAAAACATATTCATAATTACCTAAATGCAAAACCTGTTTTTTTCCTCACAAGGTTTGTGTTTGATTTCAAGTGTGAAAAACTTTTATGCAAAGAAATTGTATTTATGCAGAAAAAAAAGTTTAAATATAATGTCATGCAGCACACGTTCCACAACCACCTAACCCTGGAGGATATTTAAGTGCATGTTTTTCAATATATTTAATCAAAATGTTGTTTTGTTTTTAGAAAATCCTCTCTAAAGTACTAAGTGCTCAGTTATTCATGACAAAAATGAAAAATTAAAGTCATTATAAATGCTGCTTTTTAGAATTAAAGTGATTTAAAATATGTTTGTGCATACCTGCTGGTCATTAAGTCCCGTCCATAGCAGCAGCAAGTTGTTCTGGGACAGGAGGTAAGAAGATATAAAAAACAGATCTTCCAGGCTCTTCAGGTTAGCCAGATGACTTCCTGCTGCAAGGTCTGAACATCTGTGCAGTGCATCACTCCAGGTCAACCCTGTTCTTCTCACAATGTAGCAGCTTCCCCCAATGGCAATCCAGCCAGGTGGGCACTGAGCTGCAGAAACATATTACAATCAGCTTACAGTACAAATTCCTGACTGCAGTCACTAAAAGGTTAATAATTGAGCTGTGGTCATGCGATCACAGGATTACTAATGTTCACAATACCTGTTTCCAGACGAATTCTGAGTCTCTGCTTCAAGGTCATATTAAACTGTTTGATGTATGTAGTCACTGTGACTTTGGCCTTGAAGCGTGTGCCCGGCTGCAAACCTTTCATTGTATACTGGGATTTTACTTCTGAAGAGTTTATGTTGAAGATGTGCACGACAGTTTCTGTGTGTGTGTTGTACAGGCTTATGGAGGACAGGGTCTGCAGCCTGTGAAGTTTCCATGTCAGAAGGGCGGTGGTGGTTGTGCTGTATACATTAAAGGAGGACGTGGACACTGGAACTGTTGAGACACAAAAAGGGGATGAGGTGTTAACGTTATTAAACATGATAGAAATACAACATGTGGTGTTTGGATTCAGACTTCACAGACACTCACGGAAGTGAAAGGTCTTTGTCTCGAGCACCGCATCACACCTGCTGGCTCTCAGCGTGATGTTATACCCCTTCTGATCCTCAACCATTCTCAATAATATCCTGCAGTGATGGGAGCATGCTGAGTTATTGAAGCTCTTCACATATACCTGCAAAGATGTGACAGAAAGTGAGAACAGAGTAAACTTTATAAAAACGAACAAAACTTAATAAGACTTTCACAGCTTTTTTTCACCATTACTAATGTTCTTACCAGATGGTTACTTGCAGGTCTGCAGGTGACCCTGTAGCTGTCTGGATCTTGACTAAAGGGCTGAAAAAGAACTTCAACCTCAACAGTGTTTGAATGTTTTTCACAGGTTAGCAAGACCACCTGTGGAAAGAGAAAGGGATTAAATGTCTGCTGAATAATTGAATGCGCCCCAAATCGCTATGTAATATTTAAATCTTACTGATACAGGAAAATAACTGAGCCTAAAGACCTTATTTACAGATAACTGCTACGTGCAGGGTTACCTTACCTGACATAAACTTGCTAGTAGCCACAGGCGCTGTGTTTGACCCATTGGGAATCTCAATCCATCTCATTTAGCACACCTTCCAGGAGTGTCACTGATCCACATGGGTACATGCAGTCACTTCCACGCCCAGACACAACAGATCCTTCCTCTCGTCAGCCATTGGTCGCACAAAAAGAAAATCCAAGCCAGCTGTGCGTAAACATCAGTTGTGGAAAGTCCCAAACTATTTTGGTCGCTGACGTAAAACTGAAGAACAAGAAAAGTGAACGGGTTGAAACTTTTTCATTTTTTTCGTGAAACCTTTCAGCTTTTACTTAGTTCAGTTACAGCTGCCTCGACGTGTTAATGCCTGGGGGGAGTCTCTTAGTTTTACTTCACATTTACGCAGAGCCAAGACTTTGAATTTAGCGCGCACTCGAAGCCAAAGTTCCCTCGAGAAGCAAGCCTCAAGTGAAGAAGGAGGCAGTCTTCCTGGGTTTGTAGGAGGAGAGAGAGATTGCGTGTGCATTAGTTCAACCCAATTTGTTCTGCCTCCTTGTCGGGATAAGAGCACTTTACCATGACAACCATGGGCACACGGCCACTCCAGTGCTGGGCTCCTGAGGAGGGGGATAAGTAGAGAGAGATGGACATGTGGGGCATACTGAGGGGAAAAGATGTGGTGGGATTTTATGAGCAATTGAGATGTCCTCACTGGGCAAAGCCGCCCGCCATGCTTCACACCTCTAGAGTAACGGTCAACCACTCGGTTAGAGCAGACAGTTCATGACTGTTTTCACGACTTTATTTAACCTCTAAAATAAGCATGTGCTGCAAATTGCTCCGAGCATTGCAGTGGTAAGAATGGTTTGGCTCTGAGGTGGGGTGTGGTGGGAGCGCTGGCCCATGTGGAATGACAGGAATGTGAAAGGGAGAAATGATTGACAGGCAAAGAGCTGACTTTACTAAGGGCGTCTGTTGTCAAGAGGTGACTCCCACTCAGCAATAACCTCTGAAAAGTGAGACATAAATATGTGTCAGCACTATTAATGCTGAACCAGAATGAGTATGTGTGTAATAAAGGTTTAATGAAAGAGAAAGTGGAGGGAGTATAAAAACATCGCAGGTCATGAGGACACAGTTTTAGACAACAGCACTGTTAAATCTTTTATTAAACTACTGTAAAAACTAAAAGGAAGACAAAATAACATTTGAGAAAGAAATTCAACTTTTCTAAGACAACAAAGCATAAAGGCTAAATGAATCTTATAAGACAAACCAAAATTCATATACAGTGTTTAAACACAACTGCTATTTAAAAACGCAACAACGTGTTCATATACTGTAGGCTCAAAAGCTTAGGGTACCATCAGCTGAAAGCACTAGAAGCTGAATGGGTTGGCACTGCAGGACTTACAGAAAATAAGGCTAAAGTGCGAGAAAACTATCTGGAAAACAATCCGCCTCTTAAATCGGTTATTCTCATATCTTTTAGTTACAACTATGACTCAAAGTCAGTGTTGTAAAGTGTATTAAGACAACGACAACAAAAAAAAAGACATGGCTGGTTTTCATGTTTGTCCATTAGTAAAACAATATTCAGATATCCCCCTACCCCACCCTGTTATTTAGACGTTCTCTTCACTTGTCTTGCTCTCATTCAGCCATTTTTAGTTCCACTGGCACGAACAGTCCAGAGGCTCTTGGAAGTTGTACTCCACGACTGTGGCATTGCGAGAGCAGTAGAGTGCGACGGAGCGGGTCTGCAGTCCACTCTCACGGCAGCATTTACAGAATCTGGCGTGACTGTTGATGTTAAAGTTGAATATGGTGGCTGATGGACATTTCCCGTCGCAGGAATATACTGTAACCTGCCAAATGAAAAACATATATTTACTAAACAAAACACAACCACAACTACTAAATGTGTTTAAAATTCTGCTTTCACAGACTCCTCATTTTCACAAGTGAATGTCTCTTTTCTCTCTCACCGGTGCATTGCTCCTGCAATCATCTTTTCTAATGGTAGTCCGGATGGCCACCCGCTTACATGTCTTGCCGTCCTCTTTACCTGCAGAGATTTTCACACAGACTAACACTCAGGAAGAAATATAGGATCCTCAGAGTAATCATAGATCCTTAACACACCAGATATTTTTAGAGAAGCCTATATACACCAAACTGATGTTTGGTGTTTGGCACACAGTAATGATAATATGCTCACTTTCAAATGCACTTTAATCATTACACTACAGAGACTTCACATACACACTGAAATGCCTATTCACTTTGGCTCTTTGTTGCTGAGAAGTAGGCGCTTACTTTGATTGACAGCTGGGTGATGGGTGGGGGTGTGGGATACAGGTCCCCCAGCACAGTTCCACTGAATGGCTACTGACCTAAATTTAACCTTACTTTTAAACCAATCAAAGTTTCAAAGAATTCTGTGTGGGCCTGAAATTCATGAAAAAAACAGAAGTGCTTCTTCTAAACATTTGTGTGTGCATTACTGAAGCTTATATTATTTCACAAGAAGTGCAATTTTTATTTTATTAAGGTCTTTCTGTTACAAATAACCTAAAATGCTTTGCAGGTTATATTGTGTTTTAAGGATCTGACCAAAAGTGGAGAGAGGAAATGAAACGATAAGACACACAGACACTGAAAAAGACATAAAAAACCGCATTTACACCGTACACATTCAGAATTTGAAAACACAAGGGAATGAGTCACTGAGAGCAAGGATGCCAAAGAAGTCGGAATAGTGCAAGATGGTGGTACCTGTGTCACAGTTTGTACTACCAGTAGGCGTTACAGGATTAACGGTAAATGGTAAAACACCCACTCCAGAACCTGGAAACATCGTTGGCACCGCAGCCGTCCGGTTCAAAGAACGTCAGGAGAACACAAGGTTATGTTTTGTTCAGAAAGCACAGTTTAATGTCACACACAAACACACAGCGGATGGAATCATTGCGGCCTGCATGCACATGGATGTCGCATCTTTTTTGGGTCACTCCAGGCAGCCAGCCAAGGAACGCAGTCATTTGATGTACTACAAAGCTCAGCAGGGCGAATGCTAACCCCTGCACCATCTCACATCTTCAGCGGTAAAACGCTCACTGTGAACACCTCAACTGGCCAAACAGCAAGAACAACTGCTTAAGCAGGCAAGCGGGCAAGGCTGCAACGCTGAATCCAAAGAGAGAGGAAATCTCACCACTGTATGTTTATTACAAATTTCATCCACATAGCTCAGAAGATACTTTAACTCAAACTTTTTCCAAACATCAAGATAGTTCAGTTATGTTCACCCTTAAAGTACAGTTTCAGGAGGTTGTGAGTGTAGTGTAGTATATCCCTTTGAATGTATTGGTTAGTTAATTACTTGAGGTTTTCAGCAAGTATTTCTTCAGTTTATGCTGTGGTAGCTCTTAAATATGTCAACAGAAGGTTTTGGGGACACCAGGGAAAGCAAGGGACTGTGAAATGTACTCATAGGCCAACAGGCTTTATGTTCACCGTCTACAAAAGGCCACACCCCCAACCAGTCAGCCAATAAGCCCATCCACTGCCAAGCAACAAGGCGCTCACCCCTCTAATTGACTGCTCAAAGCGACACCAGAAGCCCTGAATAAATTTAAAGACTCACATGTCCTGCAACAGCCATCCACATAGCTCTGAACAACACCGCCATTCTGCAAAGAAGATAGGAAAGAAATACTAAAAGTTTAATATATAAGAAAAAATATCAAACTGAGCAACTTTAGATAAAAAATTAGGCATCGTTAAACTCATACTTAGATATAGATTATAAGTAGCGGTCCTAACCTGAATACATTCTGTATCATTGAAAGGTGGGCAAACCACCCCAGAGGCAAGTATCATCGCTCCCACTGCAGTTTCCATGCAGTCGTAACGTGTGCAGTTCTCCACCCAGGAACTCCCTGCCTGCACACACAGTCAGAATTAGCACTGTTAAAGATTTGCTTTAATTGCACTTGGATGTGGATCTGTTCATTCTTACAGTGAAAAGCTCCGTTGTCCCGTTTTCATTAGTGAAAGTACAGGAGATATTTTTACAGGAACCACAGCACACCTGAGGGTCTGTAGATGGTACATACACCTGATGCTGAAAAGTTAAAGGAAAGGAGGACCAACAGAAAAAAGAATATAACAGGATGAGATGTGGCGCAAATGCCTCAGTTGAGATAAAACTTCAGGATTTTGCTCACATTTAAATACACTGAATACAGAGACAGTAGTCAAATGAAAATCTTGGTAATCTCCTCTTCAACCAAACTATAAATTGGAGATTGGGAGGGAAAGGAAAGCCTAACTCAAATAAAATATAGCTGTGATATGCAAACTGCTGAAAAGTTTTCACATAACTTCTTTTGCCATCTGTTTTAACTCTATTAGGCCACACATGAGATGCTATTAATTACTTTGGAGCTGACTCTTAGTAAAAGTTCAGTAAATGTAAAGGTTAATTATGGTAGCAATCAACTTCTGGTTTCAGTGAGTTCCCAGCTGAGAGAATAAGGGGCTATTTTTCACAGAGAGTCTGTTACTACCACTGTCAAATCAATACTTACAGGCTTTTCATGTAGTGCTTTTCTCCTTATGAAACTAACACAGGAAATTGCCTGATCAACGATTGATTGGATAAGAGAATATTGACCAATCAAGTGACCAGTCAAACCTGAGATTAAAGCTCCATTGGATACATACTGGTCCACATTTTTGGGAGCAGTTGACAGAGGTGATTTCCATGGCATAATAACCCGAGTCTGGATCTTTATGATGCAGGCACTGGACAGTGTAGCACAGTTCTCCCTCAAAGTACTGAACCAGAGACTGGCCTGGGCCCAGCACTGTCACCCCTTGGAAAAGACACACCTCTGCCTTCTCTGCACACACACAAACATAGAAGAAAAGATTACGCCGCATGCAAAAAGGTAACTATTAAAGCTGCTGAGCATTTTGGAAATAAAGTAGTGTTAAACAGAAAGGATTTCTGCAGAGACTCTGTTGTCACACTATTATCAGGTGTCTGTGTGCTTTCAGTCACGTTACACATACGGCATGTACGCTGAGGA
This sequence comes from Rhamphochromis sp. 'chilingali', assembly GCF_963969265.1. Taxonomy (NCBI): domain Eukaryota; kingdom Metazoa; phylum Chordata; class Actinopteri; order Cichliformes; family Cichlidae; genus Rhamphochromis; species Rhamphochromis sp. 'chilingali'. The sequence continues at coordinate 59,190,278 of NC_137930.1, read as the reverse complement.
CAGCCACAGTTGGTGTTGCTGTCTGGAACCTCCATCAGCACCTCCCCCTGAGAGAAAAACAGATTGCTGACTTAACTGAATTTGCTCACTTTTTCCTCTTCCTTGCAGAAAAACCCGATTAGACAGTGACTTCTGATTCAGCTTTTTGCTGACTTACCACCTGACAGATGGGGAAAGAACTGTCCTCACATTGGCATTCTGGACGTGAAAGAAAAAAGTTGAAGAGGAAGGTAGTGTGAGGTTTACGCAAAGGGCATGACAGGCTTAGCAACTTCTGAGTTTACTGCAGTCATCAACACAGCAGTGAATTGACAAGTAATTATTTGGATGAGTGTGCATACGCGGGTGTGCATGTGAATGAATATGTGTGTGTTGTCGATTGTGTACCACAGTGATGCTGGGGGCAGCAATGCCCGGGAATGGCAGTTTGGACAAGAGAGAGACCAGGTGCACAGCTCACAGATGATTGAGGGCACAGATTGACATCACAGACTGCAATAAAAGGAACAAAATATGAATATTACTTGAAAGTCAGACAAAAACATACACACACACACACACATGAGCCTGCTCATGTAGTTTACCACAGTGGTACTGTGGACAGCAGCTGCTGGTGGTGTTCAGATCCACAGCCAGAATTTCTCCGTTCGAGCAAGTTGGAATGGGCTCGATACATGACTCACACACTGCTCAGAGAGAAAACAAACAAGAACATTCACAGATTTACTGCTGTAATTAAAGGGACCTCAAACTAGGCAGGCCTGTACACAGCAATTTAAACTCACCACACAGGTAAGAGTAGCAGCAGGACTTTTGCCCCCTGACCTCAACTAGAAACTGATCTTCCCTGCACTCTGGGGTAGACACAGGAGGGCACGCCATGGGGTCACACTCTGAGGAAGACCATTTAGTGAATGAAACTGTTTAATCCAAATGTTATATCTGACAGAAAGTTTATAAAATGTAATGATGAAAGTTTGTTCTTACCACAGCGGTACTCTGGACAGCAGGAAAGAGCGCTGTAACCGATCACTAGCCTGTTCCCATTATCACAAGGTGGAGCTTCACTATCACAGATGGTCATGTTGCAGTCTAACAAGTAGTGAAGGATTGCTCATTTAATGGGTATTACTTTATACTGATGAAAATGATTTTTGGTCTCTGAAATTGGTGTAAATTATGGTGGTATACTTTGCGAACTATTTGAGGACACACTTTTATTAAGCTAAACTCATTCATTCATTCATTCATTTATTTATTGTCATTGTCAGAGAACAATGAAATTGCGTTTGGGGCTTCCGTACAACCCATAAATAAAACAAAGAAGAAAATAATAAATACCCCTTAAAACCCAAGTGTAAATATTTAACCCAGTGTGACTCCAGTGCAATAAGACAATCCTTAACAACAACATGAGAACATGACAAGTAATGTTCATAAGAAATTCAGACAAAGACCTGAGAAACATGACAAAGTACAACAATGCAACCCGTTCAATATTATTGTACTGTGAGATATGATGTCAGATATGATAGTTATCTAAACATCTGGTGAAACATCATCAATGTCGTATCTCACTATAATAATATGCAAAATCTCTGTCTATGTGTTTGTTTGTTCCTTTGTCCACAAAGTCCTCGTAAAACATATGAAGTTGAGCAACCAGATTTGGCTCAGAGGTGGATTTTAGGCCTCTGGATTGTTTTTTTTATATCAGATATTATGATGTTGTCATATAAAAATGATACATTTTTATTTGTTTGTTTATTTATTTTATTTCTGCACTTCTAACACCTTATTAAACACATAATTGAATTTCCATTTAAGAACAATAACAGGTTCAAAAGGAGAATTATGCATGATATGCTATGATGCCATAATACTTTATGCACCTACTGTTGTAGGTGCATAAAGTATTATGAAAGCATGCTATCCTATCAACAATAATAACTCATTTATATCCACAAAAAGCTTAATTATACGCCTAGCAACCACGTAGCAACTGATAATATTGCCCCATTTTATCATTTATAAAACATCTCCCACAACTAGTTTTTTACTTTTCTCAATGTGATTAAGTATATCTGCTAGCCAACAGTACAACCAGACAAAACAATACTGTAGCATGGTCATGTACTAGTTAGTTACTAGTAAAAAAGAAAAAGGTAAAACCTAAAGATGAATCAAAGATAAAAGATAAACGGGGACAGTTGCAACTCACCACAGATCTTCTTTGGGCAGCAGGCTCCTTCTTCCAGCACATCCAGCACATACTCTCCCTCTCTCTCACACAGTGGAGTAGGCACGGCGCTGCAGTCTGGTTCCACAGCCACCACAGAGCCATTTTCCATACACTTGTAGAGACAGCAGCTCCGAGCAGAGCCATTCCACACCTCGCCTGGGGCCCGGGGGTTACCCTCATTATCTGTGCACACTGGATACAGCAGAACCAAACAAAAACAATAACAAACTTACGCAGCATCTTAGACATTGCAGTGTTCATCACAAGGGCAAGTAATAACTCACCACAACGGTCCTCGGTTACACAGTAAGGTGAATCAGCACGGTGCAGGATAGTTCCACTGCGGCACACACACTCTTCTCTGATGAAGGAACAGGTAGTCTCCTCGTAGTAATCTCTGTTTAGACAAGTGCGGCTGGTGCAAGTGCTCACACATGGCTGATACTCCTTACCAGGGGGACACCGGAGTGCTGCAAGATTACAATGCATGAGAAAACAAAAACCATGAATGAGTTCATCTGAGTGAGTATGTCATTTTTTATGCTGTGTCTCCTTACGGCAGAAGTTGTGTCGTCTCCAGTTGATGCAGACTTGATGTGTGTAGCAGACCGCCACGTAGGCTGCCAAGAAGTCACACTGGTGGTCCTTGTAATGAAGGTCACCTGCCCAAATGATGTCACAGAACTGCTCCGGAGGCACCTGAAAAAAACACAAGCAGGGCATGAAAGGGTGAGTGGGTTTTTAATCAACAAACCACATATCGTGTCACGGCACTGGGTCTGTTGACCCAGTGTTTGGGTTTTTGGTTTAACTTATACTCCTTGAATGGTGGTTTTCTGTTTGTATTGTATTTATAGTTCTTAGTTTTGGGTTTCTGTTCTGTTTCTGTGCCTCCTCTGTGTTCTTGGTGAAGGTTTAATTCTGTTCTCCGTATGTTGTATGTTTAGCATTAGTTATCTGTCTTTATGTCTTCCCTGTGTCCCATGTCTTGTTACTTTTGTCTCTGTTCTTCATGTTCCCTCTGTTCCAGAGTCTGTCATGTTTCCACGTCTGTGTAGTCTGCGTCTTTGGCTCGTGCTTCCTGTTTTACTTTGACAGTCTATGTCCTATGTCAGTGTATTCTTCGTTGTTTCTGTTGTCTCATTATGTCACATTAGCTCCAGCTTTACTTCCCTCCTGTTTTCCATTCCCTCGTTACTCCCTGGTGTATTTAAGCCCTGTGTTTTCCTCTGTTGGTTGTCGCGTTGTACTCGTACCCTCACAATGCTGTGTGCGGGCTCAGTGCTCCCGGTTTCCTAGTTTTTTCAGTTCCTTGTTTCCATGTTCAGGGTTTTGGTTGGCTTTCATGAGTTTATTTAATGGAGTGTTTTTCCCAGCAATAAAGCTGCCGTTTTAAGTTATGTTTCCATGTTCCAGTCCTGCATTTGTGTCTTCCCTTTTGCCTGCCACAGCACACACCTTGGCATATCCTCACATTTGGTATTTTTGCATGATGAATACTTGAAATAACAAAGCTTTTTCAAAATTGCCTTAGCTTTTCCTTTTGACCAGCAAATCAGCAAATGGACTGGTTCTTACATAGCACTTTTCTACTCCTCATTCAAAGCACAAGAAGTCTCATTCAGCCATTCATACAAGCAGCTTTTTCTAAGTCTAAGTGCTTTCACACTCCAGTGACCGTATCAGAAGCAACTTCAGGTTCACTATCTTGCCAAAAGACACTTTGGGATGCTGACTTGAGCAACCAGGAATCGAACAACCATCTTTCCAATTAGTAGATGACCTGCTCTGCTTCATGGGCCACTGCAACCCCATTTACTCTCCTGCTACCGTTTTTAATGCAAAAGGCAAATGACAAAGTAACTTAGCACATTCACTACAATCAAGGTTTTGAAAGCACTGCTGGTTACCTTGCCGTGGCATGGTGTGAAAGCGCTTTGGTAAAGCATAGAGAGACAGGTGGAGCAGTCGCCAGTGGTGCAGTTGTCTCCGACCCTGCGTGTGTGTTCGGTCTCATCGGTGGTGTGGACTCTCCATGCCTGTAGGAAGATCATCATGTCTCCCAACTCTCTCACCACTGTGCCATTGGGCAGTTTCAGGTCATCTTCTGGGTTCCCATCGCAGCAACCTGGCATAGTGGACAGACAGGTTTGTGTGTGTATGTATGTGTGTGTGTGTACAGCAAATGAGCAATAAAAATGTCAAGTGACATGGTGTCTGCCTAATTAAACCAAATAGCTCTCGACATCTCAAATTGTCATATCCCATAATGATTCAAGTCAAAGTGATGCTGCAGTTTAGACATTAAACCTTAAAGGGCCTAAAGATGGCACTTAGATAAAAGAGGCTGATGTTGGTGCTGATGTAGTCAAAGCCAGTGGGTATGTGTGTGTATGGGTGCATGTATATGACTGCTCACCACACAGGCCTCGAGTGGGCACAGATGTATTATTAGGAGCAATATACTGTAGCACCATAATGCCCGTGCTATGATACCACTGTATACTGATCCCGCCAGGTGTGTGGATAAGGTACATGCTTCCTGTATCTTCCACATAAAGGGACTGACGTGAGAACGGAAGTCTAGCAGGTCTGTAATTTACTGTAACCTAGAGACCAATATAAAGAATGCAAGCATATTATTTATGTAGGCTAAATTGAATATGTCTTGGGATTAAAGCTGGTAAAAATAATCACCTTCCGATCGAGTCGGTTGATTATAATTCTGTAGAAAGAGGTAGTAATGTTCAGCTTCTTAAAACAAAGTCCAGATGTTCCACCTGTAGGGCTCTGCAGGAAACATTAAAGAGTAGTCATAATGAGATAATAATACAACAGCTTTGATGCAAGTATAACTGCAGGGAATAACACGGAAGAATTGAAGCTGTACTCACAGTTCGTCTGATGGAATTCACACTCTGAAAAAACGTCAATGTAAGCCATTAACATCTGCTTTTTAGTATATTAGACTTAATTGCATTTACTTTATATAATACCTGACTAGTTGGACATTTCTCCACAGTGCCAATAATAGTCTCTCTGGGCAGGTTAACCAAGATGTAGGAGCCATTGTCGTACAAGGCTACATTATTACCATCAAATGTGATCACACGCAGGTCTGACATTACAGTGCAGCGACCTGTGAAAGCCAAACAGATTATCAAGGCAAAAGAAAACTTTCATACCATTTCATACCAAGTTATTTTAGTGCATATAGAAAAACTTACATGGGCACTGCCACTGCGGACAGCAGGGGTCTGTGTTAACCAGGATAGGCATGCCCAGCAGACTGCACTGAGGTTGGGTGGTGTTGTAGCGACAGTGAAGAGAAGAGTTGTGAAGCAGCAGCTCTCCATTAAAACAGATCAGCTCAACACACTCATCAATGCGATAGGAGTATGGGGGCTGTGGATGCAAATATACACGTTCTGTTTTTAAAAGCTGAGCTGGCTTAAACTTCATTATCATCATCAAACACACATATTTAATTTCTACATAATGATTTATCTGTTTTTTCTTTCAGCCCAACCCATTATTGCTTAGAATACAGTATGTGTATGCAGATTAACTATGCATTATTCTGCATAGCAGGCAGCACTGTGGCACGGTGGTTAGCACTGTTGCTGCACAGCAAGAAGGTCCTGAGTTCAATTCCACCATCAGGCCAGGGTCTTTCTGTGTGGAGTTTGCATGTTCTCCCTGGGTGCTCTGGCTTCCTCCCACAGTCCAAACACATGCACTTACCATGTCTTAGGTTAATCGATCAATCAAAATTGCTCATAGGTGTGAATGTGAGTGCAAATGGTTGTCTGTCCCTGTGTGTTAGCCCAGCAACAGACTGGGCCTGCGACCCTGAAAAGGGCAGAAGTGAATGGATATTCTGCATAGCAATAATGATGAAAATGAGTTTTCAGTAGTCATTTAAAAGAAATAATGGAGTGAGCCGACCTGACCGACTAAGGAAGACTGTTCCACGGTTGGGCCCAACAACCTCAAAAGCACGATCACCTCCAGTTTTAAAATCAGAGCGAGGGACAGTTAGGAGGCTCTGGTTAGAGGATCAGAGAGGCCGGCAGCTCTGATAAGGTTTCAGAAGCTCTGCTATATAAGCAGGGACTTCTCCATGTAAAGCTTTATATGCTAGTAATAGAATTTTAAAGCTGATTCTGAGTTTCACTGGAAGTCAGTGAAAGGCCACAAGAATAGGTGTGATATGTGACTGGCGCACAGGTAATGCAGAAATGTTGCCTTTATGGTACGAGGACCGATCAAGCCTTTCTGAAATGAAAGGCTCATTGTGAGTCAGAAAGCATTTCTTAATTTTTAATAGTAGGTATAATTTGTTTTGACACATAACGGTATGAACAGTAGCACCAGCATCAATTTAAAAAAACACGACTGAATTTCACTGGTTTTAGAGAGCTAGTATTGTGGATGCTTACTGTGACACTTATTTTACTACAAGATTACAACAGAACTATTAAAGATGTCAACAGCAACCTGGACTCTTCGTAGCATTTTGCTTATATTTTAAAGCCTATTCATACTAAATAATCATGTAAGGAATCTATGATGATTTAAGTAATCATTTAAATTGCTACCATGATTTCTAAAGTTTAACAAGGATGGGTATTTTCATGCACGTTTATATTTGTGCATATATAATAAACTAAAACAAAAGACTTACTGTACAGGGAATAGTGGGCAAAAGGAAAGGGTGAGTGGTTGATGTTTCCTCTGTTACAGGAATGGTTGCAGGACTTGTGACTATCTCTGTAGTTACAGGCTCAGTGGTGGGCTCGATGGTTGTTGGAGGGGGTGCTGTAGTTGTTGGAGTGTCTGTTGGAGTGGTGGCCTCTGTGGCGACAGTCGTATCTGCTGGAGGAGGTTGAGGAGTGGTTGTGGATTTGGTAGTGGTTTCAGGTTCAAAAGTAGCTGAGGTGGAGGTAGTTGTAACAACTGTAGTGGGTGGTAAGGTGGGGGATGTTGGATGAGGCGGGGATGTGGATGGTGCGGTAATGGTGGTGGAGGTAGGAATTGAGGGTGAGGTATGGGAGGGACGAGAAGTAGTGGAGGGGGCTGTAGTGGCTCCAGTGGGTACAGTGGAAGGCGTTGCAGAGGTAACTGTTGTAGTCACCGTAGTAGTTTGCGTTTGAGTGGGGGTTGTTTCAGTTGTCCTGAGAGTGGTGCTTTCTGTCGGGGTTGTGGGAGTGAGAGTAGTTGAAACAATAGTGGTGGGAGTAGCAGATGGAGACGTGGATGAAGTTGGGGTGAGCAGAGTGGTGACACGCTCAGTGGCTAATGTTGTGCTGGGAGTAGTAGCAGGAGTGGTGGTGGTAGAAGTGGCAGTGGTTGTTGTGGACCTGATAGTAGTGGAGGTGGTAGTGGTGGCTCTAGTAGTGGTGGTGGTTGTTGTCGGCCTTGTGGTGGTAGTGGTGGTGGTGGTAGTAGAAGTTGTTGTTGTAGTCGTAGGTATTGGCAGTGGTGCTGTAGTAGTCCTGTTAGACCACGTCACATATGCAAACGGGGTTGGAGTTGGGGGAAGAGACACACCTGGAGAAGACGTTTATTATAACAGGCAAATATTTTCAATTGAAAATGATTAAAACCATCGTCATATACAGAGCAAACCAAGAAAAAATATAAACTTGGCACAAAAGTAAGGACATTTATGTCTGATTGATTATTTCTTTGTCATAATCCTGCTTCTTGGCAATAAACCTTACACTGTTGAATTGCTTGTTTATTTCCACTTAAATGGTGCCACAAAATGCATTTTTGAGTTGAGTAGCAGTGTTGAGTATGTCGGTTCAAAAACTTTGGTGTGGTTTATTTTATTGGGTGTTTGAAGTGTGAAGTAATAAGACATATTGGCAATTTAACCATTTTTTCAGTAGCATGTGGAAGAACCATATACAGCCAAGTAATGCTGCAGCTTGGTTGTTGTCTTATGGCATGGGACCAATCCAGATCAGTCAAACATGGCATGCTTGCAGTAGACACCAACTGACAGCTGTAGTACGGTCCATGCTGCTGCTCAATTCACAAATGTATTTTCCTTACAATTAAGAGAAATAAAAAGGCTTTCCAAAATATAAGATTTTTTATAAGTGCTGTTACAGCTAAGCAATAACTTACCAAACATAAATCTCCTTGCTTTTTGTACTAAGTTTATTTTTTGGTATATGAGAAAACCATATCTTTTTTCTTTCTTTTTTTTTACAGCAACTTAAAATAAAAATGGCTGTACTCACAGTCCTCTGTGTAGACACATCTTCTAGTGACTTCATCAAGGACCATGTTCTTTGGACATCGTGGAAAGCAACCTTCTACACTGTAAAATACAAAACTACTTCAATACTTGCGTCGAGCACACATTATGCTGATTTTATTATTGCTTTTTAATTAGCCAAGCCTCTTACGGAGGAAGAAACTGGCAGCGTGTAGCATCTGGGTCACTGCACGTGGGGACACAAGGACTTGCACAGGACTGGTAGCGCCACTCACACATCATACGGTAAGGTATTACAAAAGTGCTCTCTGCAAGAAGAGAGGAAACATACCTTATTAGTCAGCATTTGTATGTACAGCATGCATCTATAAAAGGTATACAGTGGCTCCAAAAAGTTATTTGGACAAGTAAAAAGAGCTAAATTCATACGGAAAATATGGATTTACATCACATTACGGGCTCAGGCAAGTTCAGGTACAGCTGTCTTGATTTTTAGCTTATGAATGGTTTCTATTCATAAGATAATATTTAAGCTGAGTTGTCCTTGCTGCTTTTTATCACCTGTTTCTGATTTGATTTTGCACAGAGCCATGCAGACCAATCTGCAGCTGGTGTTCCTGTGTCTGCTTCTCTTCTCATGGATGTTTAACAATATATATTCAAAGTGTTCCTGTGTGCAAGCAAATGATGCTTGAATTTTTCTTCACATTTTAATTGATGTTCAACCAACAAGTTTCAAGGTGATTTTGAAATGTAACAAATTTATTAAGTCAGTTGCTCATCAGTTCAAACATATGCCTCTAGCAATGCAACCAATGGTGGAGTTTAGCTCATCACATTAGGAATGGGCATGGTCCACTAAGTTTAACAATCAGAACCTGTCCAGCTTGCCATTTAGAGCACTGTGTTCATGCTTTCTCCCTCCTTGTGATTTATTTATTTATTTTAATAGAAACCTTCCCGTTAAATTGTCCTAAATGCATTTTATGGTTTAAATACTAGTTTATCTAACATTTTATAAAAAAAAGAACTGGGTCATTCTGATCTGTTTTTGGGGCCACTGTATATATGCGTGTGTTTCTGACCCTCCAGTGTGAAGCTGCTGCTGGCTTTGAAGCCCTGTGAGGTGTCGTATCTCTGGGCTCGTGCAGCAGTGCGTGTGAGTGTCAAAAAAACTCCGGGCTGGGCCACAAGCTCAAATGAAGTGTGACCTGGGAGAATCAGCCCCTGGTGCTGGATAAAGGTTGCTCTACGACTGAACTCCACCCCTCGACTCCACTGCTCCAACTGCAGACGGCTGCGCCCTGACACAACAAGGAAGTAGTTGGGTCTCTCTGCAGACTCCAGCGACACCATGGGAACACCTACAAATAGTCGTAATCATAATCAAAGTAATTTATGCAGAAAATAAACACATATCAATGTATAATAATAATAATAATAATGCAGATGCTCACGTGATGTTCTGTCCTTCTGCAATCCTGCTGTGATCATGAAGTTGAACAGTAGACCTGGGGCAGGCAACTGCCCTGGTCTTTCTCTTACCAGGGGAAAAACAGAGCTGCTGGTACGATTCACTCCAAACATGGTGTCTTTATAGACTGCACTCACCAAGGAAAATGGGCCATCGCCTAGCTCTGTGATGTGAGAGAGCGAAAGAGGAAATGAATGATAAGATGGCAGGGAATAAGAGTAAGGTTTACAAATCTGGTAGAAGATTCTCAGTTAAACATACCTTGATTGTAGTACTCGCAATCATAGGCTGAAAGACAGTCCAGAAGAGTAAAATGTAAGATATAACAGAAGAATTATTTAATCTTGTGAAAAATGGCAAAATATTGACTGATGCAAAGAGTGACTACAGAAAATGGGTCAAAGAGGTAAGCAAAGGTCACGTCCCTGACCCACACAGCAGAAGCCTGTATTGTATTTGTCTGTCTGTGTATGTATGTACTCACGACAGACAGAAGGTGATCTCCAGTGAATTGTGACCCCCTGCTGACAGCATTTGTATGCGTATGCAGCGATGGACGTGCAGAGACACTCACAGTCTCCCCCACGGTTACAATTGCAAGTGTCTGTTAGGCAGTTCCTGTAGAACCAGGCCACATCAACCTGAAAGGGTACACACAGGAAGATATCCACACAAACAATCATGAAATGAACGAGGCCAAATCTCGCTGGGAGAAACTGAGGGAGGTCTTATTTTTTGGAGGGGGGGGGGGGGGGGGGGGGGGGGGGAGTTGTTTTAAATAATTCAGACAGGAAAGACCGATGATATCGGGACAGAGAAATGTGGGTCAACCTCTGGTGCAGAAGGTATCAGATGAACTCTATGACAAACTATGCATCAGCAATGAGTTGGTGTGGCCAAAGGGAAGGTTAACTCTGTCTTTGACACTGGCTACTATGATGTACATAAACAGGAGCAAATAATACTTTTCTGTATTACTATAATTTTAGAAAATATAACAAGTAGAGACGTGTGCTGCAACCAGGTTGGAGCAACAAGGTTACAATTAATATTCAGATGTTAGCATTTTACTAGAATGTTATTATGAAACACATTTAATAAGCCCTTTCTGTGCCCCTGATGCATATTATTATTTCTCTTCTTGTAAAATTTTATTTTCAACAACACTAACAACAATAAATTTGTCACTTTTACCCCAGTGCTTGTCAGAGGCTAATAACAAACAGGTACATGTTTAACAGGACATGTGAATCATATTTTGTCCTATAATTTGTAAACATCTGTCACATTATCAGCGTAGACAGAGACAGATTTCAAAGTTGTGAATGGTTATTGTTATATTCTGGAACTGATAAGGTATTGATACCACTGATTGGTATCAAACCTCCAGGAACTGCCTGCATTCTCTAATCACATGATGCCGGGCATGCTTTTGCACCGGAGGAACCCAGGACCCACTGCACCAGCGTAACGTCGGACGATATCAAGGATTTCACCTTGATATCTTATGGCAGTCAGGATGCCATTGCTTAGCCTGTAGAGGTATGTGTGTCTCTCCTAATTCTGGTATTCTATGGCAAATCAGGCTCCACAGTGCCAGGCCGTGAGCACATGGCCAACTAGACAAGGTTAGGGTGTTAGGCATAAAAGTGTTCCTTTTTTCGGAATTTTAAAGAGCAGTATATTTACTTCGTATCTGTCCCAGTGATGAGGTTTTTTTTTGTTTTTGTTTGTATTTTAGTTGTTGTCTATTTTTAGAATTGTTTGTAGAAGTGGTCTCGACAGTGTTTGTGTTATGCATTCCTGTCTTATACCACGTTTATGCTTTGGTCCCTTTTGTCTCCTTGTCTCCTATTATCTCCTATATTGTTTAGTGTTGGTAAGAGCATCTGATTTCCTGTTTTACATTGAACGTTTTTGTTTCCTCTGTGTTTTATCCGCCTTTCCTTGATTCCTTGATTGTTTTCATCCATTGTTAATTGTGTTCACCTGTGTCCCTCTAACCCCTGTTGATTAGATGTCTTTACTCTTTGGGATTGTTATTGTTTGGTTTCTACTTGCATCAGCCAATAAAATGCTCATTTTCATATAATTAGTGGTTTCATGTGTCTACATTTGGGTACTGCACACTACATCAACAGACCAGCTGTGACAGCCTTACTATTAAAGACTGAATGCTAGCTCAACACTAACATGAGTTAAAACTCACTGGGCCTGGATCTAGCTGTACAGAAATATTTCCAAAGTTAGCTCAGTACTGCCTTGGGATATTAATGTTTTTATTTATCCTTGCCTTAATTACTGCAAATCTAGATTTGTATCTTAAAGCATTTACTGAAAATCATTTGGTTCAGAATGAGGCAGTGAGGCACATATATGATACTAAATGAGAAGAACACATTACCCTATTCTTGCTGAATTGCACAGACTGACATGCTTTATATGAATATATGCTTCATAATTTAGTTCAGTTCTGCTTTTAACATCAAAAGCATGCCATGGCATAGCAGAGTCTTGTATATCTGAACTCATCACCCTGTATTCTCCACTACGACCACTCATATCTTTTGACCGACTGCACTTAATTATCCCACCATCGAAACTGAGAACAAAGAGGAACTGTGCTTCTGACATTTTAAATCCTGCTCTGTGGGATTGCCTCCTGCTTATTATCAGGTCTGCTGTGTCTGTACCATATTTAAAAATGTATTGATTTACATTTTTATAGTCTTCTGTCTGCAAGCATGATTCTTTTTCTGTTGAGAATTCGTTGTAATCTATATTTTTTGCTTTTGATGAATTAATACATTAAACTGTTGTTTCCTCAAATAAATCTGTTTTAGTGCAAAAGAATACAAACATACTTTAAATAAGTGCTAAAAAAAAGTAGCAGGAATTCAGAAATATCTCAAAGGAATATACTACTAAATGATGTTCCTCTAAAGGTTGCTTCAAGGGAACGTATTTGTCTTCACTGGACAACTATGGCAAACAGAACATGACAAGAACGTGAATCAGATCAGATCAAAGAGGGCACATTAAGTTTAATAAGAAAAATGAATTTATTGCAAAGAATATAAGACAGAGAGAAATTTGTTTGAATACAGACATGTTCAAAGATTGACTTTTGCTTTATTATGATAATCTCTACTGAACCTCTTAGTTAATTCTAAATGTATGTATTTTCTGAAATGTAGTTTAAGCAATGAAGTGAAATGGACTCTCCACTGGTTGATAGTGATGGCTAAAAAACTGTACATAAAAACATGGCTCCATCTACTGGTCATAAATTGAAATATAACACTATAATAAACACTAGGTGTGCCCTATTTGAATTTGAGTGGCAAGCTTGTGAATCTCTTTAAAGAGTGTGTTTACCAGGATTAGTTAAGAGTTGTTCCTATAACCCCTTATTAATCCCTATAGCTCCCTTTTTCAAATGATATAACCTTTTCATAGCTGCAGTCTCTCTGTACACAGGTTTCTGTGTTTGTGTGTGTTTATATGTGTAACTTGAATGGCACTTACAACATTGTGACAAGGTGCAAAGACATCGCTGTAGAGGAGAGCGCACTCTCTTTTGGCGTACGGCTGTCTCCCTAAGTCCCCTTCACATGGTCGCTCAAGTACATAGTCGCTTTCACACTAAAATACAGAAAACACACACACACAGAAAGCGATCAAGTGTCTGATTACTCTTAAATATCACGGTGTACTCGAGGGAGACGGGCACAGGGAGCAGGGAGGTAGAGAGGTAGTGAGTTTGAGGGTGATGGACAAAGACAGAAAGAGAAAAGAGGGCAAAAGAAGAATCAATGAAGGGGAGTAGAGGAAATGAGCTGACTCATACCTGTCCCAGGGCCCAGCTATCGCCGAATGTCTGTGCATTACTGACTTCCATGTGGCTGGAGGTGGTCATATCATTCGCTGTCACACTGTCAAAATTTCCACATAACCCACTGAGAAGACCCTGGAGCGAAAAAGCAGACAACTTGTCATATTTTTCTTATAACAACACTTCGAATTTCAGATGTGCTACTAGTACACGCCTTCCACTGAGGTCCAGCTCTGATGTGCACAGTCGTCTTGCGGTCCCAAAGGATGGTCAGGTCCTGATTTGAGAAGTGGATGACAGTGTAGTAGCCGGCTTTCCAGAGCTCAAACTCTGACCCTCGACCAACAACAGTGGAAGGGCTCTAACACAAAATAAACCAGGTAGCGTGACATCAGCAGGATTCACTGGATTTTACTGAAATATTTCAGCTTGTTACTGTGTTTGTATTATCCATACAAGGTTGCCAGAATTGTCAGTGAAGTAGATCTTGGTAAGTCCCACGTGAATGACCAGGATTTTCATGCACACAATGCCGCTCTCATAGCAGTCTTTGTTTTGGGCAACAATGGATACCTCGGTCTCTCCTGCACTCTGATGAGAGGAGAAGACAAAATATTACTACTGTAAGGAAAGTTGTGTTTTTTTTAGCAAACACAACAAAATACTTTTGTTGTGTTTTTTGTCTGTTCAAAATTTTCCTCACTAAAGCCACAGCAGTCAGAAAGCAAATATCTAAACACCACGTGCTAGACTCAGAGATGGAATCTCATTCTACCTGTTCAGGAAACATCATCATCCTGGACACATGAGAAGTGACAAAAAGAGGAAACAACTGTAGACTATTAAAGTACAGTTTTGACCAACTTCCCCATTCTTTTCAGGTCTGCATGGTGGCAGGCGGCCTGCGAGCTCTGAATGTCTGTTCTGCTAATTCTAATTCTATATCCCTGGGAGCGCAGGAGCCCTGGGGTTTGAAGTGAACACTGGTCTCTTTGTGTCACTACAGCTTTGCGCAGCGTCTGCTAGCATTACAGTGGTCCCAACCCACCGACACAAACACACACATACATGCCTTAATCGGCTCTAATTAAAACCCAAACTCCAAGATTAGAAACCAGCTTGGATCTTCTTTCCCAGATCCATATCAGTGTTGGCTAGGAATTGTTAAGGATGCTCCTCCTTTGCCCTTAAACGCAATCAATCACACAAACTTCTCTGGCACAGGTTAGCACAGTCTCTATCAGACAATCCCCACTGACATTCCAGTGCCAAAAATGAATCCATAAATTTGTCACTGGAAGCAAATTATATAATTTTACACCTTTATTAGTTTTTTTTTGTGCTAACTAGAAAGTTGTTATATAAATCCACACAGCCAGCCTACTCACTTTGAGCAAGTAGACCTGACAGTCAGAGTGGTAGTCATACTCGAGGCCATCAAAGGTGTGGTAGTGCCTGTCGCTGTAAACAGTACACACAGCTGGACACGGGGAGTAGCTGCAGTTAAAATAGCCACGGTGACACACGCTAAAGGGATGGACAGGTGGGTGCATAAGAGAAGAGCAAAAACAAAGCAGAGGTGGGACAAAAGACAAACTTTCTTTTGTAACTGCTTTGAGAATCAGTTGTTTGGAGATGATTGACAACCTTATAAGGAACCTCATTATTACTTTGTAAATAATACAGAGGCAGGAAAGGTGTTTACCATTTGTAGCATGGTGTTTCCACAGTTTCTCCAGGCAGGTACTCAAGTCCAAGCCAGGAACAAGGGCAATTTTCTGGATAATAACATTCCCCCTGGTGCAGCACCAGCCTTCATGGGTAAAACAAAAGTAGGTGGTACAAAGCATGCGAACACTTAAACACTCAAACCCCATATCTGTGTTTGTCTCTGTGTTGCAATTAACACTTTAGCTTTTAGGCCTGGAGATCAAATCTCTTTTTGGAAAAAATGGTGGAGAAAATACATAAACACAAGATTCAACAGTTCAAACACAAACTCAAAACAATCAGTCATCTCCCCACTAATTAAAACAGTCACAATTATTAGAAATATAAACTCTAACAGGAATTAGTGTTCCTAAATTTAAGCTGCATTGAAGGTTTTTTTCCAGTATTATGGTGACAGTACTGAAAACCAGTCTTTCCCTGGACATGAGCTTTCAGAGTACTTTGTGCTCTGGTTGCTGAATATCGGCAAAAATCTTGTAAGTGAAATTAAGACACATATATGCTGATGCCTGCAAGATGCTTCTTTTCACACAGTCCACAGTGGTGAGTGCAACCCATGCCAATGGCAAATGGTCCTGGGGTAGGTGAAAGGTGTTTTAACTACGTTAAGGTACCACTTTTTGTGTTTCAATGTAACTATCCTAACACGGGTAAAGCAGGGATTACAATTAGTATTAAAATTAACAAAAAAAAAGTGACTGACTAACAGGTAGGAGGCCACTAAAAACAAACGAACAAATACCTATACATTCTCATGTTATTTTGAAAATAGTCACTAAGTCTTTGTATTACCCAGAAGGGCAGACACAGCCAGGTATGCATGGTGTACTGGGTGGGCACGTCAGGTTCAACATCAGGTTGCGGCAGGTTGGTGCACAGGCCACTCCTCCCCTCTGCTCAGTGCAGCTGTGGTACACTTTCCCCTCTGGACACTCCCCGACTTCTATACTATCTGGCTCTATGATGTTGATGCACGCGCGCACACACACACACACACACACACACACACACACACACACACACACACACACACACACACACACACACACACACACACACACACCAATTGCAACATCAAGTCATGGGAAACAAGCCACAGCTACAGACATAAGGCTCTTGATTTCAGCAAGAGGGACATAGCCTGAAATGCCACTTTGTTACTGGAACGGACGAAAGCAGGAACTGAAGGGAGGAGGGGGGAGTGCAGAGAGGTTACCTTTTTCCTCTGGCACACACTCCATCTTCCCATTTCTGCACAGGCTGATGGTGGAGACAGGAAGGGAGAGAAAAAGGGGCGAGTGTTTGGGAAAGAGAATAATGTTATCAAACACAAGGTCAGTTTAAGTGCTCTACATCTCATTTGACAATCACTCAAGCTTAAACTGCTTTCTCAAATGGATCATGGTGTGTGCCAGTATGTTGCACTGTGTGCAGTTTGAAGAGCAAGAAGAGTGGGTTTTCAATTTTCAGTGCAGCTTACGGTCAGCTGTGACTCACCAGGGCCCAGAGGCACTGAAGGTCACCTCTCCTGGTTGTGACACCCCACCCATGGAATAACAGTGACACTGCGACCTGAGGAGAAAGTCATGAGAATATTTTGATTACATTTTTTAATGATGATGCTTTTTGTGTTTAAGTGCTTTGTGTGCCATTGTATGTCCTTTCTGGCCAAATGGCAACTGATACCCATTAGTAAGTAAGGATGATGTATGAGGTGCTTAAGGCTTACAGCTGCACACAGCGCTGGCGCACATCATCATAAAAACTGCCGTCTGGACAGCCGCATCCCTCGGCACAATCATCAGGGGTACATGTCTCATTGCTGGACATTGCCCGACAGGACCGGCCACAAGACGACACACACGAGTGGTACATCATTCCACCAAGACACACCACTCCTGTATATCACACACAGAGAATAGTACAAATTTGTTTTTCTGGGGTAAATTACAGTCTTCTGCAATCCCTTTACAATGCCTACATTTTGGGGCAGTGTACACTTAAATCTCATATCAATAAGAAGAAAAATCACAAAGGCACAAATTAATGTCTAAAAAAAATCCAGACTATGGAAACTTACCACACTCAGAGACTTGTGATCTGAAATTAATGTTGACTCCATGTTTGGAGCAAAGGTAAGCGTAATGAGCCAGTGCAGTGCACAAACAGCTGCTCCCACAGCGGCAGGCCTGATAGCGGCACTGCTGCTGGTAGATGTTTGGACTGATGTAGCCATGGCACGGAGCAAACACAGTGCCCAAAAGCACCTCACACTGGGATGCGTAGAATACTACAAGACACATAAGCCCACACGAAACTTAACACATCCTCATAGTTCCTTTGACAAGATAGATTGCCTGCAGCTAACACTTGAGCAATTCATAATTCAAACCAGAAAGCAGTAATGTTAGAATGCATAGTACAATCTGGGATTCAAACCCCTAAAGTTTTGCCTTAATCCTTTTCTTTCTTCATATTTTTTCATTAAGGCTAAAATGAAAGAATAATAACCAAATCCACAGTAATTGAAACTATTACCGTTGTGCTGATTCATCTCACATGGGTCTGTAATAGGTAGATTAACTGGAGCAACACAGGCAGATGACACCTTCCAAGCACTGGCATGAAGCTGCGGAGTGCCCTCTATCATACCCGCTGGAGACCTACCCCCCACAAAAATATTCTCAGCAAAAGTCACATTTTCAACACTGACGTATAAGTGGGAAGTACATGCTCACAGGAAATCATCTCGTAGATTTCCATTGTAGGTTCCACAGAGTCCCAGCGTCTGTCCGCGCCACTGGCTGTCAAGCTGCACATAGACCCTTCCGCCTCGACCGTCATAATGCAGCCTGAAACCAATCCCAGTCTTCAGCTGTGTGAACACAGAGGTCAGCTTCCGCACCTCGACTGCATCTGTATGTCAGGAAGAAGTTTTAAAATCGAATCAATTGGTTGTTTTTTTTTAACTATTTCTAGCAATGTATTTACATGTACCATTTGATATTGTGTGTGTGTGTGTGTGTGTGTGTGTGTGCATCGTGTGATTCCTACCATCGACATATGGCAGGGCAGGCGCTGGGTTTACACCAATTATCACCTCCCCCTCTCTTGTCAAAGTGATTTGGCGACTTACATCTTCATCCAGCACTACTGTCACTGACTGAATACACACCTGCTGCTGTTGACACACATTTATACGGAAGGGGCAGTTATATCTGGATTAAAGGAACACTGCAGGCTTGTTAGGTGTGTGCAAAAGTAGTTGTGTGTGCTACCTCTGCACAAGTAGTATATTGTAGTGTGATGGTGAATCTGCTGCTGCTGCGGCTCTTTGCCAGGACATACTGACACGCCCCTGGCTGGAGAAACATCCTTCCGTCAAACGTCGTCACAAACACGTCCCCAACCACTGAACATTCAACTAAGAAGAGACAAAGAGAAGAGTGTTTTTGTTTTTTAAATCTGGATGCATTATTTCTTCTTTGGCTGTCTTCGATGGGATTCTCACCTGTGCAGTTATTCTCAGTGCAGTTCCACACACCACCCATGCACACACTGAAAAAACAAAACAGAAACAGTTAGCAACACGTTGGCTGTGCTATATTCTCACACAGTAACAGTTTTCCACACTCACCAGACACTGCATCCCTGTTGTAGCACCTGTCCTTGTACATATGACGTTCCATGATAAACACATGGACACTGAGAGGCAGCAATGCATGTTCCATTCTGCAGGATGAGACCTGCATGCAAGGATCTGAGATCAGTCAACAATTTCAGAGACATTAAAAAAATTTGGGGGGGTTCTTTGAATACCATCAGGACAGTAGCAGCCATCCAGACAATGCAGGTTGGTTCCCAGGCATTCTTTCTCAAATGTACAGGTAGGTGGACAGCAGCTGATACAGTCTCTATACACAAAACTCTCCTCACAGCCGTCATCTGAGCATAAACACAAACAACTGGCTTAACAATAAAAGTAGAACACAAGTGTGCACTAAATACATTATACAAGTTTTCATGTTTCCGCTGAAATCGTAGAGCAGCAGCCATTACTTACTGCAAGAAGGGAAGCTGTCTCTCCACTCTCTTACGGGATATCCAACATGGGAGCATGCTCGGGTGTACTCCACCAAGGCTCGACAAAAAGTTTCCTCATCATCAGAGCTGAAAACATGCATCAAATGTTTTCGGGGAACTGCTTTCTATGCAAAAAGTTTCAACTCAAGCAAAAGGTTGAATGTATCTACTCGACAGTGTGCTTGCTTTTACTTACACACAAAGGTCAGAGACACAACTGGCAACAAAGGGATTGGGATCGATGTTTTCATGACAGGACAAAAAGGGGAAAAAGAGAAGCGCACTGCATTTCTCTATAGCATCCTGCATACAAATAAAGTATGGTATGAATATATGCAACATAATATACCACCAGAAGTAAACAAAAATTAACACTGCTAAAAAAGGTTTTATTATGGTGCACTTTGGTGGGCCTGATTTGTCTTTGCACATGTTATTAAGTGGAAATATTGCTTCTGTGGTTCTTACATCCATGTCTGACTCAGACTGGCAGGGCCCACTAAAGTCAAGATCCACTGAGGGACAGGCTCGTTCATGAGCAAGGTCCACTGCCCAGCTGTTAGCAAACAGTGCAGGTTCATCAGTCCGAATACCTAAAGTAAACACATATGTGCAGCTGTATGTGGTATACCCAGCATGACGTAGGTACAGACAAAAGATAAAAATGTATAAAAACACATACACAGAGTAAAAATGGAGTAGATTTTCCATTCAAACATACATTAAATTATTTCTTTAATTCATTAAACACAATAACATGAGACATAAAAAAGAGGGCTGATTATAAGAGGCACTAAGAGGAAATATGTGCGTGTAGAAATGCGCTGTAGTTGGTTCCTTTTTGTCTGTTGTCTTTCCTTGGGCTCATCT
Organism: Rhamphochromis sp. 'chilingali'; assembly: GCF_963969265.1. Classification (NCBI taxonomy): domain Eukaryota; kingdom Metazoa; phylum Chordata; class Actinopteri; order Cichliformes; family Cichlidae; genus Rhamphochromis; species Rhamphochromis sp. 'chilingali'. Next base: position 59,169,811 of record NC_137930.1, on the reverse strand, counting down.
CCACATTACTGGTCATCTCTCCTCCCAAACAAGCGGGGCACCGTAGTTCATGTTACTAGGTCATATGAGGAAAGTCCATGCTTCTTCCAGCTATTCAAATCAAAACTACCAGTTCTCCCCTGTCCTTCCACTCTAGACTCCCCAGGTCCCACTGCTACTATAATTGGCCAGAATCAGTGTTGAGTGTATAATAACAATAATTATGATGAGTGGGTGCTGAGAGAAGGGATAAGAGGATGAGTCGCCAGTCAGGCCGGTCTTACCGCGAGCAGTGGTGAGGTCATCACCAGCAACATTGTTGAAGTTTCCACACAGGCCACAAGGGGCGCCTTGGTGCTCCTCGCTCATCTTCAGGTAGACGCCCGAGCCTCCATCCCAGGCCAAAGAGAAGCCAAACACGCTCTTCACGAGCAGGTAATCAGCCAGTCGTTCAATAAAGACACCGCCCACGGTCTGTGGTAAACTTAACCTGACATTATACAGAGACAGAAACATCATGAGATCATTGGATGACGTCAGGTCTTTGAAAATCTTACTTATAGTCTTCTATCGATTTTACAGTAGGTTTAGATGGGATGGCGAGCAAATGCTTTCTTTCTTTCTTCCTTTTTAGTTTTTATTTTGACACCTCTGCAGTTAACAAACACACACATACATGCACACACTCATATGCACCTGCGACCTCCCTGGTGGACCCGATATCCCGAGATGTGGATCTCCTCCTCGTTTGGGAAGAACAGACTGAGAGCTCTCGGACATAAATACACACTCCCCTCACACACTCTGCTGTTGTGAACCTGACAAACACCAGAAAATGATAGAAGTGGAATAAGAGCCACAGAGGGAAAAGCATACCGATTTATGAACAAGGGCTCATTAAAGCTACAACTCAAATTTTGCAGACTATCATTATCTAATAATATATGGCTGCAAGGATAAAGACATAATTAGAATGACTTTGGCACCTTTTTTGAAAAGGTTAATCATAATTAAAAACATTTTTTTGTCCTTAGTAAGGCAATTTTTTTGTTGAGTTTTTAGAAAACAATGGCACAAAGAAATATGCCACATCGGTGTTGTGCTGACAGCAGATAGTTGTTAATAATGTATGCTAAACACAGACACTTTAAGACCTTGCCACATGACTGTTTTATAGCCTTTACAGATCTCCTATTTCCTGTTATTTTATTCAGTACAAGCAGTCAGATGCCACTGCAGTTTAGCTTATTTAAGAAACTTCCGTATTGCTTTGTTTTAACAGCAAACATGGCAATGTAGCAAGAAGCTAATATATAGACATAGAGTAAAGACTGATTACTAGCCTTACCCACACTGTGTACTGCGGTGTAGTTGAGTGACAATCCTGGGCCAAAATGTAAGAGCAGGTTCCAGGGAAGTAGAAATATATTCCATCAAATGTTTCATAGTGGTGCTGACCCCATGACCTGCAGATCCCATCTCTATCCTGGCCCTGGTTAGGTACTGAGAGGAAAAATGGGCACTTCAGTCAGACAAGATTCTTGTAATGATAGTGACACAAATGAACTGACCTATCATCGTTATGCCTTTCATCATGTTCTATTTCATTGCACTTATCAGAGGAAAATGAACTCCTGAATTTTCTAAAAGCTCTTTGTTAGAGGAAATCCCCATAGCAGGATATGCCAAGATGCTGCCGAGGGCCATTCCCAAAAATCTGAGGAGGTGGGTTGCGCTGACAGCAAACACATCTTCTGATTTTAATACTCTGACATGAATGACTCATTTTACATATCTTCAATTTCAGACATTAATGCTTAAAAAATATAATTTTCAAATTTTATTCAGTACTTTTTGAAGAATAGCTCAGTTGCCTCAATTATTATAATCTGTTACGGTGGGAGAGCTTGATATTTCTCTTGGGTGAAGCTTTTATTACCTTCATGACAAACCTGCACTCATGACATTCTTTCATATTTTCTTTCTGTAGTGGTGTTTTATTTTTAAAATTCATATTTTTTATCTTGTCAGTGCCATTTCAGGGTTTCTCCTCAAGTCTCAGCTGAGTCACAGGTGGTCTCTAAAGAACTGCATTGCCTTCGACCATTTGTCAACACTAAATTAGTTTTTATTGAAATGAAAAATGTCTTTACAATCACTGTGACCTCAGATCTCCTGATATGCTGTATAAGGAGCCTGTTCACAATATAGAAACCAGAAACTCCATCACTCAGCCCTTACCCTATTACCTAAGTTCAAGTGACTTTATATCAGCTCCTCTAGGGAGTAAAGTCTTTGTGTGCGTGTGTGTGTATGGGTGGGTGGTTTTAGTAGAGATGGAGGTTGGTGGATTTGTATCAACAAAGGAGAGACAGAGAGAAAGAGATCTGGGAAAATCTGATAATTAATGCTGGAGTGTGTACAGCTAATTAACATTTGTTGAATGATTGTGGAGCACATTCACAAATTCTTGAAGACTGACTATGTTATGTTATTAAAAAAGGGTATTGTTACCAAAGATGCTAGCCAGCTGGTTTATTGCATACCAAAAATGTGTGGTTATAAGACAAATCTGAAGGAAGACATGTAGATGGGTGGATTACTCACTGATCTGGCAGCGGTCTCCCAATGCCTGGAACTGGGCACAGTCACACACCCCACCTTCCTGACACCAGCCGCCATTGAGGCAGCCGCAGTATTCTGGGAAAGACAAAATCAAGGGTAATCATTCCAGCCTGCCCAGGTAAAGAGTGTTAAGTTTCCGTGAATGCATTTGGAATCACTTCACAGGCGGAGTATTTACCTGAAGAGGAATCTCTGGCTGTGTAGTTGTGCAAAATACTGCGTGACAGAGTACCCTCTGACAGCAATGGTCTGTACGTCTTGGAAAAGAGTAAACAACAGATGCTAAGAGTAGTTCCTTAAATAACTCTTAAGCTTTAACAATATCGCTGACACTGATGTTTCTGTACCACTGCTCTAACTGCTCCTGTAAGATAACAGTTGCGTCAAGTTGAGTGGGAGAAAGTGTACAAGTTAGTGAGTGTGTCTCATTCTCTACAAAGACAGCTTTGTGCCGCTTAGGGTGTTGTGCGCATGTGGGTGCCCTGACCTCCTCTGGTTCTCTTAGGTGTAGTGTACAAACCTCCTCCCCGAGGAGATCCCGTTTCCTCCGGAGTGCATTAGCTCTTCTGCACACACACACAAACATGCACATTAGTGGGAAGAAACAGTCAGAGGGGAGACTTAAGTGCACTTTACACCACTTGAATTTAGACTTGAAACCTCTCTGTACTGAACTCTCACACGCACATGTGCAGGCACACACAGACACACACTCTCATACACTGTCTCTGTCATATACACCATACAGGAAGTGTAAATGCATTTATCATGTTCACCCTAGAGCAATGTGTAAGAATGACATATGAAAAAAATGACTTTTCATTTGTATCATCTAATGTATTAATACTGTATTAATATTATTAGTAGACAGCAACATGTTTAGTATTCTTTCTTTTATTTACCTCTGTGGTCTTCCTTCTGCCACTGAAAGTCGACTCTGAACTCCTAAATGCAAAGTTATAAAATCAGCATTAAGGTTTCTGCCTTACTCATCTCAGTCAAAGGTATCTTATAGGTGTAAAATCAAAATACATCTCAAAGTGTACATCGTGTTAAGCAGACAGTTGTAAAATTGTATTACCATCTGTCAGTGCTAATACTGATAAAAGAAAGGAGAGATGAGTCGAAAATAACTTGTAAGACCTCAAGGATTTTGTGGCTTATTTATGTAAATATTGTCTCATACTTGTAATACATCATATAATATCAATAACATTAACATCTACAGAAGTCTGGATGTGTCTGACTTACCCTCAAGTAACAGCAAGTGGGAGACTGAAAACGACATAAGAAGAAATCGTTTCACTGTCCACTTTAAGTTCATCTCAGAGTCCGAAAGGAAGTCTCGCCGAAACGTTAACGGTGCATCTCAACTGTCCCGAGAGGAAAGAGTTCAGGGTGTTTGTTGAGCCGGTACGATGCCTGGTTGTACCTCTAAAACGTACCTGGTGGAGACAGCCCCCCCCTGACCAGCTGACGAGTAGCCTACACCTGTTGCGCAGGTAAGCCTGTTGCTTTGCTCTCTATCACTGCATCTTCAGCCAGCAGGCTGACGTTGGCTTGACCGTTTGCCACCGTGTGAGCCTACAAAGCTGCCCCTCCATAACAGAGGTTTTCACCTGAATGTACCGTAAAATCACTTGTGGGGTGGGACCCTTGTCAGAGACACAAACAGAGAAACAAGCAGGGGGGAAATGAACTAGAGAGCTTCGAATTAAGAGTCCAGTTCACAAAAGTTGGTTATATAGACATTATTAGCCAAAACAAACCATAAAAACAACAAACATATATTTGAAAAAGAAAACAACAGGAGTAAAAGCCCTTCTGGAAGACAGCCCTGAAGTAAACTTAGTCCATTAGCTAACAGAAAAGTATGTTAGCTAGCTAAAAAAGAATACGAACACTGATGCAAAGATGTGTGAAAATCATTAAAGCTACCATATGTAAAGGTAGCAAAGCAAAAATAAATAAATAAATAATAATAATAATAATAATAAAATGAATACATAAATACAAACAAATAAAAAAAACATTTTCTTTTGTTTCTTGCATGTTTAAGATATTTGAACTAATTTCAATTAGACAAATTAGACAAAGATAACCTAATTAAATGCTAAATGCAGTTTTTAAAAATTATAATTTGATTTATTAACAGGCATAAATTGCCCCTTAAACCTAACAACTGGTTGTGCCACCCTTGGCAGCAAGGATTGCAATCAGGTGTTTGCAGTAACTGGCAATGAGTCTTTCTTATCACTTTGAGAAGTGTTGTTCCACTCTTGTTTGAGGAATTGTTTTAATTCAGCCACACCGGAAGATGTTACACCAGTAAATACTGGTGTATATTACTGCACTGCTTACTGGACTATTAGTGCAGGAATAACTTTCTCTTGCTACACATAACAAAGAATCTGTGCTTTCACGTTAACTTTATTTCAACCTACACTTAACACAGACAAAGCTATGGTATTGCACAGCACTTGCCACCACACTTCGCCAGTGTCATCTGGTGTCAGCTGTGATCTTTTTACTACATTTAGTAAGTATGCATGTTTTTGGACTGTGGAAGGAAGCTATAAAGACCCAGATGGAGCCAGAGCAGAACATGTAAACAAAAAGTCCCAGCCTGCCTTGCTGTGGGGTGACAGTCATAATCTGCGCCATTGTTCCATTCTCAACATGGACCTGTGAATCATTCAAGAAAAAAAATATTATTAAGTCATTAACATGGGATGGACCATTGTTGTTTGTACACATAGCAGACAATTAAGCAAATAACCTATTTTAAATTGTATCTTTCAGCACTTTGTTGCTTGCTGCCTGTAAAAAAAAACCATATCATGTCACCATTACATAGTTGACTCCATGAAAAATGCCAAAGGTAGGCCTGTCCATGATTTTAAGTTCTGATCAAAATGCCTCTACAGCGACATCTGCAGTTTACAGAGTTAGTGTGAGGACAAAAAGGAGGACGTCGCAAGTCTCAGCACCTCCAGATGGGATCTCTCACAATAATTTAATACACTTCAGCTTTTTTCATGCTGATGCATGTTGTAGCAGCCCCAAAGGACTGTTAAATGAGGAGAGAAAGGATTTAGAAGGAGGGGATTCAGCAGTGATGGAGCCCTGCTGGGGACAGGATAGAAAGTTTTGCTTCGCTGGCACACTTACAGGTCTCTCTGCCACACCACTAGCACTGGATGGACTGCTTCATAAGCTATAGCCTTACAGAATCCAAACAAAACTTGCTCTTAATGCACTGGCTGCAAAATCACTCATTACAGCTATGAAATCACCAAACATTAGTGTAAATCTCCTACAGGGAACAGAACTGATAACACACTAAATGTTTTATTAATTTCAGGTAACATCCTGTGGGTTTTGCACATGGTAAAACTTAATTATCCAGTTAGTTCTGCATAGACAGGATAAGTCAGGGTCTCCTCAGGCAGCTGAGATGTCGAACTCAGAGTTTTACACTTGAATCTTTTGTTATACAGAAGCAGTCTTATCAAAGCAATCTGAACATTTTTTTTTATTATTACTTTTAAAGTCAGATCCCTAAAAACTGAAACCAAAAATAGATTTGTTGTGAGGTTGTCCTGAGCTTTCCCACCTAAAGTCAGTAACTGCAGTAGCGATTATGGTATCATTATTGTTCACATGCCTGTTTACTATAATGGATGTAACCTCTCTAAACACAGCAAAATGCAGCATGGCAATGAATTAATTATTTGAGAAAAAATATTATTTTTCTGTGGGGCTTTAGGCTTTGTAGCATACACAGAGGCCTTTCCCTCTGAGCTGTTTAAAGGACCAGTTTATTAAAATAATTAAAGCTGCATATATTAGGATAGCTATTATCTACACTTATAATAATGCACCCTTGTTGTTCCTCAATGAAAATGAACTTCCTCCATAATTTTTTCATGGAATTCCTATTTGTCTGTCTATGTGTACATGAGGACAAAACACTACAGTGCTCACTATGTGCACATTATTACTTTACACTATATCGTGCGGCCATCTGCACTTCACAGATATATTTTTTAATCAAAGAAAAAAAAATGCGTGAACACCTATATCCCCAAAATGAGAAAGGATGGGTCATGGTTTAATGTAATTTTATGCACAATTAGGATTAACAAATACTGTTTCCCACCGGTTAAAATTTAGAAATAAAGACCTGTCATTAAAGAGTGAAGTGGGGTTTTTTTGTGTTATTTTGCAGAAATTGCCACTTTGTGGCTTATGCAATTACGAGCTTAAAACAATTTATTTGCTTTAGTTTCTTTTAGCATTCTGCATGGCTATACAAAGTCTGTGTTCATCACTAGTCCCTGTTAGAAATGCCCATGGTTTACTTTTGTGGCAAAACAAGAAAGGCAAATGTGACAAATTCCTATTTTCAAATTCTGTCAAGACAGGAAAAATAAAATATTCCTGTTGAGATTTGGGCCTGTTCCCACTCTCCACTTTGGCTAGAGCAAAGGAACAAGTCTGTAAGTGCCGCCTAGAAATTATCTTGGCTTCTCTTTCTTGGCTCCTCAGTCACAGTGCACTATATTAACCTTTAATGATATTATTTTTCTTGTAAAATGTTACAGTGGAATACAATAGAAATTTAACGTACCTAAATGAATTTCAAAAGAATGAATCAGGCACTTAATAGCAGCCATACAAGTGCCTATTTTCAGCCCTTTGGCTTGTCTATTGCGTAAGTGTAATTTTCTTGGTGGACATCATAGAACAGATGACACTTACAAGTAAAAAAATGTAATTTGCTTTAATAACACTGTACATAGTGATGCATCTTTGATAAGGCAGAAGCAGGAGGAGGGAATGAAAAGCTTGCAGCCTGTTTTAAAGACTTGGATATTGTCATGGCTAAAGCAAGTTATCATTGAGTAGAATTAGTCAGTTAAGCTGCTTAACATTCTAAAGGAACAAAAATTAGAAGTATTTGAGGTAAATGCTGAGTTTTATATCCCTCCAGGCTTTCATTTCTTGTTGGAAATTAGTGCATTGACTTCATCTTCTGGTTGAAGGCTATGCCACTGGGCTATTGGCCGCCGGGGGTTGGCCAGCATGTCTGACCAATGGCGTTGCTCAGTTCCAGTGCTGTTCCCGCCCAGCAACACCTTCCCAATAGCGTCGTTCTTCCCAATCTTGTCATAGTCGAGCACAGTCACTGCTACCTGCACCTTCTACAAATGAAAATACAGATGCACAAATATCAGTGCTGATTATTGTATTTGTGTGCTTGTATTTGCAATTAAAAATGTGTACCTCTATCTGTTCACAAGGTACTTCAAAGCTGAAGGATTCATTGTAGTAAGGGTTCAAAGTGTTTTTCTTAATTGTTGTTTTCTTTTTCTTGAGTCTTTTCCCATTCTGCATTAAGTGGATCTTCACATATGGGTCTGGAAATGAGAACAGGGAGTTTTTATGTCACAGAGCAGACCAACGGCCTGGCATGGATGCAGTAACTCCATCAATGAAGCACAACATCAATTGTCCTCTTTTTGAAAGTGGGCACAGTACTAAAAAGGCATTTAGAAGACCAAAACTGAGCCAGCACTACCAAATCTGGAGTTTGAAGAGAGCACCTGGTGAAATCATCAATTACACAGAGAGACATATGTTTAGATGTTTAGATTTTGTATTAATTGGTTTGCACTGAATCATGAAAATTATCAGTACTAAAAAAAGGTCAAAAAGATTATTGCCAAAGGCTTTAAATCTGAGATGATTTCAAAGTTTTTGCTGCTTAACTCACCTGATAATCCACCCACATCCATTTTCTTCAGATTTTTGGCCTCCAAAATCACCACTGTCAGCTTCCCTGCCGTAGGGACATACCTCAAGGACAAACATATGTCTCCAAGCCGTTCACTCTAATACACACAAGGAGTAGTGAAAAAGAAGAGTATCACATTCGATGAATGTTTAATAAATTTTAATGCATAAATTATTAATTAGTAAAAGAAGCTGGAGTTCCTAAGACTGAAATGCTTTGTGTAGTATTTAAAAAGCTAAACGCATTCATCTTCTGTGCTCCTCCCTTCTTCACCCTCCCCCTGTCATAATATTCTCCTACCTCCTCCTTCTCTGCCTTCTGCAGGTCCCTCCACTCTTGCAGAGACTGGCTGAAGTCCACACTGCTCATGGGTATCTTCACAGCTCCAATAGCATCATGTTTTGAGAAACGGTCAAAGTCATACACAGTCATCACAAGGCTCTTCCCGCCCAGCTCAGTGTATGGTACCTGCAGAGCAGAGAACATGATTAAAGGCAGTCATTTTGCACATATATTAACAGAGCTGCTAGTCAGGGGAAATGACCTTTATTTATGTTGGTGTATTACAATTTACCTTAAATGTGAAAGTCTCATTGAAGTTGGGTTCTAAGGTCTTTCTATGAACTTTGGTTTCAAACTTTTTCTTTTTGTCTGGTAGCAGATAGAGTTTAACGTAAGGGTCAGAACTTCCTCCCACATCCATCGCAGGTAGCTCTTCAGCCTGCAAGATGCCTACCACCAGCTGGAACATGATAACAGGGGAATGTAAGGGGGAGAAAAGAGACTCTGGCTAATTGACAGGGAGAAGAAAAGTATTCAAATGTGACATTTTGAGAGCTGGCAGATGGTGGGCAAAACGCATCATAGTGAATAGCTGGGACTCACCGTATTATCTGTGAAATTGTAGTCTAATGTGAAATGTAGTCTGCCCAGCTTCTCGTCTTCCTCGGGCTCGTTATCTGACAGCTCTGTTTCTTTGTCACATTCATCTTTCAGGGACTGCATGCAGACAGACATGCATCACATCAGGTAATCTGTGCTACAACTTGTGAGGATGTTCCTTCTGTATGTTGTGTACCCTCACACAACCAGACACAGAAATAGATGATACATGAGCAATGTGTGACACACAGCTTTGATTAAAGTCCAGAACAAGTTATCTCACACCATAGTTCAACTCTTATTACAACATGAAGGAGTACAAAACATCCATATGTCTGAACACACACTGACAGTTTTAGTAGTCCTGGATGACCCGGATGTCAGGACTGTGATACATTGCAAGGACAATGCGTCTGCAGGCGGGAGAGGGGGGGGAGACAGACTGTGTGTTTTTACAGCTTACCTCATTGTAACCTCCATCCATTTCAGTGTCACAACCTCCCTTACTCTTCTCTTTCCCCTTTTTCTTGTCCTTTTCTTTGCCCTTGTCCCCCTTTTTTAGGAACTTCTTCCATACGCACACAGCGCAGGACAGCACCATACACAGGCTCACAATACAAAGGGCAGCGACAGCCCATGATGGCACTGCAAATCCACAAAACACAGAGATTAATCATACATAAATGTTTGACAAAAAATTTAGTTCTTGTTGTTTTCTCTTAAAATCGTTTTAAGGCAAAATGAAATAAAACAAATTTCTACATTGTCTGAATTAAGAGTACATAAAGTGAACACTGGGAAATAGTGCAATGAACCCTAATGTTCCTGTATTACTTGTTGAATAGCTGATAATTCAAGTCTTTATGGAATTTTGCATTTATTGTAAATCAACTGTACAGCTCTACAGTGTTATCTATGAGGGCACAATCCATGGAAATTTTGGACCATAATTTGGAGTTATGTTAATCCAGATTAAAACATATTGCAAGGTGTTGTCATCTGTCATGTCATGGTATTATCACAGCATAGTTCAAGTGCTTGTTCTGAAGTGTCGTTTCAAGGGACATCACCATCTCCAAGATTACATTTTTGTCATTTGGCATGCAATTTTAAATTTTCCAAAAAATGTGCATGCATATGGCTGTCCAAGCGGTACGCATGTATAACTCAAGTTAGTTTCTTTCATTTAAGGAACATTTCTAAATTGCAAGCTATAATCTTCTCTGAACTAGAGAAAATTGTTCATGTGTTTGTGTCATTGCGCCTACATTATTCTAATGCCTTATTTACTGGCTTAGATCAATCATTTTTGTCACGCCTCCAAGCAATACAAAACGCTGCAGCTAGACTCCTAATGCACTCTGGCAAGTGATCTTACATCACCCTTGTTTTATCCTCTTTACATTGGCTCCCAGTTGATTTTAGAATTTGTTTTAAAATTCTCACACTTCCCTACAGAGCACTAAATGGAAAAGCTCCAGACTACATATCTCAAAATCTATTATTTGTCCCTCATACAAGACTGAAGAATAGGGGGGGCAGAGTCTTTCAGTCTGTGGCACCAAGGCTCTGGAACAGTTTATCTCTGTGAAATCTTTTTTTGAAAAGAATACTGTTAAATTGGGCGTTCAGTTGACATTCTTCTTCTTTTTAAGTTTTTATTCTGTTTTAATGTTGTTGTCTATTGGTATTGTCTCTTAATTGTTGTAGCATAATGCAACATATATCTGTAAACAGTGCTATATAAATACATTTGACTTACTTAATCTGAAGTACAACAACAAAAATATAAAAAGAATGATTTCCAACTATGATTGTCACACAAACTTGTAATGCACTACTACCAGGGAGGGTATTTTAAAATTAAATCTATATCATTTAAAATATGTCTATATGTTTAATGTGGGATATTTGCTCCATAAAAGCAAATGTGTCAAATATGGCATTTTAGATGTTGTTCTGTGCTTTGGCCTTCAAAAATATTTGTTGAAATTATATCACTTGCATTACTGTTTGCTGTTAGGGGATAATATCTGACTGAATCATTGCAGCTATCCGATCCCAGTCCTCCAGCTGACTGGGAAAACACCGATAATACTAATAAGAAATGTGAGATGTTCAAATTTCTTAATAGTGCACAAGTTTCTTAATTTCTTCATATACTTTACCAAATCCCCGTAGCAGCTAGAAAAAAATGTAACTTGCTCACATTCATAATTTTTATAATCCTTTTTCCTAATTTTCCTGGTTACAAATGTTAATTCATACATTTTATCATTAAGTCATTTCTCGAACTCACTGTGGATGCTGTGAAGTTCACTCATGAACTTATTAAGACTGTGGCCTCCAGATTTTTGGTCTGGCGTGGTAGTTGCATTTGGCAGATGGGTAGGGGTAGCTGAGGTGCTTGGTTCAACTCGGCGGTTCCCAGTCATTATTAGAAGAGTGACGACAGAAACTGGTGAGATGAAGAAAAAAGATTGCTCAGCCCTAAAAACATCACAGCACGTGCAATAAAGCGAACATTATACTTCCATAAAATAGAAGACTGTTGCAAACTTTCCGTAGAACCATCCAAACAAACAATATCAACACGGATACACACAAAGGAGAGTTTCCATATTTGTTATTGATCAGATAGCAGTAATGTGCTTATAGATGCTGTACCATCAGTGAGAAATGACTTCTCTTGTTTCTGCTGGCCTGGCAAAAACACTTGAAAACAGGATGTGAAAGCTGCTCTCTCTCTCTCTCTCTTTCTGCCAAACTGCTGACATGGAGGTGTTTGGTGAGGTGGGAGGTTGAAGCGTCATGCGTGGACCTCTGCTGTTCCACAATGAGCTGCCAAAGGTGAAAATCATGTGCCAAGGTGATGTTTAACAAAGGCAAACAAACTAAGTGAGGGGAAGTTAATTTGCCAAAAGTTGGCTCCCAAATGCAAAACTGTTTTGGTACATTATATTCTATTCTGCAGACATCGCGAGGATTGAGTATCTGAGGCTGAATCAGCAGATGGGATCACACGCAGATACTGATCTCATTTTATGTCTGCATTTTCAGGATCATACACCAATTTTGTCTGAAAAGATACACCACTGTTACTAAGAGTTGCAGGAGCAAGCAGAATTAAAGGGATACCCAAAGGAATCAGGAGTTCTTCCAAACACTATATCTACAATATTACAGAGCTCTGACACTGGTGATATTATCGTGTATTCTAAACAGCATTGCTCAAAATACATGATAAAATGTTCAGCTGTCCATGTCCTATGACAGATTCTACAACATTTAGAAAAAAGAGCTAATTTGATGCAAGACACTTAATCAACATGTATGACTCTATTCCAAAACAGAAGGTAATATGTAATATGTAACAATATGTATAAAAGGTGTCAAATTCACCTAAATGTTTAGACAATATACAGCTTAGCATATATATCAACCTCCAAAGGTTTGTTCCTTCAGAGGAAGTTCCCTTTGCTAGTTATGATTTTACATATTATTAAATGACCAAGACTGTATCCAGTAGACAATATAATAAATATTTACCATTGTGTATTCATGAGTCTTCACATAGTTAATATTTAGGTTCACCACAGTCAGGACAGAAAAAGACATTTCAACTGATGAAACAACATTTGAAATTAATAGAAAATAGAGACATACCTGTATTAAAGCATCCCAGCAGCAATATTCGGACTTGCGGGCAATTCTTTTCCTTACACAAAAATGCAGGAGGAAGATAAAAGATGACAGAACACGAGACGCAGATGAGAACGGTGAGGTAAGGACCACCACGCTGGCCGTTGTCCTTTTGTTTTTGTGTCTTGTGCGTTCTTAGACATAAAGAAGAACAGTGCAGGTGTGCGAGAGCTGGATCAGGAGCGAGCGCGAGAGAAAGGGTGGGGTGGGTATAGGTGAAATGGCAGCTCAGTCATCTTGTGTTGCTTCCCTCTGTGTGTGTGTGTGTGTGTGCGTGTGTGTGTGTGTGTGTGTGTGTGTGTGTGTGTGTGTGTGTGTGTGTGTTCTGGTGAATTTGTTCTGTGCATTCAGGTCTCATGGGAGCACTGGTCCTGATTTCTGCCACCCCACCTCTTGTGACCTCTGTCCCATCCCCGCAGGTCACCCTCACCAGGCCACTGATGTATATTCATTAGTGTAGTGACATGGCATTTTAACAGCTCGTTAGCATACTGAGACTTCAGCAATAGAGGACATTTACATTCAGCGTGGACGGCTCGATATGCGTGCGTGTTTGTGTGCATGCGCGCATCTGTACATCTGGCAGTAGCTGCAGAACTGTCTCATACTATCTATGGATGATGTTGCCTGATTTAGAAACTTAGGATGTGGTTTCTGCAGCAACACTGAGATCAGGTTCCTGCCCCGCCTCATTCACCTTGAGGACCTAGAGATACTGTACAGAAGGAGGGATGAGACAGAGGGAAAAGAGAGGGTTTGGGGGATGGGCTGGGAAACATGGAGATCAATGTAAGTTGCTGTTTGTGACATGTAGAAAATAGTAGCACTGTATTTTATTTGGTCACTACAAACTGTTTTAAATGCTTTAAGTGAATTAATTATAGAGAAGGCCTGCAGGCCAGAGATGTGCTGCTAATCCTGCGTTCACCTGTGAGAAATCACAATTATTGGCCTTATTTTAGTAAATAAGCTTAATTTTAGGACAAGAAGCTGTATAATCAACTTTTACCAGAGACACATTACAACAAAATACAAATATCCAACATTTATCATATATAGATTTCATGAGTATGACCTTTGACCTTTTTCAGGTTGAAAACAATATATGTTAAGAGTATAATCATTATTTACTCAGAAATCATTAATTAATCAGTAAATTTATGATCATAACTCATTTATATATAAAAAACTCCCAATGAAACAGTATGTAACACTGAAGAGTGTAATGTTATCTCAAGTTGAACTATAAGTCATGAAGGTTGGCACCATGTGACACTTCGTTACATTTCTCATTTAATGTTTCATGTACTCTATTTTGGAAGTCCTGCATTTATCTAACAACACATAGGGTGGTCTGAGCCCAAGTAATCAATATAGTAAGATTTGTGTTTGGATGCCATGTCTTGCACAGCATCAAAGGTTTTATAGTGCAAGACAGATGGTACCTGTGCCCTAAAGTCTTTCAGGTCAGAGTGACCTGCTAATGGTGGTGAACAAAGGAACTGGAATTTACTGACTTTTCAGAGTTCACCACCTGCCAGAGATGAGATCAAGAATGGAAATTTAGAGAGGATGGGTGTAGTAGACCACTACCTATAAAAGTAGGGGCCCCAGAAGGTCCTGTGGGCTTGCCTTTAGTTGAGCTTAACCTCAGCATGGGGCACTTTTTGTCCATTTTTCATCTATGCTCCAATTAGTATGCTCTTGACACGTCTGGTGAGGGACAGAAAAACTGACAAATGAACCAAAACTGGGGAAAAGCTAAGGAAAACAAATAACCTGTGGATGGAAACATGGGCAAGAAATGAGGAACCAGCAGACATGGGGAAAAAGGGCAGAAGAAACACAGAGACACACAAGGAACAACACGCAGACAGACCAGCAAGGAGCAGAAGGAAGCACACACTAAATATACACACAAGGTAAAGAGTAGACAACAGGAGGGAGACACAGCTGAACCTAATTAGACATGACGACGCAGGGAGGAAGCAAAACAGATACGCTGACAAAGGACAAGGACTATCAAAATAAAACAGGAAGCTTGACAGCAAATTAAAAAAAAAACCTAGAGGTAGGACTCAGGGAACACGTAGTGACAGAGGACACCAACTCTAGACGTATAAGCTAAAGCGCAGTGACTGGGGAGACATAGGCAACAGAGACTTAACACAGGCAAGGATAAATACCAAGGGAAGAAGAACTAAGATCACTAAGACTTAAGAAATAAGGATAACCAAACCCAGGAATACAATACTTAAACATATTAACACAGAACTTGAAACACAACCGTGGCAGCTTTCCCTCCTAAACCACAGCCTTCCCTTACTGTCTTAAATAATCTATTCCTGTAATTCCTGTCATGAAGCTGTGTCTCCGTGTTTTTTGCATGTTGTGGCTCAGAAAATACTTGAGTTTATTCTAATGTACTAATATAATTCTATTATTATGATATAGCAAGTTTAGCTTTGCACAAAAATAGCGGGTAGAAATGTCATTGAAATATCAAATTTTACTGTCTTTACTATTTTGAGTATATGGCAGAGCCTGTACTTTTCACCTTTACATAAGTAAACAAGTTGAATCAGTACTTCAGAGTTTACTGGAGTATTTTTAATACTAGTATCTGCAATCTGCTGCTCAGGTAAATAAAAAACTAAAATTGACTTTCCTTTTTTACCTGACCTGTATTCTCTTTTCCACTAAATATTTCTTATTACTTGTTGTAGTGTGTACTAGAAATAAAGGCTGGGTGATGTGAGGAAAATCTATTATCACAATATTTTTTTTAGCTATATCATGTCTGATCTCGCTTGTTCTCTTCTTCATCTCTAGGTTGGTGCTCCCTGCTCCGACTTTCTCCTCCTCTTTCTCACACGCTGCTGAATTTATCCTTGTGTGTCAGAGGTGCAAAGCCATAAGAATGAACAATAAATAGAACTGAAACTTTTTGGGTTGTTATTTAATTATTGAATTCTGTGAAGTGGAGGCGTAAAAAGAGCTCAGGTTATTTAATTAAGTGGTACTAGCAAACATAGGGAACATACATACATCTGCAGCCATGCAGCTGCACTGCTTTTTTAAGGTTGAGTGAGGATGGGAAGAACAGACAAAGAAACCACATGCTCAAAAATAAACAATAAATTGACCTCCCCAAAGGGATTAATAAAGTTCTATTCTATGCTCTACGTTAAGAGACCTGTTTTAATTCGGATAAGTCCCTCTGAGAGTAAAGGCAATCTCCAGCAGGCCTGAGCTAAGGAAACAAAGTACACTAATGTAGTTATAACGTAATGAGTCGTTATAGATATATACGTAATTATACACTGTATTGAGCAGGCTACTGCCCACACTAAACTGTGACTATCACCAGGCAATCTGGGGGTGTTTCCTAAATCACTAGCAGGCGCCAAACTTCTGACAGAGTGAACAGGATGTATGCAGGTAAACTCCAGATTGACACGAGCTGATTGGTGGAGTCATGGGGAAAATATTGGCTCGTGATCTACGTTACAGAAAGACAGAGAGAGGTACAACACCAGATGGAAGGTATTTTATTTACACACTAAATTAATCTGATATCCCATTTTCAGCAAATGAAATGAAACAACACAAAATGTATTTTTATTTCATTTTATTTTTTATTTTTTTTATTTATTTTGGTGTGGCACTGTTTCTTAACTTAAAATGTCCTGTTGTAATTGGACATTTTAAGTTAAGAAACGGTGCCAAACCAACCCCCCCCCCCTCCACTTCCCTCAAGGTGTATTATTGCAAGGTCAAGACCATGCAATAATACATAGAAACTCCAACCCCCAAGAGCAAGCACTTTGGCGACAGTGGGAAGGAAAAACCCCCTTTTACAAGGGGGAAACCTCCAGCAGAACCAGGCTCAGGAATGGGGTGGCCATCTGCCTTGGCCAGTTGGGGATGAGGGAAGGAAGGCAGGAGAAAAAGAGTGGTTATTTTAACCACTCTTTTTTTTTTTTGCCAATTAAAATTGGTCCATCTCATCTAAACTTGGTTTTAAAACTAAGTTTAGATGAGATGGACCAATTTAAATAAATATTTTAAGACAAGCACGTGTGCTTGTCTTAAAATAGCACACCTTTTTCTCATTTGCACTCATTTAGTGTGCACATGAGAAAATCCTAGAGATGATACTTTGTCTCTTCAGCTTGGCATGTTTTTTGAAAGTGTTGACAATTATTTCGTCAACCGTTGGGTTGCTTAACTTCATGAACTGTCCTGGAGAATGCCACTTTTCATGGAGATCATTGTATACTGTCAAGCTGAGTTCTTCAATGTTCTCTAGGGAGATTTTATATTTTTTGGACAAAATTTTGTTCCAGATCTTTTGGCTAAGCCTCTGTACAATGAAGTCAGTTGTTCCTGAATGCCATGTCGTCGTCTCATTTAGTTCGGCCATACTGTGTATTACCAGATCTCTAGTGAATTTTTCCACAAGCTCCCAGTACTCGTCCCAGTTTTTAGATACACTGAGTACTCTTTTTGGTAATCCCAGCAGGTGTTTGGTGAAGATTGGAACAGTAATGTTATCAAGCTGCTCCCTCAGACTAAAAATCAAATATTTTTCCTTGCATTTGTGTGTTTTGCAAAGATCCTTTAAAATGGCCTCGTGGATATTTTTTAGGCTTTTTGGAGATAGATCCAAATGTTTGTCATTAATTTCTGGCCACATTTTCTCAAGCAGGCGATCACCAATGCAGTCAGGAGTGAGGCGCTCTGTGAAGAGCTTGTGTTTAGAGGCGACGTTGTCTATGGCCTTTGAAACCACCATCTGAATAACTTTGTTGACACACAACTTTTCCTCGCTCAGAGAATCAGATAGTGGACTGATCTGACAAGAAGTTAAAGACTCACTGTCACTGAGGAATCCCTGAAATCTGGGGGTTGCCTCATCTTTCAGTCCTCGACTTTCTGTTTCATCTCTGTAGCTTGAGTTGTCTACAGATATGCAGCCTACAACTGGTTGAGCCTCCAATCCCTGGTCTTCTACAGAGCTTTCACTTAGAGAATCAGACAGCAGACTGATACTAGAAAAAGTTAAAGACTCAGTGTCAGACTCAGGTACTTCTAGCTTCACATTGTTTTCCAGGAGACAAGATTCTGTTTTGTCAAAGTCTTTTCTATCAGCTGTGAAGTTTTTCTTCATACAGCTCTTTTTTGGCTTTGCTGTGTCTATTGTTTCGAGTTGTGTGTTTGAATTACCCACAGATATGCAGTCTAGGGCTGCTTCAGCCTCCAGTCCTGGAGTTTCTAAGTTTTCATTATCACCGTGGTCATCCACAGAGCTTTCATTCAGGATGCTGTCCTTTGCTCCTGTATCCTCTGTTTTCTCGGGGCAGTCTGTGCCCATGGACTGAAGACAGACCTCAGAGGTCTGCATGGAGGTTGGATCTCCATTCTCTGTGGGTTCCCTAGTTGATCTCACTAACATTTTACAAAACTTCAGCATGTCTGTTAACAAAGTGGAAAGCAGATGAAAGTCACAGTACTCTGGTTTGAACGGTACCAGAGATTGCCACTGTGGTACAATTGTACCAAAAAAGTGGTTGATGAGTAACTCCCAAGTTTCCACTGAGGTGTAAGTGAGTGGAGTATTCATGTTAAAGTCTGTACTATTTAAACTCTGAATTGGAGAAGTGGGATTCATTTGATGTGTAGTTGGAGTTGTGCTAGACATGTGTGCTGTTTGTAAACTAAATGCGCTTAAATTACACTCGCTGCTCTGATGCATAAATGCTTTGTGAACTGAGCTTTACTGGCATTGCTCTTGGCTATTTATAGCCTCGCATGTCAGAAGCCACGCCCACCCCGAAGAACGCATTGATAGGTCACAGCAGGTAGCCAGTGTGACGTCACACGCAGTTCTTGGCCCGAAGAAAACTGTTTAAAGTTAAATAATAATAATAATAATAATAATAATAATAATAATAATAATAATAATAATAATAATAATAAATTCTGTTTAAAGTAAGTAACAGCTCTCATGTGGCTCATTTATCAATAACAAAGAACCTTAAACGGTTTTTTTTTAGGTTAATAGCGATAATATATCCATAAGCACCCCAAGGTGAAGAAATACAGACAGGCTTTGAATGCTGCCTTGTTTTCATTGTCGCTAATAAAGTCTCGTACAAACATCAGCTAACGACAGGAGCGAGAACAGCCTGGAAAGCCTTAAGAGAGATAAAATAAATATAACTTTGATATGAACTAAAGTCTTTTTGTTGTTATTTCGTTATTGTATTTTGTGGCGTGGTGGCGGGGAAAGAACTCAACTAAGTATATCTGGTATACTTATCCGGCAGTATTTCCTAAATGTATATTAAATTGCAAACCATTGGAAAGAGATCAACAAATGTCGTGTAGCTGTGATCATTTTTGGCTGGATACACTAGGTGGAAGCAGCGATTTCTAATCCAAGGTACCTCAACCAAAGAAGAAGCACAGAGGCGAGCGATCCTTTCTAACTAACGGTGAGCAAAGTCCTGAAAAATCAAGCCGCGTTTTATTTATTTTTTAGAAATCAGAGAAGGTATATTTCAAGATATTCTAAAACACACCCGGATTTTTTAAATGAAATAGGCTATTATCACAATATTTTTTTGGCTATCATGTCTGATCTCTCTTGTTCTCTTCTTCATCTCTAGGTTGGTGCTCCCTGCTCCGACTTTCTCCTCCTCTTTCTCACACGCTGCTGAATTTATCCTTGTGTGTCAGAGGTGCAAAGCCATAAGAATGAACAATAAATAGAACTGAAACTTTTTGGGTTGTTATTTAATTATTGAATTCTGTGAAGTGGAGGCGTAAAAAGAGCTCAGGTTATTTAATTAAGTGGTACTAGCAAACATAGGGAACATACATACATCTGCAGCCATGCAGCTGCACTGCTTTTTTAAGGTTGAGTGAGGATGGGAAGAACAGACAAAGAAACCACATGCTCAAAAATAAACAATAAATTGACCTCCCCAAAGGGATGAATAAAGTTCTATTCTATGCTCTACGTTAAGAGACCTGTTTTAATTCGGATAAGTCCCTCTGAGAGTAAAGACAATCTCCAGCAGGCCTGAGCTAAGGAAACAAAGTACACTAATGTAGTTATAACGTAATGAGTCGTTATAGATATATACGTAATTATACACTGTATTGAGCAGGCTACTGCCCACACTAAACTGTGACTATCACCAGGCAATCTGGGGGTGTTTCCTAAATCACTAGCAGGCGCCAAACTTCTGACAGAGTGAACAGGATGTATGCAGGTAAACTCCAGATTGACACGAGCTGATTGGTGGAGTCATGGGGAAAATATTGGCTCGTGATCTACGTTACAGAAAGACAGAGAGAGGTACAACACCAGATGGAAGGTATTTTATTTACACACTAAACTAATCTGATATCCCATTTTCAGCAAATGAAATGAAACAACACAAAATGTATTTTTATTTCATTTTATTTTTTATTTTTTTTTATTTATTTTGGTGTGGCACTGTTTCTTAACTTAAAATGTCCTGTTGTAATTGGACATTTTAAGTTAAGAAACGGTGCCAAACCAACCCCCCCCCCCCCCCCCCCCCCCCCCCTCCACTTCCCTCAAGGTGTATTATTGCAAGGTCAAGACCATGCAATAATACATAGAAACTCCAACCCCCAAGAGCATGCACTTTGGCGACAGTGGGAAGGAAAAACCCCCTTTTACAAGGGGGAAACCTCCAGCAGAACCAGGCTCAGGAATGGGGTGGCCATCTGCCTTGGCCAGTTGGGGATGAGGGAAGGAAGGCAGGAGAAAAAGAGTGGTTATTTTAACCACTCTTTTTTTTTTTGCCAATTAAAATTGGTCCATCTCATCTAAACTTGGTTTTAAAACTAAGTTTAGATGAGATGGACCAATTTAAATAAATATTTTAAGACAAGCACGTGTGCTTGTCTTAAAATAGCACACCTTTTTCTCATTTGCACTCATTTAGTGTGCACATGAGAAAATCCTAGAGATGATACTTTGTCTCTTCAGCTTGGCATGTTTTTTGAAAGTGTTGACAATTATTTCGTCAACCGTTGGGTTGCTTAACTTCATGAACTGTCCTGGAGAATGCCACTTTTCATGGAGATCATTGTATACTGTCAAGCTGAGTTCTTCAATGTTCTCTAGGGAGATTTTATATTTTTTGGACAAAATTTTGTTCCAGATCTTTTGGCTAAGCCTCTGTACAATGAAGTCAGTTGTTCCTGAATGCCATGTCGTCGTCTCATTTAGTTCGGCCATACTGTGTATTACCAGATCTCTAGTGAATTTTTCCACAAGCTCCCAGTACTCGTCCCAGTTTTTAGATACACTGAGTACTCTTTTTGGTAATCCCAGCAGGTGTTTGGTGAAGATTGGAACAGTAATGTTATCAAGCTGCTCCCTCAGACTAAAAATCAAATATTTTTCCTTGCATTTGTGTGTTTTGCAAAGATCCTTTAAAATGGCCTCGTGGATATTTTTTAGGCTTTTTGGAGATAGATCCAAATGTTTGTCATTAATTTCTGGCCACATTTTCTCAAGCAGGCGATCACCAATGCAGTCAGGAGTGAGGCGCTCTGTGAAGAGCTTGTGTTTAGAGGCGACGTTGTCTATGGCCTTTGAAACCACCATCTGAATAACTTTGTTGACACACAACTTTTCCTCGCTCAGAGAATCAGATAGTGGACTGATCTGACAAGAAGTTAAAGACTCACTGTCACTGAGGAATCCCTGAAATCTGGGGGTTGCCTCATCTTTCAGTCCTCGACTTTCTGTTTCATCTCTGTAGCTTGAGTTGTCTACAGATATGCAGCCTACAACTGGTTGAGCCTCCAATCCCTGGTCTTCTACAGAGCTTTCACTTAGAGAATCAGACAGCAGACTGATACTAGAAAAAGTTAAAGACTCAGTGTCAGACTCAGGTACTTCTAGCTTCACATTGTTTTCCAGGAGACAAGATTCTGTTTTGTCAAAGTCTTTTCTATCAGCTGTGAAGTTTTTCTTCATACAGCTCTTTTTTGGCTTTGCTGTGTCTATTGTTTCGAGTTGTGTGTTTGAATTACCCACAGATATGCAGTCTAGGGCTGCTTCAGCCTCCAGTCCTGGAGTTTCTAAGTTTTCATTATCACCGTGGTCATCCACAGAGCTTTCATTCAGGATGCTGTCCTTTGCTCCTGTATCCTCTGTTTTCTCGGGGCAGTCTGTGCCCATGGACTGAAGACAGACCTCAGAGGTCTGCATGGAGGTTGGATCTCCATTCTCTGTGGGTTCCCTAGTTGATCTCACTAACATTTTACAAAACTTCAGCATGTCTGTTAACAAAGTGGAAAGCAGATGAAAGTCACAGTACTCTGGTTTGAACGGTACCAGAGATTGCCACTGTGGTACAATTGTACCAAAAAAGTGGTTGATGAGTAACTCCCAAGTTTCCACTGAGGTGTAAGTGAGTGGAGTATTCATGTTAAAGTCTGTACTATTTAAACTCTGAATTGGAGAAGTGGGATTCATTTGATGTGTAGTTGGAGTTGTGCTAGACATGTGTGCTGTTTGTAAACTAAATGCGCTTAAATTACACTCGCTGCTCTGATGCATAAATGCTTTGTGAACTGAGCTTTACTGGCATTGCTCTTGGCTATTTATAGCCTCGCATGTCAGAAGCCACGCCCACCCCGAAGAACGCATTGATAGGTCACAGCAGGTAGCCAGTGTGACGTCACACGCAGTTCTTGGCCCGAAGAAAACTGTTTAAAGTTAAATAATAATAATAATAATAATAATAATAATAATAATAATAATAATAATAATAATAATAATAAATTCTGTTTAAAGTAAATAACAGCTCCCATGTGGCTCATTTATCAATAACAAAGAACCTTAAACGTTTTTTTTTTTTTAGGTTAATAGCGATAATATATCCATAAGCACCCCAAGGTGAAGAAATACAGACAGGCTTTGAATGCTGCCTTGTTTTCATTGTCGCTAATAAAGTCTCGTACAAACATCAGCTAACGACAGGAGCGAGAACAGCCTGGAAAGCCTTAAGAGAGATAAAATAAATATAACTTTGATATGAACTAAAGTCTTTTTGTTGTTATTTCGTTATTGTATTTTGTGGCGTGGTGGCGGGGAAAGAACTCAACTAAGTATATCTGGTATACTTATCCGGCAGTATTTCCTAAATGTATATTAAATTGCAAACCATTGGAAAGAGATCAACAAATGTCGTGTAGCTGTGATCATTTTTGGCTGGATACACTAGGTGGAAGCAGCGATTTCTAATCCAAGGTACCTCAACCAAAGAAGAAGCACAGAGGCGAGCGATCCTTTCTAACTAACGGTGAGCAAAGTCCTGAAAAATCAAGCCGCGTTTTATTTTATTTTTTAGAAATCAGAGAAGGTATATTTCAAGATATTCTAAAACACACCCGGATTTTTTAAATGAAATAGGCTATTATCACAATATTTTTTTGGCTATCATGTCTGATCTCTCTTGTTCTCTTCTTCATCTCTAGGTTGGTGCTCCCTGCTCCGACTTTCTCCTCCTCTTTCTCACACGCTGCTGAATTTATCCTTGTGTGTCAGAGGTGCAAAGCCATAAGAATGAACAATAAATAGAACTGAAACTTTTTGGGTTGTTATTTAATTATTGAATTCTGTGAAGTGGAGGCGTAAAAAGAGCTCAGGTTATTTAATTAAGTGGTACTAGCAAACATAGGGAACATACATACCCAGCCAACATGTATATATGGGCCCCACCTGGTTTTTGCTCGGGCTGGATGGGTACCATGTGGGCATGGTCTCAAACTGGGCTTTTTGTATGGGGCCTACTTGGGTTCTTCACATTAAACCCATATGGGCCATCCCAAGTGAGCACTTTTAGTAGGTCCTAGCTGGGTCAAACATGGGAAACACTTAACTTGGTCCAAAATGGGAAACACATGTTGGACCCACTTGGGTTTTCCACCTGGGATAGAAATGGGCAAACAGTCATTTAAGGATAGGCTGTTGTTGTGTGCCCCAGGTGGGGCAAAGTTAGGTAATCAATATATGTTTTAGTATCGATGACACAGGTGGGGCCCACCTGGTCGAAGTACATGGGTCACACATGGGCAAATGCAAGTCAGACCCTGCATTGAGCATTGAGAACCAATTTCAACTCCAGAAGTGTGTGCTGAACTACGTCAAAACTTTCTGCAAAGATTCTATTGCCTTTTCAAGGTTTGAGCCAAAGGAATAAATAACTCTCTTTTATAACCTGCAGACGGCACCCATGGGGTACCATTCTCTAACAAATCACCCTAACTTTAACATATTTGGCACAACCTCAGTCTATCACTTTTGCTACCCTTATGTACAGTCAGATGTTCTTTACCCTTCATTTTTGACCCTCTCAGTATTTAGCCTTGGCTGGCAAATGTACTCAAAGTCCACACTGAGACCTCAAGATGTTATGTGTTATCAGACACTACAACCCAGCTGTCAAGTGAGACTATAGGAACTTTGGTGTTTTTGAACATTCAATGTTACTCAAAACACTCTGCACACTATTCCAAATAACTGGTTACTTTTTAATTTTAGATTTCATTTTAAGTACTTAATGTGAACTTTCAGCACTCTGCATGGTAGGCTGCATGGTGAGGATCAGATAAGATAAAATAAGGACTTCATAATTCTTCTTAGGTAAATTCACTTGTCACAGCAGCAATAATAAGTGATTAAAACGGACACAAGAGTAGAAAAAAAGAAAAGCAAAAAATACAAATAAAAAACCTAAGATAAAAGTGAATTACACAGACAAAATCCAGATTTGGCATTTGCAAATTAAGGATTACTGGTTGTTCAAACAATTAAGACTATTTACTTGAGCAAACATGCAGTTGAGGATTTTTAGTAGATCAGACACACTCTACTGTATTAGAGAAAAGACAGTTAGCTACATGGAAGATGGAAGTTTTGGTTAATCAGATCCAGTAAAGCTCCTGAAGTATATTACCAATCTGTTAAAATGTTACTCTTCAAACTTGTGCCCTCAAATTATATAACCAGAAATAATTTATATTATCTTTGAACTAGTGGAAAGGAGAGGGAATGGGGTCTTTCAAGCAGTCACACTTCAACTGTGAAACTCCCTTGTCCTTATGGTGTATTGACACTATTGAAACTTTTCAAAAGCAGTCTAATGTTAGAAGAGCTTTTAGGTAAACTGTTATTCTTCTTCTTATCATTATGATATTTTTATTAATTATATTTTTATTATGATGTTGATTTGGGTGACAATTTTTGATAAATATCATATATTAATTTTTTAAACATATTAACCATCCCTATGCTTAAAATTTTAAAAACAAAATTGTTCTTTTAAACTTGTGCATTGTTTGACTTTTAAAATTTTTGTATCAGGTGTAAAACGACTTTTTAAATAAAGTTGTTTTTAACGTGAGCAGCTCCTATTGGCTCGTTTAAAAAGAGGGAGGAGCAGATTGCACCGGCTAGCGTCTAGTCTTCGCGGTCTTTCGTCTGTTGCGGCCTTTTCTCTCCCTGGTGTTTGAGAACATGGAGGACAAAAGGATACCAAAGAATCGAAAACAAGACAAAGAAGACAAAGGTAAATACTTAAAGTTTGATACGTTTTCATCAATGGTTATTTTAGTAACTTTCTATAGTCGTCCTAAACGGTATAAGGGGGAGAAGCATAACATCTTTAGTTATCAGGTAGAACTGGGTTAATTTACTGCATTGTCTTTGGCAAACATAATTTAAAGTTAATTACAAAACTCTTACTGCCTATGTCTGTGAAGGTTCTCAGTTATCCAGGTCATCGTAGTCAAAGGAGCTCTTTGCAAGCTCCTTTGACTCTTGCTGCCTATATTCTACTCAATAAAGTTCATCTTATCTTATTCTGTTTTCATTGCACCATTCTCTCTATACAGTTTTTGAATTTACACACTATAACGTACACGGCAGTTGTTTTTCTGTGCTTCTGCAACTGTTTCTTAGGTTTTCCTATAAGGTTTTTGTAATTAATTTTAAAAATGTATATTATTTTTTGGCTTTAGTGGATTCCCGCTCAGCTAACTCGGCCATTATGCACTACCCAGTAAACAAGATGGCTGAACAGTATTTTAAATGTCTGAACATGAGCTAGTCATACCATGTTACATAATATTCATGTGCAGTGTAGCAAGCTCACCTTATAGGGGTGTAAAACATGAGGCGTATGAGGTGATTGTTTAAATTACAGGAGTAGATGCCTGCAGCTGAAACGGTTTTCTGATCTGAACGTGAACCTACTGGTCACGTTTACGGTAATGTTACCAGATATGCATTGTACTATAGGAAAACGGTGGTGCATCAGTGTGCAAAAAGCCCCCAAAAGAAACACACAGCTTCTTTAGCTCAAACACTGTCTGATCTCTTAGATACTGCTGTTCCATCTAGGTATTGGTTACTGAGAAATGTTAGGTCATTAATTAATTAAGAGAGTGCAGCTGTTCAGATCAGATGGTGAAGTAGGAAAATGCAGAACATGAATTACAATTACAAAGCTTAAGTTTAAAACAATTATTATATATTAAGCATTTTTTTTGCTCTTTTTTAAAAATTCTTTTAGCTAATAATGGACTCAATTTTATTATCAACTTCAAAGACCTATTAAACTTTTAAACCATTAAATCCAGGAAATTAGATGCCCGTAAATGTACAAGATCTTCTTTATGGCTTGTATCCCCAAATATTCAATAATCCTTTCTAAAAGTACACAAATTTTGTTCTTTTCAATTAAATAGTGCATGTTTAATGTATTCTTGAGCAGGTAAAAATTCCACTAAATTAGTTTTTGCATATTTTTAAGTATAATCAAATTTTTATAGTTTGCAAGTACTTTTAATTTGGAGATTTTGCCACTTGATTTGAAGTTTGGATAGTGCTTTAGTGTATAGTGGATAGTGTAATTTGTAAATGTTTTGAACTCATCTGGCTTCTTAATAATTTAATAAAAAATTAACAAGCCATGTGATAATTTGAAAACCACTAGGGACCACTTATTACTATGTCACCAATTTTTTACTTAAAGGAATTTAGGATTTATGTCTGTCAAGTCACTTGTTCTGGCATAAGTCACCATTTTGATATATCTTCCTGTGACTTTAAAGTCTGTCAGCTAGTTGGATACATTTTTGCACTGCTAGTGTTTGCTGCTTGAATTAGTCAGTTTATCATATAAACACATGCAGTGCCTTTCAAACTTTTAATTACACTGTTCATTTTGTGCATTAGTAAGAGAATCTTTTATATTGAATTATCCTGGGAAAAAACAAAAATGTTTTTATTTTCTCATGCACTTTCTTTCATTTCCTTATCACGTTTAGATTCTTCAAGATCACAAGCACCATCTTTGACATGTAAGTAACTTTCATATTATTTGTATTACTTATTATTATTATTTTTGAAAAGTGATGGTCTTTGGGGCATCCTTTATTTTTTTTTTACTGGTATTCAATGTGTGTGTGTGTGTGTGTGTGTATATATATATATATATATATATATATATATATATATATATATATATATATATATATATATATATATATATATATATATATATATATATATATATATATATATATATATATATATATATATATATATATATATATGTATATATATATATATATATATGTATATATATATATATATATGTATATATATATATATACACACACACACAGGTGTATATGATCAATTTTAAAATTTAACATTTATTTAAATTTCCATCTTTTATGCTAACAATAATGCCAACAGTGTTCTCTTCACTTGTCCCACAACTCTGACAGTTTTGGTCCTCTGCTCTCCTCACAATTGGCTGATTTCCATCTGAGCTGCTACTGTCAACTGCATTAAACTGATTTTACATTGCCTTGTTATTCTAATCTTTATCTGCGTTTTGGACTCCAAACATTCACACCTGCTGTTAGTAACCAGAGCTCACAAGAGTGTAAGGCGTGTTGTTCAATAAAGTGATCAATGTGTTCACTAGCTGATTTAAATAAACCGGTAACTTATTAAATCCATATTTTATAGGAAGTACATTACTGATAAAAGTGGTAATAAACACGGTAACCAATAAAAATTTAAATTTCCTGTTATAAAAAAAAATACTGCTGTGAGCTCGGTTTTCTAACACCAGGTGTGAACATCTACAGTCTTTAAGCTCTGTAAAGATTTAAAAATAAAAGCATTCAATAACATACCATTAAACACTAAATTAGTTTGATGGTGTTGACTGCAGCAGCTCAATGTTAATCAGCTCATGGTGATGGGAGCAGATGAGCGTTTTTCATCATGGTTGTTAGTGATGTGTTGGTCAAAATGAAACGGCTCTTTGAAGTGAATGACACAAGCATGTGTTTTTTTTTTTCTCTCACTCTCTCTCGCACTTTTCCCCGCTTCACTCCGCAGCAAGCCTAGTACTTTGTGCTGGGAAGAGGGGGGAGGGGCGGTAGTTACACACGCAGTAGCACAGGAACAGAGCGGGAGGGAGAGAGACAGAAAGAGAGCCAGGGACAACAACGTCACATTAGAAAGGTATAGTGATCATGCACAACTATTTTCAATTGCAGATGATAAAGGACTCAGAAAGTTTATTCATGCAGGCCCATATGACAGAGAATATGCATTTTCTTTTTGTTTTCATATTATAATTTATATTTGTGTTGGGGTTTGCAGTGTTTTGTGTCGTTTCACTTTAAATTTGTTTAAAAGGAAAAAGCTGAAAATTTAAATAGTTAAAAGTTCAAATGTAAATAGTTGTTTTTTGTATTATGATTTATTTATTACATTTTATGTGGAGAGAATAAATAAAAGTATATTTACGGTGCCCGATAGAGACAAAGCACGTACAAACCCCAAAACACGTAAAAACTCTATAGCATGTACAAAACACAACAGAAGTGCTCCAGGATGCTAGGCACAGTGTTGAGCTTTTGTTACCTAGTGGCTACACAAGCCAGGAAGTACCAACGACCGGATTTGGTGTGTGGTAGTAACAGGTAAATGAACAGTTTTTGGAATTTTTTATAAATATATATGAGTGCTTGTGTATAAATACACAAACAATACACATATGATTTCAATTGTGTAAATTAAGTGATCTAGATAGCTCTGTTTTGGAAGTTCAGTTAATGCTAGAAATGGGTTTTGAGGTTTGTACATGCTTTGTCTCTAGGGGCCACCATATACATTTATATATAAACATATATAAATAAAACCACGTTTCTTTTTTTACGTTAGTAATTCCTTTTGTGCATAATTTCATATTGTTGTTAATAATAAATTAAAGCAACAAAACAACCTGAAGAGCCAGTTGCGAGCCGAAAGAGCCGGCTTTCTAAAAAGAGACGAAAATCCCGTCACTAGTTGTGTAATATGCTGGTATTGATATGATCAAAAATGAACTTAGTTGTTTTGTATTCTATAGAAATTGTACATCTAATTATTAACGAGGCTTTCTGCTGATGTTATCAATTAAAATTTTATTGTTTTATTTTTAAGCAACAACTTTTTAGTATGCAATCAGTCCATGCTGTACAGGACAGATTTGTAAACTGTGCATACAAAAATAGTCTATTTTACAAAATTGCTCTTTCAACAAATGTAAATCACAGCAGATTTTTTTTGTTGTAGGTGCGCTGTCACAACTAGGGGGGAAGTCCTCAAAATTGAAGGCAGAACAGGAAAATACATGGAAATAACAATTTTCCTTTAAGCACATCAGTAAAGGTCGATCCAGATACTTGATAACTGTTGGTATAGGTATGACATGAATTTGAATCTCCATTATCACAGGTTTTAATTGGGAGCCAACATGCAGATATACAGGAGGATTATAAACAGCAATTCCTATTGCATACAACTGTTTTAGAAAATACCAACAACACTGTTCATTTATCACTTGCTGGTCTATAGACTTTACAGTGTGGATGGAGGGAAAATCCATCTGGCTCCACTCTGGCTGAATTGGTGCTACAAACAATTCTGCGCTCGGCTTTCCTGGCTGTGTGTGGATTTAAACTTACACATCCAAATTTTGACCCTATTTTTCTTTCTTTTAGCTGATTGGTCAATTTCATGTCAATCACCAATTAAACAATCCAATCAGAGAACATCTCCAGAAGTTGATTCTGTTCATCTGGACGTAGCATTTTCAGTGGGAGAAAATGCTGCAAGCGCTACGTCCAGATGAAGAGAATCAACTTTTGGAGATTTACTTACCTGGATGATTGAGCATGCATCAAGACAATCAGAGAACAGATAAGTTTGGCTGTTGGAGGGCTGCATTACGGAGCTTCAGGTCATGGAAGAATAAATTCCCTTTCACATACCAGAGCAGCATTTTTCTTCATTAGCTCGAAGTAAAACAGTCTGTGCGTGTCAGAGTTCAGTGGTTTTTGTGTCACAGGGCTTATGTGTAAAAATCTGGCCAGGGACCATCACATTACACTGCTATCATATTTTTCTGTTGCTATCATGTTTCTTTTCTGAGATGTTGTTACTTTTATGACAGATGTAACGAGAAATCTTCCAGAAAGTTAAATTTTTTTTATGGTAATGGTAAATGGCCTGCATTTATATAGCGCTTTTCTAGTCCCTAAGGACCCCAAAGCGCTTCACACTACATTCAGTCATTCACACATTCACACACTGGTGATGGCAGCTACATTGTAGCCACAGCCACCCTGGGGCGCACTGACAGAGGCGAGGCTGCCGGACACTGGCGCCACCGGGCCCTCTGACCACCACCAGTAGGCAAACACGGGGTTAGTATCTTGCCCAAGGATATTTGGCACGCAGCCAGGAGGCAGCCTGGGATCGAACCACCGACCTTCTGATTAGTGGCTGACCTGCTCTGCCACCTGAGCTACAGCCACCCCTTATTCTAATATTCTAATCAAATATTTGATTCTGATAACAGATAAAGATTTTTTTTTTTAACTTTTGTTCTGCTATTTCATAGTTTATACAAATTTTGGCCAATTCCTATTTATTTTATCCCTTTAGCCCCCAAAAAGTCGCCAGCGACAGGTTTTTCCAAACCTGTCTCGTCAAACCTGAGCTCTGCCAGGGGCCCAACACGCCTGGACTTTTAGAAGAAAGGAGATGTCCGAAAATAAACCACAGGGTCAAATACTTGATTTTGTTCAGTGTTTTAGAGTTATTAATTTGAATTGACTAATTTAAATATTTTATTCATGTACATTTTGATTGCCTTTAGTAAAAATGGCAAAATTTCAATTTTTTCCCCCCTGTTATTAATCCTTGATTACATTCATATAGTATACAGTAGAGGAAAAAACCTACCAGACCTACCAGTTATCCTGCGTAATATTATTGGGGATAAGGGTTAAGGAACCGCAATTAATTTTTTTTAGTTTAGCTTGTGTTTACTACCATATTTTTTTATTATCACCACACAGTAAACATTAAGTAATATGTAAAGTGTCCATTTATCCTCCATTCCGGTCCATTATCTTAAGCTTAGGCTGTTGCCCCTCGACCCAATCCGGTACTAAGTATAGAGGCCCAGACTTCGCTCTCTCCAGGCACTTGGCCCAGCTCTTCCGGGGGAATCCCAAGGCATTTCCAGGCCAGCCGAAAAACATAGTCCCTCCAGCATGTCCTGGGTGTTCTGGGTCTCTTCCTGGTGGGACGTGCCCAAAACACGTCACCAGGGAGGCATCCTAACCAGATGCCAGTATCTAATCTGTCCTTTTTGTATGTTCCCCTCAGGTTGCCATGGTAGCAGATACAGGGGAAACAAGTGTAGACGATGCCACAAGAAGGATGATGAAATTCCTCATATCACCTGAGCTGGCTGTGGAGTACAACATGCTTGGCCGACATGGGAAAAAAAAGTTCAGAGATTTGCGTCTTTTTAATGTTGTGTATGGTAAGTTAGTTTCACTTGAGACATTTGAACTTTAGAAAACTAAACTTTTTTAATAAAGTGTTTGAAAGTGTAATTGAGATTGGTTATCATGCAATTTGTATATATTTTTTGAGGCAATAAAATGAAATAAACATTGTTCTTTGCAAATCATCACCAAATGAAGTAAGCTAAGATTAACTTTACTTTGGCTTGCCCATTTTTCTTCTTCTTCATTTGCAGAGGCACTGAAGAATTATTTAACATCAAAAGTCAACTTCAAGAAGCAGAGAAGGCTCTGTCAAAGTGGTTCACTGGAGCTAAAGACAGAGGAGGACCGAGGGCTGCAAGGGTACAAAATAGACTTACGGCTCTGTAAAAATACAAAACAAGAAACCCTGCTGATTCAAGATAAGCTTTTGAGTTTTCCATCTGACTTTTTCCCCATGTTACTACAGTTCCAAATATCTAAGGAATTTTGCTGTAGTTTGACATTTCTAGTTTTTAAACGTTTACGCACTTTGGAATACAGTTATGTAAAATCACAGTTGTTGGACAAAATAAATGTGAAAAATGTTGTTTTGTGTACCCTCGTGATTTTTGAAATGGTTTTATTTACAAATTAGATTTTGTTTGCGGTCAGCTTTAATATATTTGGTGTCTTTGTGTCACAGAACCCGTATTAGCCGTCTAAAAAATTGATTTTGTGACTGTTTTACTACATGGGGCCCACTCAGTGCCAGAACTTAGTCAATTCAAACTAGAAGTAAGATGCAAATACAGAACCTACTGCTAATGCCATTCCAACTTTTTAGCTCATGTTTTCCTCATGTTGTACCCACTAAGAACTTGAAAAATGGGGCCTAGGTGGGTTTCAGTGTACTTTGCCCAGTTGGGGTTCATTTAGTTCCCAGATTTTACCAATATAACACCAAAATGGGCTTATAAAATGGGGCCATTATGGAACCCGTGGACAATCCCACTTAAAACCCACTTTTTAGCCTATGTGATGCCCACATGGTACCCACAAAAACTGGAAAGATGGGGCCCGGGTGGGTTTATGAGTACTTTGCCCAGTTGGGGTCTATTTAGTTCCCAGATTTTACCAATATAACACCAAGATGGGCTTATAAAATGGGGCCATTATGGAACCCGTGGACAATCCCACTTAAAACCCACTTTTTAGCCTATGTGATGCCCACATGGTACCCACAAAAACTGGAAAGATGGGGCCCGGGTGGGTTTATGAGTACTTTGCCCAGTTGGGGTCCATTTAGTTCCCAGATTTTACCAATATAACACCAAGATGGGCTTATAAAATGGGGCCATTATGGAACCCGTGGACAATCCCACTTAAAACCCACTTTTTAGCCTATGTGATGCCCACATGGTACCCACAAAAACTGGAAAGATGGGGCCTGGGTGGGTTTTTGTGTATGTTGCCCAGTTGGTGCCCATTTAGTTCCTAGATTTTACCAATATAACACCTATATGGGCAATTAACATGGGGCCATTACGGAACCCGTGGACAATCCTATATGGGGCCCATTTTTCAGCCCATTTCCAAACCATATGGGCCCCACATATAAATGTTGGCTGGGTACATCTGCAGCCATGCAGCTGCACTGCTTTTTTAAGGTTGAGTGAGGATGGGAAGAACAGACAAAGAAACCACATGCTCAAAAATAAACAATAAATTGACCTCCCCAAAGGGATTAATAAAGTTCTATTCTATGCTCTACGTTAAGAGACCTGTTTTAATTCGGATAAGTCCCTCTGAGAGTAAAGGCAATCTCCAGCAGGCCTGAGCTAAGGAAACAAAGTACACTAATGTAGTTATAACGTAATGAGTCGTTATAGATATATACGTAATTATACACTGTATTGAGCAGGCTACTGCCCACACTAAACTGTGACTATCACCAGGCAATCTGGGGGTGTTTCCTAAATCACTAGCAGGCGCCAAACTTCTGACAGAGTGAACAGGATGTATGCAGGTAAACTCCAGATTGACACGAGCTGATTGGTGGAGTCATGGGGAAAATATTGGCTCGTGATCTACGTTACAGAAAGACAGAGAGAGGTACAACACCAGATGGAAGGTATTTTATTTACACACTAAACTAATCTGATATCCCATTTTCAGCAAATGAAATGAAACAACACAAAATGTATTTTTATTTCATTTTATTTTTTATTTTTTTTTATTTATTTTGGTGTGGCACTGTTTCTTAACTTAAAATGTCCTGTTGTAATTGGACATTTTAAGTTAAGAAACGGTGCCAAACCAACCCCCCCCCCCTCCACTTCCCTCAAGGTGTATTATTGCAAGGTCAAGACCATGCAATAATACATAGAAACTCCAACCCCCAAGAGCAAGCACTTTGGCGACAGTGGGAAGGAAAAACCCCCTTTTACAAGGGGGAAACCTCCAGCAGAACCAGGCTCAGGAATGGGGTGGCCATCTGCCTTGGCCAGTTGGGGATGAGGGAAGGAAGGCAGGAGAAAAAGAGTGGTTATTTTAACCACTCTTTTTTTTTTTTGCCAATTAAAATTGGTCCATCTCATCTAAACTTGGTTTTAAAACTAAGTTTAGATGAGATGGACCAATTTAAATAAATATTTTAAGACAAGCACGTGTGCTTGTCTTAAAATAGCACACCTTTTTCTCATTTGCACTCATTTAGTGTGCACATGAGAAAATCCTAGAGATGATACTTTGTCTCTTCAGCTTGGCATGTTTTTTGAAAGTGTTGACAATTATTTCGTCAACCGTTGGGTTGCTTAACTTCATGAACTGTCCTGGAGAATGCCACTTTTCATGGAGATCATTGTATACTGTCAAGCTGAGTTCTTCAATGTTCTCTAGGGAGATTTTATATTTTTTGGACAAAATTTTGTTCCAGATCTTTTGGCTAAGCCTCTGTACAATGAAGTCAGTTGTTCCTGAATGCCATGTCGTCGTCTCATTTAGTTCGGCCATACTGTGTATTACCAGATCTCTAGTGAATTTTTCCACAAGCTCCCAGTACTCGTCCCAGTTTTTAGATACACTGAGTACTCTTTTTGGTAATCCCAGCAGGTGTTTGGTGAAGATTGGAACAGTAATGTTATCAAGCTGCTCCCTCAGACTAAAAATCAAATATTTTTCCTTGCATTTGTGTGTTTTGCAAAGATCCTTTAAAATGGCCTCGTGGATATTTTTTAGGCTTTTTGGAGATAGATCCAAATGTTTGTCATTAATTTCTGGCCACATTTTCTCAAGCAGGCGATCACCAATGCAGTCAGGAGTGAGGCGCTCTGTGAAGAGCTTGTGTTTAGAGGCGACGTTGTCTATGGCCTTTGAAACCACCATCTGAATAACTTTGTTGACACACAACTTTTCCTCGCTCAGAGAATCAGATAGTGGACTGATCTGACAAGAAGTTAAAGACTCACTGTCACTGAGGAATCCCTGAAATCTGGGGGTTGCCTCATCTTTCAGTCCTCGACTTTCTGTTTCATCTCTGTAGCTTGAGTTGTCTACAGATATGCAGCCTACAACTGGTTGAGCCTCCAATCCCTGGTCTTCTACAGAGCTTTCACTTAGAGAATCAGACAGCAGACTGATACTAGAAAAAGTTAAAGACTCAGTGTCAGACTCAGGTACTTCTAGCTTCACATTGTTTTCCAGGAGACAAGATTCTGTTTTGTCAAAGTCTTTTCTATCAGCTGTGAAGTTTTTCTTCATACAGCTCTTTTTTGGCTTTGCTGTGTCTATTGTTTCGAGTTGTGTGTTTGAATTACCCACAGATATGCAGTCTAGGGCTGCTTCAGCCTCCAGTCCTGGAGTTTCTAAGTTTTCATTATCACCGTGGTCATCCACAGAGCTTTCATTCAGGATGCTGTCCTTTGCTCCTGTATCCTCTGTTTTCTCGGGGCAGTCTGTGCCCATGGACTGAAGACAGACCTCAGAGGTCTGCATGGAGGTTGGATCTCCATTCTCTGTGGGTTCCCTAGTTGATCTCACTAACATTTTACAAAACTTCAGCATGTCTGTTAACAAAGTGGAAAGCAGATGAAAGTCACAGTACTCTGGTTTGAACGGTACCAGAGATTGCCACTGTGGTACAATTGTACCAAAAAAGTGGTTGATGAGTAACTCCCAAGTTTCCACTGAGGTGTAAGTGAGTGGAGTATTCATGTTAAAGTCTGTACTATTTAAACTCTGAATTGGAGAAGTGGGATTCATTTGATGTGTAGTTGGAGTTGTGCTAGACATGTGTGCTGTTTGTAAACTAAATGCGCTTAAATTACACTCGCTGCTCTGATGCATAAATGCTTTGTGAACTGAGCTTTACTGGCATTGCTCTTGGCTATTTATAGCCTCGCATGTCAGAAGCCACGCCCACCCCGAAGAACGCATTGATAGGTCACAGCAGGTAGCCAGTGTGACGTCACACGCAGTTCTTGGCCCGAAGAAAACTGTTTAAAGTTAAATAATAATAATAATAATAATAATAATAATAATAATAATAATAAATTCTGTTTAAAGTAAGTAACAGCTCTCATGTGGCTCATTTATCAATAACAAAGAACCTTAAACGTTTTTTTTTTAGGTTAATAGCGATAATATATCCATAAGCACCCCAAGGTGAAGAAATACAGACAGGCTTTGAATGCTGCCTTGTTTTCATTGTCGCTAATAAAGTCTCGTACAAACATCAGCTAACGACAGGAGCGAGAACAGCCTGGAAAGCCTTAAGAGAGATAAAATAAATATAACTTTGATATGAACTAAAGTCTTTTTGTTGTTATTTCGTTATTGTATTTTGTGGCGTGGTGGCGGGGAAAGAACTCAACTAAGTATATCTGGTATACTTATCCGGCAGTATTTCCTAAATGTATATTAAATTGCAAACCATTGGAAAGAGATCAACA
Source organism: Rhamphochromis sp. 'chilingali' (assembly GCF_963969265.1). Lineage (NCBI taxonomy): Eukaryota > Metazoa > Chordata > Actinopteri > Cichliformes > Cichlidae > Rhamphochromis > Rhamphochromis sp. 'chilingali'. Next base: position 59,132,959 of record NC_137930.1, on the reverse strand, counting down.
AATGTCGTGTAGCTGTGATCATTTTTGGCTGGATACACTAGGTGGAAGCAGCGATTTCTAATCCAAGGTACCTCAACCAAAGAAGAAGCACAGAGGCGAGCGATCCTTTCTAACTAACGGTGAGCAAAGTCCTGAAAAATCAAGCCACGTTTTATTTTTTTTAGAAATCAGAGAAGGTATATTTCAAGATATTCTAAAACACACCCGGATTTTTTAAATGAAATAGGCTGGCGGAAACCGCCGGTGGTTTCAATTGTTTTCTAAGTCTAGCTATTTGGCTAACGTAGCTAGCATAGTAACCATAGTAACTATGATACCGGTTGCCGTATATTGTAGTTAAAGCTACAGTAAGGTTGACGATTCGTGCTAAGAAACTCTTATTTGTGGTTTTTATGGTCTTGGCAGATAAAGAACAGTAGTTAAAAAAAAGAATCTCCGACGATTACATTTCATAGAGCAGAACTGAATATAGTCCGCCCCAATCGGTAAAGCTAACTGTGCTAGGCTTTTGAGCAAGTGCACCTCGTGGACGTTTTCGTCCTCCAGAAATTAACAATTTCCCTATAATATCCCTAAATCCGATATCCATCATAAGTCGTGTCTAGAAGCAAGTACGCCTGCCTTGTCTCGAGACTCTGGAAGTGCGCTGCAGTGGAGGTCGGGGGGTGTAAGAGCCGAGACGTTTATGATTAATCAGGGAGAAGAACTCTTCTGCTTATTTTCACGATATTGATGGCCCACAGTGTCAACATTTAGATTACAATGCATAAAATACATAAAAGCCACTGAAAATACATAATAATACAAGTCATATATCGACATTTCTAACAAGATAGAGATTTGTGTGCGTCAGATTTGATTTATTAGGTAAATTCCTCTTGAACCTAATTTTTATTTTTCTACTGCACAGCTTTTCCTGGTTCAGTGTTACGTACCGTTCAAATGACGTGTGTGACACATATAAATGAGTCCCCTGCTGTACACTGCAGGCAGTGGGTCTGTTTTACTTATTTGACAAAGATCTGAGCATTTTCCTGTTATTTCTGCCCATTTGTTAAACTATAATTTCTGTTTCATTAAGTAAACGGTTTCTCTCCGCGAAAAAACCAAACAAACATGGTTTGCATACTATATATTTATTGCCATGCTTTAATAATTAATGTTGTTTAACGGAAAAATAGTCACTAAGCATTGTTGTTATAGAAATTGTTCAATACAGTATGGTTCAATAGCTTTTGGGTAAACAGTTTTCTAGTGTGGAAACCAATAGATCTGTAAACCAAAATAATATTTCTCCACTCTCTAACCTACCTACATAATTTGTCATAGATTTGATTTTCTTACTTTGCTTTTAAGGATCTATCACATTGCCAAGATTTCTGTGTTTCTCAGAAAAGCTGGATTTGGATTTCCTTTGCAATTACATCTCCAAACCCTCAACTGCACTAATTTTGGTTTTTGTCATTATACGATCAGTCAAAGTCAAACCTCGATTTCCTTTGAACCCACTCTATCCCAGTGTGGCTCCTGTTTCCACATATATAAAAAAGACAAGCAGCCACGCCTCTGAGTCAGATATTGTTAACATTCTTCATCATCATTACTGCTTTCTCACTTAGGTAGGATCTAATAGTGTCTACAGTTACGCCCTCTCATTGCTTCTCTAAGCAGTCAGGTCAACTTCCAACACATGAAGTCCTAGATCCCTTAATTAAATCATGGCCCGCCAGCCATCCCAAGTCTACCAACCATATATCTGATTTGGCAGTCGAGACCTGTCTACTTAATTGTCTCTATATCCTCTGAAAGGCTTTTAAGTGTCTGCCAAGCACAGGCAGCCATGGTAGATTTATCCTGACACCTTTCCTACACTGCATGCAACACTAATGTTTAAATACCGCTTTACAGCGAGCCAGTATGTTGTGTGTAAATCCAAATAGTGTTTTAATTAGGAGGGTTCATGTTTTAAAGAATAAAAATACTGGGTTTGTATATATTATGTATTTATTTATTTATTGCAGGTCGCAGTTTAAATTCTGACTTTTTAAAATTTCAGTCTGTGCTCATTCCTGGGAGAAAGGATGCCGCCATTGGGGCACTTACACATGGAACATGTCCTGCAGGCAGTCGGTGTCTTGGAGGCGGTCATCCTTCGCAGTTTTGGCCCTGAAGGAGGACAGGTGCTGTTCACACGAGACACGGGACAGGCGATGTTGAGCCGCAGTGGGACACGCATTCTCACGGCACTACATCTGGAGCATCCGTTGGCCAGGTTAACAGTCAAACATTTACTTGAATGATTATACATATTTTTCTAGGTTTAACTCCTTGGTGACGTGTTTGTGTGTTCCTCATTTTAGGATGGTGGTGGAGTGTGTCTGGAAGCATAGCTCTGCAACAGGCGATGGATCCAAAACCTTTATCCTGCTGCTGGCATCATTGCTACGGTTGATTCATGCAGCAGCCAGCAAGGAGTCTAATGTGTCACACTCTTATAGCTCAACAAAAGCAGCAGAGGCTTCCACTGCCAGACACTTGGCTGACAAACTGCTAGCATTTGGGTTGAAGGAGTTGGATGAGCTCATTGCTACGGGAGTGGTCCCTTATGGAGGCTGCATTTCGTGGGAAGATTTCACTGTGGAAGCACAAACGCCATCTCTCACAAACAATCTCTGTGTTCAAAAGCTGCTAAGATCATTTTTTCACACACGCTGTGGTTACACGCACTGTGACTTCAGTAGTCACCTCACATGTGAGCTGCTCAGTCACTGGAAGTTTAAAAATCAACTACCTTCATTCTCTCTGCAGCTTGTAAGCGACTACTTCCCTGCCCTCCATACACCTGTGTCGGGCTTTCCTGTCCGCTCTTCACGTTTAATCAAGGGGCAGGTAATCCACAGGGACTTTGCCACGCCACCGCTTAAGACTGACCACCAGCCAGTTAAAGCTGTAGTTCTCACCGGGTCGCTGCAACCAACATTGCTCAGCACAGGAGACGTGCTTGAGTTGGGATGTAGAGGCAGAATGAAGGAGGAGAGAAGTATTTTACACTTTAGCTCCTGGATGGAAAGCTCACTGCAGGGTATTATTGCGAAGCTGCAGACTTTGGGTGTTTGTGTGCTTCTGTCTGCAGTAAAACAGTCTGCTGCTGTCCTGGCTTTAGCCACACAGGCAGAGATGTGCCTTGTAGAATGTGTCAGTGAAGATGAACTTTCTCTGTTTTCCCAGCTAAGTGGAACTACTCCAATCTGGGACTGTTCAATGATTGAATCAGAGCACGTAGCCACACTGGCTTTTTGCCGGCCGATACAGCTCGGAGCCCACAGGTATAAAAAACACACTTCGTCTTGAGTAATGTAGTGTGCTCGTATAATATTATAGATAGCAACAGGAAGTTTAGCATTATCTGTAATCTCCAAAACAGGAATTAATGCTGTTTTGTTTAGTTTAATGTATGGGTTTTGTCTCTTCCACAGGTATGTCCATGTGGCTTTCCAGGACTCGGAAGAAAGAATCACCATCAAACCCTGCAGTCTGATCATCTGTGCCCCAGGGGAAGGACAGATTGAGCAGTATGCATGTGCTTTACAAGATGCCATTCGCATGCTACTTAGAACTTGGGAGCCCATGCATGCAGCTGCAACCACAACATCAAAGAGCACCCTGCAGTCGCATAAAGGCGCATCTTTACATACAGACAGTCTGACCGAGGAAACCGCATACAGATCCATCGCTATACAGCCCATTCAAAAGTGTGTGTTAAAGCCAGGCTGTGTTTTATCTGCTGGTGGGTTATTTGAGCTTCTCTTACACTATGCCCTCCTACAACATGGACATAGTTGCTCAGTTTCCCCTGACCTAAATATAGATGCTTCTGTTTCCCAGCTCTTGGCAAATGCCCTACTGAGCGTGCCTCAAAAGATTTACTCTCACAGTCCGCACCATTTCCTGGAGTCTCAAAGAAGGGTCATAAGTTTTGTTAGTAAGTTTCCAAATGATTCCCACCCTTTTAGCCTTGTATATAAACGAGAAAATACTATAAGCCCTATACAGGTCGAAGGGCCTCTGGGGGATGGTAAACTAAGCTTGCATTGTTGTAGAGAGGGTGACAAATTGTCAAAAGTTTCAGAGTTGGATCTGGGCCTTGAATCTGTCTCCTGTAAATACCAGCTACTTCTTGCTGTATTGCAGTGTGTCGCAAGTCTCCTTAAGGTGGACGCTGTCCTGCCTACACACACTGCTTTACACACCCAGTCGCGTAGACTCACCAGGACTTCCTGGGAGGGTACAGAGGACGAAGGCGAGGACTGAGATTGTGTCTTAGTTAAGATAAAAGCCATAAACATATTTTCTCTCAGTGCTCCCTCATGTCAAAGATGGAGTAAATACTTAGCACTTTAATACATTTTTGGCACAGTGATTTTTCTATACCCACAAGATATATCCAACTATCTGTCCATTCTCTTCCACTTATCCTTGTCAGGGTCACGGGGGAACTGGAGCCTTTCCCAGCTACCATAGACCAAGAGGCAGGGTACACCCTGAACAGGTCGCCAGTCTGTTGCAGGGCTAACACATAGAGACAGACAACCATTCACACTTACATTCAAACCTATGGACAGTTTAGAATGATCAATTAACCTAACCCCACTAACTGCATGTCTTGACTGCATGACTGTGGGAGGAAGCCGGAGAACCTGGAGAGAACCCCTGCAAACACAAGGAGAACATGCAAAATCCACACAGAAAGGCCCCGACATGGTGGTGGAAACTCAGGAACATCTTTTTGTGAGGCAACCAGTGCTATTCACCTTGCCACTGTGTATATTTTGTTCCAACAAAATATATTTTTATTACAAGACACAGATGGTATTTTCAGTTTTATGACCATGTTGTGGTTGGTTGCAGTTTCTGTGGCAGTAAAATGTTAAAGTGGTCTATAGCATCCTGTCCTGAATCAAGGCAAGGTCTGGCAGTAAAAAAGAAGGCATTAAACACTGTTGTAATACGGAATGTGCAGTTGCGAAATATTTTTATGTGTTGCAAACCTTCCAAGCGAGAATGTGTTAATGCCTTTTTTCTCAGTATTATTCATATTCATAGATTTTCTCTAAAATTTCTTCTCCTTTTCTATTTTCCTGGCCTATTCCCTTGCTAGTTTGTCCCTTACACAAACGGTTTAAATACAGATCATCTCACAAAACAGTCCTTTTTTATAATCAGTGTTATCTCCAAAAAACGATTGAGGCATTTAGAAGGGCAACACCCGGCTGTCAACAACCAAATCATAGCATGCTTCCTTGTGCTGTAATCAGAGGAACACAAACTCTATTTACTTCTATACTCGCCGCTTTTTAGATGGAAACTGTGAGTCATAAAGACATTAACTAGTCATACTGTTTACCGTAACTACCGTGTCATTAGTTTTGAAGACAAAAATTTTCCATAAAATATTTGTAACAGCACAATTAAGAAACAAAGACACTTCTTGTCTTTGTTTGTGTTCTAAGGGAGTCAGTCAGCTGATAGCTGCCAATATCAAAGAAGGGGAAGCTGAGGGAGTTTTCCCAATGTTTTTTTTTCTTTTTCCTACTGCGAAAAAGGAAACAAGCTTAAGCTTGAGTGTAGCTGTCATTGTTGTCAGTCCTATGGAGACACCTACGCACGTCTAACTCTTGCAGCATGCTGTATCGTGAGCAGCTAAATCTAAAATGTAAATAAAGCTCAGTCTAACAGTGAATCAGTGTAACTCTTATATTTTCATTGTAGTTATGAATGTTACCAAGTGACCTAAGAACAGGTGCAGTTAAATGTTCTCCAACTTGTTTACTATTACAGCGTTTGGGAATAATTGCAGGTCATATTATTTTATGGTCCACTTTTATTTCTCTATTTAAATGCTTAAATGCTCCCTTGCTGGCACGTTTTATTTTCCTATACTGAATTGTTTATATTTTCTCTATAAATAAACTTTATGATTGTTACAGTAAACTCATAGTCGACTCAGTACATTTTAGTTTATTTGGCGCTTATTGTTAAATTTTGTCTCTGTGAAACAGTGCATATGATATAAATCAATCTCTAAATTGAAGAGAACACTGCAAAATGCATCGTCAAACTGCACGTAAAAATATAAACAGCTAACATTAGAAATCTTACAAATACAAAAAGGAAAACATTTACAAACACAAATCAGGATAAGGACCAGGAACAAATCAAATGTCATGAAAATAAAGGAATCAAGATGCTACTCTAGCACCAAGCTGGTTAAAGTTAACAGCTCGGTATTCAGCTGGCTACTCGTCACCTTAATTTTACTTAAGAAGTTGCATGAAAAAAGGAACTGTAAAACTGCTGCGGCTGTGTTGTGCAGAAGTGTTTGCTTTTTTGTGTTTGTTTTTTTATATCTGGACCATGTTCTTGCTAGTAGATGACCCCAAGTGACAGCAATAGAAATGTTATCAGTATACAATAGTATCATGTTTTGTTTAGATAATTAGCTGTTCACACACTAATTTCAGTCAAATCACCACAAAAGTACACATTTCTTTTTACTACACTGCCACTGAATAACAGATGACACCCATTTTAAAATTGGGCCTTATAACCACATAACAGCTATCTAGTCCAGGAAAGTGGGCCTAAGCATCAGCAGCACAGATAAGGCTGACGTATAATGCAATCAGAAATATGTGCACCCAGCCTAAGCTTAGTTTATCCCCCCCTTTAACGAGCAGTGTTTCTACTGGCAGTGGAGAGTCGTGGGACTCTAGGAATGACATCATGCAACATTAATGAGGACTTCGAGAGGGTGTCACACCACCTCCCTGGACCTCCTGATGGCGCAGCACAGGAGCATGCTAAAGATCATCCCAAACACCTGTAAGAAAGAGTGTTACAAGTTTTGAGCTCATTTCTGGACTGTCCTCATTCAGCACAATAGCATTAAGAGTTAAACCAATCATGCGCTCACCATAATGACCCCGATGGCAATGCCTACTCCTCCTATGATGTGCAATTTGGAGTTAAACACCTCTTCAATGGCATCAGGGCAGCTCTGCAAAAGATAGTAATAATTTCTTTGAGCTTTCTGAACATGACTTGTGGGATGGTACACATAAAAGACAGCCTGAGGGCATGTGGGCTCCTGTAAACCACCGTTGCTATGGTAACACTGCAAAGAGACTAGGGGATTGCTCTGCAAAGGGAAGATTGACAGACTTATGACACACATTGGACCATGATTATGCATTTGATTTACAGTAATTGCCACAGATCTCAGAGAGATGAAGCATGCCAGCATGCCTCTTGATTTCTCCACTCTCCATCTCTATCCACACACACACACACACACACACACACACACACACACACACACACACACACACACACACACACACACACACACACACACACACAGGATAGTCATACCTTAGTAATGAGCTCCTCCAGCAGCTCCCCCTTTGGACAAGTTTCTGTGTTTGTTTCCTCTAACCTCCCATTTGGACCACAACAGTTCAGCTGTAAACATATATGAATATATGTTGTAAATGAACATGATGACCATGAATGCAGATGAAAACAGAGACCCCCCATCCCACACCCTCACCCCACCCCAAATGTGCTTTTCCATGGCATGCATTTTTCATTTAAGTCTGTGAAGGTTCTCAGTCATCCAGGTCATCGTAGTCAAAGGAGCTTGCAAAGAAAGGTGTCTCCAGACAGCTTTCTTTGCAAGCTCCTTTGGCATTTTTAATTTAACTTTGCTATTTGGGCTGATTGGGACCTGATGAATGTAAAAACAAAGAATCACCGTTTTTTTCACCTGATTTTTGTTTCTGAGAAAAATGAGGTCCACATAAGAGGATATTCATTTTAAATTTTGATAGAACAGTGGCAGTATAATGTCATTGTAAGTGGATATCAGGCCCTATGTAGAGCAAAATTTAGTATTGTGGTCTACACAACCCAAAATGTGGTCCTAGGAAGTTAAACATAGTCACCGTGGCATCACCTAATGGTTTGTAGACTCACACACTGAAGTACACCCTGGGCTGTCATTTATGTTACTGTAAAAGGTTATATATATATATATATATATAACCTTTTACAATAACATACAATAACATATATATATATATACACACACATATATATATTTATATACATATATATTTAAATTGTTAATTAACATTGACAATTAACCCTTCTCATATACACTTATGGACTATCTGAGGAATCACTCATCGTTGGTCATTAGATAGAATGGAGGTTTAAGGCTTCATTTTGGAGACCATGTCCATCCTTTTTATACAGATCATCCAAATAAAGCCTGCACCTCTCTTAATAGCGTTTGCGACACATGTTAATGCAGACATTAAGCCTGAGATACAGCATGTTAAGATGTGAGACTTAGAAAAGGTGGTAGATGTGTTGTTATCACTAGATACACGTTTTCCTTGTACTACCTGTATAGTTTGTTGTGTGTAATCATCTCACAGTTTTAGCTTCACACATAGCAGCTGTGGTTTTGATCTTAGTAATTCTCATGAAGAACGGTAATACAAAAAAAATCTGTCCTAGAAAACCAGTTTCACCTAGAAATAATAAACAACATTTATCTGACTCTACCGTAGGTGACAAATTTCTTTTGGATAAGATCAGAGTCGGCCTGAATTAGAAAGAGACTCACCTCAGCTTGAATCACCCGCAGTGTCTCTTTGAGGTGCTCGTCTCCATTTGACTTGTAGTTGTTGTACGTCTGTGTGTAAAATCCTGTGATATCATTCACCACCTGCAAAACAGCAGTAAACGGAGAAACGATGATATAATATATGTCACAGAGACACATAAATCTCCAAACCCCTTCACTCGACTCGCTTTTTTGGATTTGGTTTGTCTTTTCTGATCTGGCAGTGTTTTCTCACATGGATTCCTGTAGTGTACTAGGTCTGTGTAAAGTGTTTTCAACCTGATAGTTAGCATTATAATTTGTTAAAATGTTACCTGGCTTTGGTTAGAAAATCCCCAGATTCCAGCAGCTACCTCAATGGCAAATATGATTAGCAGGAAGAAGAAGAACTGCAGAAAGAAAAAGACTAAATTAAACTCAGCTGACTGTTTGCTTCCAGGCATGCTTGCGCGCATGTCTTCTGCGCCCATGTATGAACACATAAGGTCAGTTGAGGGTAGCCAAACCCAGTTTTCATTTACTCCTCCTCTTGAGAGGTTTAATACGAGAAGAGAAGATTATGGCCAGACGGAGCAGGATGGTGGAAGCTAGTGCAGAGAAATCTAAGAGACTCTTCCGTGGCCTTCACACAGTTCAGTAAACAAAGATGAAGGCAGACATCTCATATCTTTTGAGTGAGCCCAAGGTTCGTCCGTAAAGCACACTTGTGACAGTGAGATAAAAAGTCCAAGTGCAGCTAAGTGAAATCACTAAGACAGTTAAAATTTTTATGTTAGTTAGATCAAAATTAGTTAATAGAATATGATAGTTATGAAGATTATTAAGTGGTACAAACCGTTCCCAGCATACAGGGGGACTCCCGGATGGCACCACAACATCCCAGAAAGCCCACCACCATGATCAGTGCTCCAGCTGCTATCAGAATATATACACCTACACACACACAACACATGTGATATACAGAGAAGAATAAATAGCTTTTATATAAATAGCTATGATATAATAAACATCCCTGCATCTTACCTGTGTAAAACACATATGAAGAATCTGGTTCTTCAAATAAGCTTTTGGTCTTCTGGTCTAATCTTAGCCACAGTCCTATAGCTAATACAGCAGTGCCGGCGAGCTGCAACACACAAAAATATATGTTGTCACATACAAGATATATTGCAATTTGGACCATGCAATTTGCATACTGTTTGCTCATTAAAAGTTGAGTCAAGAAGAAAACTCTTCATACTCAGTTCTCTTCATGTCCATGCATGCACCATCCCCCGCTTGCCAACCTAATCAGCAAGCATCGGTTAACAATTATGCCTCTGAGTTTTAAACACTGCACTGACCAGCTGTTTCTCCTGGTTTCATCCTTACAGTTTCGCAGTACTCAAACAGAAATCTTCAAATATAATTTAATAAACAGTGCCTCGTTGTGGAAACTCCTTTCACAGTAATTACTTCTATTTGTCTACAAATCAATCAAAAAAACACCTACAAATATTACAATTCAATACCTACACAGCTTCATGTTTCTAAAAAACAAAATAAAACAAATAGCCCAAAGTAAACTGAAACTGAACATTACACTTTTGATTCTTAAGCTCTGAGATAGATAACAGAGAAGGGAGCCTGCATGGCCACAGCTTGCACACATTCCTTTTAACATTTTCACTTAACATGAACACATAGTAGCAAGTTATTTGAAATATGCGGAGAAAGTATTCTAAAACTCAGAGTTTAGGACTTTAAAAAACGTGTGTACAAGGCCACTTACAAGCCTCGGCAAAGATAGGTTGGTAAATGTTTAACTTTGAGAAGAAAGGTGGCACGCAGTTTTTTTTTGAAAGCGTGGGAGTGTCACTTTGCCTTTTCTTCTCACGTTTTGACAAATGCTTCTTGTTTTGAATACTTTATGCCATATTGCTGCAGTTTTCCTGTATCCTTTAAAATATGTTAGCTAGTAGAAATTTGTTACAGAACTGTAACACAAGTTGAAACATTTCCCCTTTTCTTTATCACACAAACCACCAGATCAAAAAAAATTTTTTAAATAATAATTAATTAATTAAAAAGCAAAATACACCTACCCAGAAGAAAAGGTTGAAGATGAACATGAGATATTTCACACATTTGATTCCCCCACCGAGAGCCATGTTGAGTCACATTAAACAGTTCACCACTGTGACAAAGTAGTGCCTTTTTTTCCAGGAAGAAGCCAACGCAAAGGTAGTGGTAAGAGAGAGTATTCTCAATACCGTGCCTTTCAGAGTCACCTGATTATGGAGGTAGGGAGTGGCCAAAGTAACTCTTCTCTTTCAACCTGTTGTTCCATGTATAGTTAGAGGGTGTTATGATCTGGTAGATAGAGGGGTTGTGTCCAGGCATGTAAACGTTTCCTAAAATACCTGCTTGACGACACATTTAATCCTCTGGTATCTGAACTCGTACCTACAGTGAATGGGTCGACTTTTGCTTCCCATTACACCTACAGCTTCTGCTGCACCCAGAAGTGGGTTTTGATCCAGTCCAAGCAAAATTTGCGAACTCTGCTCTGTGTGCACTGACACAAAAGCTGCACTGAGCTTTGACCCTGGTTAGTTTCTATCTCAGAAGGGAAGTGTCTTTGTTTAAATGAGGATGCTAGTTATAAGGAAGCGTCCCTGTGTGTTGACAAATTCTGCTGATTAAGAGTTATACTGTAATTTATAATGTATTGTATTCCTAAAGCTTCTCCATTTCGAAACATTTGTGACTTTTAAAAAGTGATTCTAATGACCTATTTTCATCAATCTTATTAACACTCAAAACTTATTTTTTTCTCTCACACGTAGCGTTCACATGCTGTGGGAAATCTGTCTGCCCTGTAATTAATGCTACACTTAGCTCTATGTATAGCGTCGCAGATTACAAACGTGCATAAAAGGCAACACAACCATTTGAAACCACACGCACACATCCCACTCAAACACGCACAGCAAGACACACCCTGCGGGTGCGCAGGACAGCGGGACACACATAACCTACATGGGATATCTAGCATTCACGCACAAGCATGTGCGCGCGCACACCGCCAAGTAGACAGACTTCCATTAACAACTCTTTTAGGGGCGGAAATGTTAATTACTTAATTTTGGGGCTATATCTCGGCCACAATAAGCCCCCTCCCCCTCATTGCAAGTATTAAAATGCCATGCGCGCAAACTCCAGAGTGTGGCTAGTAGTGATGGGATTTCCGGCTCTTTTTAGAGACCCGGCTCTTTCGGTTCGGCTCACTAAAAAGAGCCGGCTCTTTCGGCTCCGAACCGGCTCTTCAGGTTGTTTTGTTGCTTTAATTAATTTATTATTAACAATAATATAAAATTATGCACAAAAGGAATTACTAACATAAAAACAAGTGGTTTTATTTATATATGTTTATATATAAATATATGCGGTGGCCCCTAGAGACAAAACACGTACAAACTCCAAAACACATTTCTAGCATGAACTGAACTTCCAAAGCAGAGCTACTAGATCACTTAAATTACACAATTGAAAGCATGTGTGTATTGTTTGTGTATTTATACACAGGCACTCATATATATATTCAAATAATTTAAAAAAAAGTTCATTTACCTGTTACTACGACACACCAAATCCGGTCGTTGGTACTTGCTGGCTTGTGTAGCCACAAGATAACAAAGGCTCAACACTGCGCCCAGCATCCTGGAGCACTTCTGTTGTCTTTTGTACGTGTTTTGAGTTTTTATGTGCTTCTGAGTTTTTATATGCTTCTGAGTTTTTACGTGCTTCGGAGTTTGTACGTGTTTTTACGTGTTTTGGAGTTTGTACGTGTTTTTACATGTTTTGGAGTTTGTACATGCTTCAGAGTTCGTACGTGATTTGAAGTTTGTATGTGCTTTGTCTCTAGGGGCCACCGTAAATATACTTTTATTTATTCACTCCACATAAAATGTAATAAATAAATCATATAATATAAAAATCAACTATTCACATTTCAAGTTTTAACTATTTAAATTTTCAGCTTTTTCCTTTCACAAATTTAAAGTGAAAAGAACACAAAACACTGCAAACCACAACACAATTAAATATAAATTATAATATGAAAACTAAAAGAACATGCACATTCTCTGTCATATGGACCTGCATGAATAAACTTTCTCAATCCTTTATCATCTGCAACCGAAAATAGTTGTGGATGATTACTATACCTTTCTAATGTTGTTGTCCCTGCCTCTCTTTCTCTCTCTCTGGCTCTGTTCCTGTGCTACTGAGTGTAACTACCGCCCCTCCCCCCTCTGCCCAGCGTAAAGCACAAGGCTCGCGTGCAGAGTGAAGCGGAAAAAAAGTGCGAGAGAGAGGCTGAGAGAAAAAAAAAAAAAAACCCACGTGACGGCTCGCGATAAGGAGCCGGCTCGCGTCGTTCACGTCAAAGAGCCGGCTCTAAGAGCCATTTCGTTCGCGAACGACCCATCACTAGTGGCTAGTCTGCGCGGTGGAACTGGGTCACTTGGCCACTGGGGATTATTCTCCAGCCCGCACGGTCTCCACAAACATTGGGACACTTTGTATTTAGTGGCAGCCAGAGCCATAATTCATTCATGCGGCTGCTCAGACAATCCGGGGATAAGTAACAGACACACACCGTGAGCACTCGGCACTATTCTGCATCTGGGACGTCTATACCGTGTAATTTTATTCACTATAGTAACCTGCGCTCACACGAATGCGCATGTTCCTACGCAAACCTCACACACGTTCGCACACCTACACGCACACACACACGTAGAAAAACAGGCAGGATGCACACGAGAATAAAATATTTTCTTGCTTCGGACTCACCCAGAACACCAGGTTAAAGGCAAACATCAGGTATTTGATGCACGTCTCACCCCCCGACAGTGCAGCCATGGTGGTCCTTGAACTGTGACTCACACTTGTACCGCTATCTCAAATTCAAGAGGAGAAGAGCCAATATATAACAGCCTGTATGCAGAATGAGGTTATTTGCCGAGGCGCCGGCGCTGACGCGCGTCGTGCGGAGCGCGCCTGTAGTGGTCCGCCCCCTCACGGCTGCACAGCCTCCTATGGCTCTTCTTCTTTCTGTCTTTATTCCTGAAAACTTTTGTTTACAATTTCTTCTTTATTTAATTATTTGACCAAAAACAAGTGGATATGGTTCTATTAGTTATTTTCGGGGATTTTGTGGGATTTCCGGTGATGTAGGAGTGTTGACATCTCCACACGATTTTCGATTTATTCAGATTGCAGCCTGCACTTGCTTTTCAGTATAGTCTCGATGTGTGCCTTTCCTATATACAATAGTGGGAACAGTACACTTAACAGCACCCTGCTGTGGGCATTTGAATGCAAGTTCCTGCAGGACTCTGGGCATTGCGATGACGTAATTCTCCAGGAATAAGGAAAGCGCGTTCACGGATTAAATATACTGTACATGAATGAACACGGTGCACGAGCAGGCTGTGTGCTCGCCAGCAATATATAGCTCACAGACAGATTATAGGTTACACGCTCTCACTTCTAAACGCGATATGAAACAAGCAGCTTTGCAATTGAATGCATTAGCATCTGTGAGGCATAAAGGCTGTACATTAGTCTTGTGTCTGAACAGTCCTGCTTCAGGGTATATCACGCTTAGATATACGTTTTACGGCCATTTTTAAGTGGGCAATGAATTAGCTACCATTTATAGATGATGTATACATTTTTGTTTTACCTAATGTTTTTATAATTTTATTAATTTAATTTAACAACATAGCTGTGAAAGAGTCAACATCGCTATGCTCGAAAAAAGCCTGAAAAGTATGATGCCATTTGTCTACATTTAGCTTTTAATAATAAAGTTTTCAGTTTTCATATCCGTAGTAGGACTGAATTATTTCACGGGCGGTTTATTAATAAGTAGAAAACCCCCACTTTAACCCTTTAAAGCCTGAGCTATGACATTATTTCCAGAAAATTATTGAATTAGAAAAAATACACATAAATTTGCATATATTAGTTTTAATTTGGTTATATTTGCTATATTTGTTTGTGTGGTTGGGGGGGGGGGGGGGGGGGCGTGGTTCTGCAGGATAACCAACACTGTAAGACCGAATAGTAATAGTTTGATAAATGAAATGAGTTCCAACTACTTAAAAACCTGTTATAAGTTCATACACCTTTATTTTTTGAGTAGTTTGAACAAGTTTGTTTTTTCAAGTTATCAGTACTTGAATATATTGATTAGTTTCTGGCATTGCCCTCAAATAATTTGAGTTTTAACACTGACGTCACTTACGTGCCTACGTACGTACCTACGTGCGCCACCTGTTTCTTTATGAAGTGCTGGCAACCATCTTGGATTCCTCGCTTCGAGTGCGAATGCCCGCTCATTACTCCGAAAGAAACTTGTGGAACGTTAATATCCGAACAGAAATAAAAACATTTGTCAAGGGGTTTTTTGCGGCATTGCCTTTGACGCTGGATAAAGGAGGGCATGCTATGGTATGTTACGGACTTTTGAACTGGAACAGCTAACGCTCTGCACTTGGCTAGCTGCATTTACCGCCTTTGCAGCATCTTCAGGAGCGCTTTTGTGGTAAGTTTTATTTTTCTGAAACTATAGTTCTCCATTGTAATATGGGTTTTTATCGTCATAAATGTACAACTCTAGCAGGCATTTAAGAATTACATGCATGCGTCGTTTTATCCATGTTGGCTTGGCCCCAAAGTGTTTTGCATGAATTATGCTAATACGCTCATATTTAGTATAACACATTATTAGTCCCTGGGACTAATAATGTGTTAATAACTTTTCTAATCTCTTACTATTTTAAAAGAAGTCTTTAGAAGGCGTTTCTGGATTTGCAGATTATAAACTGCCTTGTGGTTAAATTGTTGAATCAATATGCACTGCTGCGCTGCTTCACACTTAGCGCATACGTGGATATTGACTTTGGCTAACCCATTTGCTAACTGGTGGAACTTAAAACTTACGTTTAGTTCTCTGGAGTTGTACATATTAAAACTGGGGCAGCAAAATTGTAGGCACAGGACATACTTACAAAAGCAGTGAATAATCATTACATAATTACGCGGTAGAACTTGGTTTACATTGCAAATAGTTATGTATACCAAGTTGAAATGTAGAATCTTCTGAACTGTAAAATTGTTGTGCCTGGTCTATTTTAGGTTAGCTTAAGGGTGAATCCATCAATAATATATTTACCAAACAGTTATTTTTTCGTTTTATTTTATTCTGATGCCCAGTGTTCATTAGTGAAAGACTTAGTTTTTTATCTGTCAGGGGCTGGGTCTGTGACACAGCATTTTGAGTTTATTTTGTATTTTTGCTTTCTTATGTTATATTGAAATGAGGTGAAGTTCTTGTATTGTTGTTATTATTAGTTAAGGTTTAGTTGAGTTCTGGGCTGGTTATGTTTCATCTGTGTCTCCTTGGTTATGTGTCTTTTCTGTTCTCTGTGTAGTCTGTCTTGTCTTCTGTGTTTTACTGTTATGTCCATGCCAGGGCAGAAGTAAATTTTCAGGGGTGAAGATGCTGTTTACCTTGACCAGCTAAGACTACAGATTGTAGATGAAGTCGAGAAAAGTGAAAAGAATCCTGATTACAAAGCTGATGCACACAACTTTGGCCTTGCAATGCAAAGAGATCATCAATGATGACCTACCAGTAGGTCAGATCCTGGATTGCTGGCCTACTCTGAAATCCCAGTCCCAGGTAAGAATGTATATAGATGTATCTAACAAGGTGTATTTTATATCAACTCCTGTTATCTGGCCTGTC